>NC_054371.1:38235191-38560191 GCF_017654675.1 Xenopus laevis | reverse complement strand
GTTTCATGTTTGTATATAAGTGTGGGAGCATGTGCTTGCATATCTGAGTTAAGGGCAATGACACATGAAGAGATAAGTTACCCCACTATTGATCTCCTCTGGTCGCACAACTAATCGCTTCCAAATTCTTTTCCAGCAGATAACATTCGAATCGCCACTGGGGAAACGGTAGCTTCAGGCTACTAGCTGCACGCACATGTTTCCCCTGTGGCGCTTTGCATGTTAGCTGCTGGAAAAGAATTTGGAGGAGATTAGTCGCCCGTGCCCTGGGTGAGGGAATGTAGCACCTGAAAAATCTTAACGTTACTGGCTCAGTACCAGCCCCCGCCACGTATCAACGAAAAGCTCCTTGCCATGGGCTTCCTAAATAACTTCCTAGCCTTGGGCTCTGTTTTTTGTCTTTTAAGTGGCTACGGCAGTATAAAATTATCAAGAATTCTTATTTAAAAAGGTCACTTTGATGAAAATGTAACCACAAAAGCCACTGCCGTTCCTCACATGCACAGGCGGAGTTCTAGCTAGGACCAGAACTAGGAGTAGAAGCACCTGTGTAGGGCGCAACAATGAGGGGGCGCTGGGCAGGTGCTTGTTAAAGAGCCCTCTGCCTAGCCTTAGTTTGCACGCTCCCTGGTTCCTGGGTTCGCTGGGATGTCTCTTTTCTTCTTGTCCCCTCCTCCACCTGCAACATCGCTGTGCACAGAGGGGAACAAGGTGGCCGGCCAGGTTGTCGAGGGTGTGCGGTCATCTTGGCCCGCACCTGGTTTTAGCAGATGAAAGGGAAAAAGCATATGGACTGAAATGTTGCCTGGATATTCACTGTACTAATTACATTTATCAGTTTAGTGTATATGGTGCTTCCTATCATTTCAGTTGCTGATCAGGATCTTTTGTGTGTACCTAATTGTATTTATATGAGCACCGTCAGACTCCTACAGCTGAATGCTTTTGTTAAAGGGTATAAAAAAACCCAAATAACCCAATACTTAACACAAATAAAGCACCTTTTCTAATATTCATTATTTATACATTTGCATAAAGTTATTAGTAAATGTTATTTCTATTGAAAGAGGTGTCTGTCTGCCCCTTTCGACACTGCTGGTTTTGCCACGTGAAACAATGTATCAGAAATCAGACTTGCATGTTAGTGTAAATCCACACGAGCAGATTTGGGGAGATTAGTCGCCCCATTGACAAATTGCCTCTTCTTTGGGGCGACAATATCCCTGAACTGCCTTCCCCCTGCCCTCCGTCGGCTAAAATGAAAATCGCCTGCGGCAATGCACACGAGGCACTTTGTTTTCTGAAGTCGCCCGAAGTTGCCTCGTGAGGCAAGAAGAGGCGATTTGTCGCTGGGGCGACTAATCTCCCCGAATCTGCTTGTGTGGACAGACCCTTAATCAGCTGGGCTCTGCTATATCGTTGCCTGTGGAAATTAATACAGGTATGGGACTTGTTATCCAGAATGCTCGGGACCTGGTGTTTTCCAGGTAATGGATCTTTCTGTAATTTGGATCTTCATACCTTAAGTCTATTAGAAAATCATGTATACATTCAGGAGTGCCCATACTTTACTAATGTGAGGTCTACTTTTAGTTATGATGTCCCATTAGGATCTAATTTCATAAAGCATTGTTTGCAGTCTGTTTCATGGAAAATATTCCTTAAATATTGGTTTATAAGAACATGTATATTGTTATATTTAACAAACAACTATTTCCTATGTAACCTTAACGTAATAAATATCTGAATGAAAAGCATGAAACAAGGGGGTGATTTAGACAAGCTGTTTGTTGAGTGTCTTGAGATCTACTGATCACCAGCTAAAGGTCTACTGGTAGATCCCAATCTTCCTTTTGGACACCCCTGCATAAAATAAACCCAGTAGGCTGTTTTTGCTTCCAATAAGGATTAATTATATCCTAGCCTTGATCAAGTACAAGCTACTGTTTTATTATTCAAAAGAAAAAATTATTTCTAAAAATATGGATTATTTGGATAATATGGAGTCTATGGGAGACTGCCTTTCCATAATCCTGAGCTTTCTGGATTGCGGGTTTCCGGATAATGGATCCCATACATGTACTATGCTAGGTGATAAGAATACTTTGGTATACAGTAGGAGCAGCAGTACTTTCTAAACAATCTATATCTGTGTTTTATTGTTAAAATGATGCTTGGACTTATGCATATAAATTAACTAGTGCTTGTCCTGTCTGAAACAACGATAAAGGGGTAGCTATAGAAAAAGCAGACCTTGTGACTGTTAGGGGGGTTAGGAGTTACAGTTTCTATATATACTTATGTAATATTTACTAAGTTTAGGGGGCTCTATAAAAGGATTTTGCTTTGGGGCCCGCAAAGTCCAAAACTGGAGCTGTTAAAGGGCATGTAAAGTCTAAAATAGAATAAGGTTAGAAATGCTGTATTTTGTATACTAAATATAAACATGAACTTACTGCACCACAAGCCTAATCAAACAAATGATTTATGCTTTCAAAGTTGGCTACAGGCTACCATCTTGTAACTTTGTTAAACATCTTTGCAAGACTAAGACTGTGCACATGCTCAGTGTGGTCTGGGCTGCTTAGGGATCATCATAAACAAAGCTGCTTGAGTTCTGCATGGCTGGGAAGTAAGGCGGGGGCTCCCCCTGCTGCTCATAAGTATAATTGTTTCCCTGCTCAGCAGTTAGGGACCATCTGAAGGGAGAATTTCACTGCATACAGTCAGGTTTCTTATAAAAACGGTACACATTTTTTTAATTAAAGTATATTGGATATAGGTTTCTTTTTCATTAAAGAAAGGAAAAATGGGATTTTATTTTTTTTTGCCTTTACATGCCCTTTAAGAGGGTTGTGTTATAACTGGTACACGTATAGGATCCGGAAACCTGGAAGGCTGCCTCCCATAGACTCCATTATAATGAAATAACGAACATTTTTAAATTTATTTCTAGGGATGCACCGAATCCACTTTTTTGGATTCGGCCGAACCCCTGAATCCTTTGTGAAAGATTCGGCCGAATACCGAACCAAATCCAAACCCTAATTTTCATATGCAAATTAGGGGTGGGAAGGGGAAAACATTTTTTACTTCCTTGTTTTCTGACAAAAAGCCATGCAATTTCCCTCCCCGCCCCTAATTTGCATATGCAAATTTGCATATGCAAATTAGGATTCGTATTCGGTTCGGCCGGGCAGCAGGATTCGGCCAAATCCTGCTGAAAAAGGCCAAATGATGAACCGAATCCTGGATTCAGTGCATCCCCATTTATTTCCTTTTTCTCTGCAGTAATAAAACAGTATCTTGTACTTGATTCTAACTAAGATATAATAAATCCTAATTGGATGCAAAACAATCCTATTGGGCTAAACTAATGTTTAAATTATTTTTTAGTAGCCTTAAGGTATGAAGATCCAAATTATGGAAAGATCCCTAATCCCAAAAACCTCAGGTCCCTAGCATTCTGGACAGCAGGTCCCATACCTGTAGAAAATGTTCGGAGACTGTATTTGTGCTGTATATGCCCTGATATCTACTCAAAGCCACAAAAAAAGAGAAAAAAATAGAATGAATAAAATAATTGCTAATGCCTGGACACAGATCTCTGTAGTAAAGTGTTGATTCTCTGAAAGCTGAAGGTTTAACATTTCCCTTGAAATAGTGGCTCAATATATTGCTATACATCTCTCCTGAAATTCTCTGCCTTTGTGCTGCTCGGTTGTTTAAGAGAATTTTATATTTTCGAGCTCTATATTTCTCCGCGGATGTTACTTGTCTCGATCCTGCCATTAAGACTTTTATGGAGTGCGCTTCAGCACATTTCTCTTCCATTGAATGAATAGCAAGCTCATCTTATTTTGCCTAAAAAGACTTCTTTTGCACATCTCCCATACTGAAAAGTCATAATCCATCCCGTCGAGTCCCATTTTTAAGCACTACTTGCCGCTTTTACTGCTAAATCGTACAAATAATCTGTTCATCAGTGATACCGGCATACCACACACTAAAAGAAGATTTATTTTATTGCTGCTACTTTAAGTTATAATACCTGACTTTATCTGGCAAGTGGCTGAACAAGCGCTTTTTGCCTCACAGTTGCACTTTCTCAATACATAAATATATTTATTCTGAACCATCTGGAGTTTATATGTGTTTGCTTTTGATTATGCCATCTCTTTTTATTTACTTCTTTCCATGACTTTTTCACACCAGCAGCACTTATTCTTATGAACTCTGAGCAATGGCTTGTTGTGCTGGAATATAGAAAACGTGAATAATATCTGGAGTTATTGAATATGCACGGGCCAACCAATATCAAAGATCTGAGTATGTCTGTGGTGCACTGTATTGGGATGTTACAAATATACTGTTTGGGCCTTTACGTATAAAATGTGCTATGTTTTTAACTGGGCATTCCTTTTCCTAATTGTTCCTAATATTCCATTTAATTGTCTTTTTGACATCTAGTGGAACCACTTTACAAAAATTTTGGTGAATCAACCTGACAACCCTAAGCAGGGTCGGACTGGTGGGCTCAAGAGGCCCTACTCCACCTCCCAATACCACAACTCTCCCCCCCAAGTACCTTTTAACTTCTGTCCTTAGTGGCCATGTTTGGGGGAGGTCAGAGAGAGCACGAGTGCACACAGTCTTCCGTGGGACGATGGTCTGGGTCGGCAGGGCCCACCGTCTTTTTCCATAGGCCCAGTCCAACCCTGACCCTAAGGATAAAAGCACATTTTGATGCCAGGAGACAGACACCCAAATCTTCCAAGGTAGCAGTTTACTTCAAAATTAATGACGGCCAGGTTTGGAGGCTTTCCATGTGCCATGAGCCTACAGTTTTGTCCTATGTAGCGCTTTTAACTGCTGCAGTCATAGGATTCTATCTATTAATTTCTACAGGACATATATGACCTTTGTGCATGATCCAGTAGACAAGACTTACACCCCATTTTGATTTATGTCTGCTGCTCTGGATGCAGTAATTTCAGAAGGACAAATCAGTATAGTGACAGCTCAGAAGACGCATACGATGACTAAGCTGACATTTTGGGGTTTATCAGAATATTTAGCAATAGCTAAAAATGTAAGAAGAGGGACAAACCCCTTAGCCCCCAAAGCAGTGGAGGAGGAGGCAAGCAAACCATTGTGAATATTTTTTGAGTTTGATCTACAATAGTATGAGTGATACATATCGCTGTAATCTTATTATCTTAGATAAGAAGGGCCCTGACCACATGTTGGACTTCGAAAGCAGGAGCTTCAATTTAAAATGGGTCTGCACATCATAAAACAGTGTTTACAGTGTTCCTTGATGATACATGCAAAATATACAGTTTCTTTATTTGTAAATCATATTAAGTTAATCTTCTAAAACCCCTTTTTTTAGGTAAGGTTGTATTTTATTTCTAAAGGTTCATCAAGCACGCCCTATGGGAACATATCAACATGGAGTTATTTTTGAGTACGGACACAAAATTAGGCTTATTCATCTGTTCCACAGATCCCATCTTCAGTTCTATTGATATCGCTAGCAGTAATCATAATTAGAAGTCTGTCATTATGAAGATGCCGTTAAACTCACACAGCATTGTTATAAGCATGGATCCACAATCTGATTTTTTTCCCTTTGTGTTTTGCTCTCATCTTATCTTTGTTTACATCTTCTAGCTGTGCCTGGTCCATCAATCATTGTCAGGAACGCCTCCTCTTGATGTGTGGCAGGCCGCTCTCTGCATTATCTCTTGCCTGATACATATAATGAATCCGTTTATGAGAAAGAGATCTGAGGTTGTATACTTACATGGTTGGCTGGGTTGAAGGAAAATTATGTCCATCAACAGTAACCTTGAGTAAATCCAGTGATGGGCAAATGAATCAAATTTAAGGTATGGTTTATAAAGCCACCCACATTTGCTGACTTTCTTTTAGCCTCCTTGGCTAAATAACAGCAAGTCTGTTGTGGCTTTTTTCTAAATACATCCAGGCTGCCTCTAAGGACATGACAGTCATGATTGCCTTCCATAGTCATTGGCACGTCTGAGTTATGTTGACCTGATGCATAGAAAACAAAACTGTTTATATCCGTACAGAATATGCATTTGTTATGGTATAGGCATGGGACCTGTTATTCGGAATGCTCAGGACCTGGGGTTTTCCAGATAAGGGATCTTTCTGTAATTGATCTCCATAACTTAAAAAATCATTTAAACATTAAATAAACCCAACTCGTTTTGCTTCCAATAAGGATTAATTATATCTTAGTTGGAATCAAGCACAAGGTTCTGTTTTATTATTACAGAGAAAAAGGAAATCTTTTTTTAAAAATTGGAATTATTTGATTATAATGGGGTCTATGGGAGATGGCTTTCCCGTAACTCTGAGTTTTCTGGATAAAGGGTTTCTGGATAATAGTTCCTATCCCCATGCAGATAAAACCTGTTCTGTACTTCATTGGACTTGTATTACTTAAAATATGCACCTGACTTCATTTAAATTAGTTTGCCTGCAGTCCTGTTGACATTGATGGATGACATGATGCAATCTTTGGCTTTATGTAATAACCTCAACTTAGGGGGAGATTTACTAAAGGGCGAAGTGGGCTTTTTAAGTAAAAATTCGTCAAAATGACAATTTGCAGGGCCATTGCCAATTTACTAAAAGGCAAAGCAGATAATTTTACTAGCAAAAAAGCTCACTGCTAGAGAAGTTTCGACTAGCGATTTTTTTGCTCAGGCAAACAATCGTTATTCAGCAAATTTATCAAAGTGGGAACTTTCCAATACGTTACCCTTTTTGTCTGTTTCACCAGGTTCTACCTGGCAAATTGATAAGATGAAGCTACATCTTCAACATTATTATGTTAGTGACATATCCTGTATGCCAAAAAATTCATAAAAAAGACAAAACGCTAGAGTTTGAGTTTCTTCCTATTTTAAAGTGGCCACTTCAAGCAATTTCAACAACAATCACTAATATAGCGCTTAGAAGGGTTTGCACTGATGAAGTTTTGCTGGCGAAAGTACACCAGTGTTCATTTGCAGAGACAAAACTTAGCATTTTGATAAATATGCGTATTTGCTACAAAATAACGTCTGAACAAGTTGTGCAAAGTATTGCGAAGTTTCCCGAAGTGAAAATTTGCTTTTTTAAATATGCCCATAGGAGCCTTTTGCAGCAGCAGTAGATGTCTGCTTTATGTTGCCACACATACACCACTTGTTTATGGCCAAATGTTTCCTCTAAAGAAGGAATTTAAATAACAGGCAGCAGAAACAATAATCGGAGATTGCATTCGGTAATTACAATCTAATAAAATACATTTTAGACATTTCTGCATCAGCTGTGCTGTTAAGTAATCATAAAATGGGCTTATTAAATCAATATAAGACAGAACCAGCTAATTGGCTACATTACAGTGCATGGGTAGGCTTTTTAACTAGCGCATCTTCTGAAGAAAAGGTACATGTTAGGAACTTGGAATGAAGCTTTATATTTGGCCAATACACAGCATTATACATACATACATATATATATATTATTTATATATATATATATATATATATATATATATATATATATATATATATATATATATATATATAGTGAATAAAGTACCCCCTCTTGTAAAATATAAGGATATTATAAGTTACCGAGGAGTTTCATGACCATATAAAAACACGAGGCCGAAGGCCGAGTGTTTTTATACAGGTCATGGAACTCCGAGGTAACTTCTAATATCCTCATATTTTACAACTGGGGGTACTTTATTTATTATAATACACAAGTTTTAGTGAGTCATGTGACAGAAATGACATCAGAACTCACCGTTTATAACTGATGACATCAGAACTCACTGTTTATAAGGATATAATTTACAGGATATTCATGGCTTTTGTGTATTATATATATATACACAAAAAAAAACACTCCGAACAGAATAAAGGAAACTGCATCATGTTTTGAGTGTCTTCCTTCAAAGTTAGGCAAAAAAGGAGCAAAGATGCTGTATATTCCAATAGATTTATCCAGTACCAAAAACACATTGGAACTTTTTTTGGAGGGTGTAATTAAAGGGGTGAACTTTTATTAAAGGGGAACTCCACAAAAACAAAACTTAAGCTTTTTGAAAAATAAACATAATTTCAAGCAATTTTGCAATTTACATCAATTAAAAAATATTCCGATTTTTCATGGTTTCTGACAGTTCCCTAAGACTAGCCCCCTGCTCTTCTGCTGATCTTTCTGACTACTTTGCTGAGTAAGCTGACTACTGTTACTTTGTATCAGCAGCAATCTGTCCTTAGCCTGCATCCTCCAAACCCCACAATTCCCTGCACACGTGATTTCAATAAGGAATAGAACATCTTAGTGCAATGCATTGTGGGTAATGTAGTTCCTGTATGCTGTCTGTAAGCTGTGGAGGAGTTGTTACAATTTGTATCATCAGTGTTTGGTCCCTCCTTCCCTGCCAGGATTTCAAATGATGCAGAAAGAGAACTGGTGGCCTGCGGTCCCCATTGTGTGGCCCCCACATGAAAGTCTGCCTGCTGTGACTGCTTTCCTTGTGTAAGCTTTGAAATATATCAGTACTGAATTAACTGCCCTCTGATTTGTTTGCACCTCAAATTCAAGTAAGATCCTGCTTTGTTCACACCTCTAATCCCCCCTCACACCGCTAAAGCCCTGTACTGTTCACATCTCAGACCCAGACTCACAGTGCCCATATTGTACATATGTTCACTCTCATACGAATTGCTAGAGGGGCACCAGCATTGTGTTACTGTACGTAGCATAGTATGAACTGTTAATCTTAGAGTGGTCCTGATATGTTTCCCTGTCTCCTGCTGTATTCTGCCTTCCATATGCTCCCTGTGTGTGCCATACTCTGCCTGCCCTTTGCTCCCTGTGTTTGCCATACTGTGCCTTCCCTATGCTCCCTGTGTGCGCCAAACTCTGCCTTCTCTATGCTCCCTGTGTGTGCCATACTCTGCCTGCCCTATGCTCCCTGTGTGTACCATACTGTCTGCCTGCCCTATGCTTCCTGTATGTGCTGTACTCTGCTTTTCCTATGCTCCCTGTGTGCCATACTGTGCTTGCCCTATGCTCCCTGTGTGTGCCAAACTTTGCCTGCCCTATGCTCCCTGTGTGTGCCATACTCTGCCTGCCCTATGCTCCCTGTGTGTGCCATACTCTGCTTTTCCTATGCTCCCTGTGTGTGCCATACTCTGCTTTTCCTATGCTCCCTGTGTGTGTCATACTCTGCCTGGCATATGCTCCCTGTGTGTGTCATACTCTGCCTGGCATATGCTCCCTGTGTGTGCCATATACAGTGCTTGGTGAATGGGTTGTTTTCACTTTTATCATTACAGCTTTGCCTATGAGGTGTGAAGTTAATGTTATCTGTTGCATATCACTTCTGTAGGGGAGTCTTAAAATATCTCACCTTTCTTCCTGTTCCAATGCTGTGTGTGTTGGAAAGCATTTACTATTAAACCTGCTGAAGTGCTATGTTAGCCTATGGGGACCTTCTACAACCATTTTCTAAGTCTTTACACATCGAATAAAAATCCTTCGATCGATCGCTGAAATCCTTCGAATTGTTTGATTCTAAGGATTTAATCATTTTTATTCGATCGCAGGATTGCCAAATTCGGTGAAAAAACTTCGATGGTCGAATTTAGACGTTTTTTGTACTTCGAAATTCGACCCTTGATAAGTATGCCAATATATATATATAAAAAGAATGTCATTATGGCTCTGTAAGCCTTAAACTGTACAGACAGATTTTCTTTCCATTTAATGTTGAAATCTGACATGTTGTCAATTTCCCAGGTGGCCCCCAGTCATGTGACTTGTGCTGTGACTTCAACAGATTTAAATACATTTGAAACAGATTTTTTTTTAATTTAATTTTGAAAGCTGATTGGAAATCACTGTTGCTAGGAGTAAAAAACAAGGCTCTGCTGTAGTCAAAAATGTGTGTTGTGCTAGTTCAAGGCAGTATAATATGAAAAAAATATAAGAAACTCAAAAGTGAATTGTAGTAAATCTGTTATATTTTGCTAACAGTTGCAGTATCTTCATTTGGAAGGATCCTTAGTGTGAGCAGGACGTTTGAGGAAGGCTGGGATGAGGCAGAAAATAATGCTGTGTTTTGCATAGAAAATCTACAGCCACCCCCATGGCCCTAGGCATAATATTAGAAGTCAATCATTTTACCTTCAAGGAAATTCACAAAGCAGTACCAGGAATTCTACTGATAGTCAAAGGGTCCTCTTTGCTGTTCATATAACAGTTTCTCCAGTTGAATTGTGTATGAAGCGTTTTTTTTTTTTATATTCAAGCCCTTGTATGTCCAGTCTCATTTGCAAGAGAGTAACAGACACCACATTCCTGGCATCTCCCAAAAAAGAAGTTCCTGCAACCTACTTGCTACCCAAAATGAGCAGGGCAAACATAATATTCTCTTAAAATAGGAAGGGTAAATATATTTTTAATGCCACACCTTTAATGGCAGTATTAGGCTATAGATATGTGCTGGTAAAAAAGAGCGACATCTAGATAAGCTGATTACAAACATAGTTGGGTTTGTGGATGTCACCATTCTTGTTTTGTGCTTGTTTGGTTCACTCGCACTGGATTTGATATATCATTAGGTTATTTACAAAACTAGAAGCTAAATGCTTGGGCCTATATCTGTCTTATCAAGCTTTAAAGGAAGCCTGCTGAAGTTTCTGAATTATTCTGATTTATTAATTTCTACTGCATCTCAGGCTCTATGCATTTCATTGTGATAAAGCATCTTATAAGTTGTACTCCTTGTTACTATCCCACATATTGCTATTGCTACCCAACTAGAGCCACAACTAGAATCCCATGTCCTTGTCAACCTTGTAATATTGTTTCTCTGAGCACCCTATGGCCTCTGATGGCTTTCCTTCACCCAACCACTAAAGAATCGGTCTAAAGAATTCAGATATGACCTGGCAGTCATGGTTTTCATGAATCTTCACTGGGACATATGAACTAATTATTGTTGCTCAACATAGCTGAATTTCAGAGAGCCATCTTTAATTTTCTTTCATTAATTTCACCAAGGTTTTGTTTTCCCAAAACAAAAGGCTTGTGTATATTATCTGTTGGTTGATTAATGTGAAATGTGTAAAGCTCTGGGGTTTTGTAAAATGACTTAAGGCAAGTAAACAATTCTGCACCAAAATGAGTTTTCTTGGTGTCACGGACAAATCATTGCTCCAAGTGGTGTTTTTGTGCGTTATACAAATTCACGTAATTAGTCCCAGTACATCTAGTTAACTCTGAGGTTATAGCGCTCAAATAAATTAAGAGCGTCGAGAAGTGAGAAAAATTTCAAGTTAACATGGTGACATTTTGTTTAGCGCCGGGGAACCTGAATTAATCCGCTCTGCATTTCTATTAATGAGCATTTTAATGTTTTTTTTTTTTATACATCTGTTATATTTATTTTATGGGTTCTTTCTCTTCTGCGATAAAATGAACACCACAGTTTACACACTTTAATGCGACGCCGTAATGGCAAACTGAGAGTAGAGATGATAGAACTTCATTTGCATTGTTCACTTGTCACCTGCCATAAAGACAACTCTTTTCATCACTCCCTTGCTAGACCCCTGACATGTTAATGGAGAAAAGAAAAGGTTATGGGTTATATTTAAATGATGTTCTCAGTCACTGGATCATTGACACGTTGCCTTCTACCTGTTAAAGTGCAAATTATAAATAACTGCTTTTTCTAAGGTGTTCATTATACCTCATTGGATCTTGTTATGGAGAATGCAAATGTAATTTAAAAGTGTCAGCCCTTAGAATGAGCAATTACTTGCTCATTTAGGTGCAGATTTCATTGTTGGTGGAATATCTTCCTTTGTTTTGTGGGATATTATTAAATACATTTCTTGCCTTATTGTTCCACTCAGTAGCGGAACTACCAGGGGAGCAGGGGGTGCAATTGGGCCAGGGCCCGCACCCCCTCAGGGGCCCTTGGGAAGATAATTGCGTACGGAGGGGGGCGGGGGCCCGGCTGCACGTTTCGCACCAGGGTCCGGCCCCCTCTAGTTACCTTACTGGTTCCACTTTAAACTACTGGAAAGGATGTGGCACATGACGGAATGTGTTTTCAGCAAACACCATTTTGAAACAGTCAAAGTCTTATATTAAAGTAATTCTAATTTTGGGGTGTCGAAAACAGCCAATCACAAGGTGGTAATATTGACAGAGGCAGGGCAAAGGTTACACAATGTCCTTTGGTCAGAGCAAGACTAATGCTTGAAGCAGTTTTTAGGCAGGAGATTATGTCAACAATCCAATATATTGACCAGTTATTGGTTTCTTTCTTTCTAGCTCCTTCTACTTTCTTACCCTTAATTAGATGCTATCTTATACAATGACTGTCTAATTTATTTTCCTGTTATAGGAAGGCTACATGTACTGTATTTTGTACTGTGGAGCATGATGGAGACAAGTGCAGACTGGACATCTATTTACTGTATATAAGGTCCAAGTGTCCCACAGAGAATGCCAGGGATGTAACTGTCCAATACCACAGGAGCAGTGCTCACTGATTGGTCACATATTTCCTGGTACTTTCTGAATATAAATGTTAATTAATGAAGGGAAAGGTCGTTTGAGGAACATGTGTGAAATACAGATGCTTAAGTTCTCTGTTGGCCATCTGCATTCGGAAGGGCACTTAAAATTTAGAATTGCAGAAAATAAACACTGGCTTACACTATCTGTATCATTTTACTAAACAAAATGGCTACCACTAAATAGTAAACAATACAACAGGGAATTACTCCTAATTGTTTTATTTTGTTTGGTTAAGATTAACACTGTTTTTTTTAAAGCTGCAAGCTATAGGGGATCATTTAAAACTGGAAGGGAAATTACAGTATGGTCCACCCTTTTTTTGCAGTTATCACCTTGTCTTCCAACTCAAGTTTTTGCAGTGGCATAACTGTAAAGGAAGCAGACCCCACGGTGGACTGGGGAACAGGGGGGCCTGGACCGCAAGTTGGATTCCTCTAAAGCATTAAAATCCCCAAATATTTCCAAGTTCGCCCGGTACAAGCATGGGGAGGGGGTATTGGTGAGGGTGGTGATTGCAGACTGAAGCAGCTATTTGGACCAGGCCCTTTGAAGATTTTTGGCAGGGGATGGGGCCAGTTGTGCTGTTGTTACATCACTGGTTTTTGTATGACATGTGGGGGGGTTATTTACTAAAACTAAAACTATTATTATTTTATTATACGCCAATGCTTCAAAAAGCCCGAATAAAAAAATCTGCTATTCCAAAACTGTCAAGGTCAGACATAGGTCAATGAGAGCTGTCCCTATTGCAATTTGAAGATATAGTGGTTGGCGCTGGGTTTCGGCCAAAAAATCAAGGGGTTGGGTTTCGGCCAAAAAATCAAGGGGTTTTTGGGCAAAAACTGAAAAAAACATACGATTCGGGTTTTTGCTTAATTTTCTTAAGTTTTTCCCGATCCGATTAATTGGGGGCACATTTACTAAGGGTCTAATATTGAGGGTTAATTAACCCTCGATATTCGACCATCGAAGTAAAATCCTTTGACTTCGTATATCGAAGTCGAAGGATTTACCGCAAATACTTTGATCGATCGCTCGAAGGAAAAATCCTTAGATCGAACGATTAAATCCTTCGAATCGAACGATTCAAGGATTTTAATCCATTGATCGAACGATTTTCCTTCGATCAGAAATAGCTTGCAAAACTTATGGGGAAGGTCCCCATAGGCTAACATTGGTGCTCGGTAGGTTTAAAGTGGCGAAGTATGTAGTCAAAGTTTTTTTTAAAGAGACAGAACTATCGAATGGTTGAATTTTTAGTTCGAATCAAAGTCTTAGTCGAAGGTCGAAGTAGCCTATTCAATGGTCGAAGTACCCAAAAAAATACTTCGAAATTCGAAGTTTTTTATATTCGAATCCTTCACTTGAGCTTAGTAAATGTGCCCCTCAGAGCTATTTTAATGATAAATAAGGCAAAATTGTGGAAGAGAGTTTGATCCAGCTTTTTTTATTTAAAATATGAGAAAAAAATTAGATTTTAGTAAATAACTCCCTTGGTCTAGAGGGCAGCCAGACTTAGTCAGAAGGGCTCTCTGCATGAGCGCTAAGGGGGGAAATTTTGCATTTATGAACTGTCTTAGGAAATGTTTCTTTATTTTATGGTTCAATGGCCACCTTCAAAGTAAAAAACTTACTTGTTCCAGGTGATGGCACAGTCTAATGAAGCAATTTGCTTACAAAAAGTATTGGATTATGACTAATATAGAGCTGTAGACAACCCTATGTGTATGTAACAAAGCATCACTATTCTATTTATTTATTAAGATTTCAAAACATTTGCATGTAAATATTTGCATTTCATAACATTAATTAACACAGTCTAGTATTAGAAATATGTATCATTGTACTATAATTATTAAAGGGTTTTAATGATATCATTCAATCTTTTGGTTTCTGAGATAGCCATATTGTTTTGGGTTTTTTTTTTTTTGTCTTTTGGGAATTTGCATTTTTTACTGTCTTCCCTTGATTTAATGTGTTGTTTGAAAATGTCATTCCCCAGATGAGCTATCCCTGCTCCATGCCTCTTTCTTAATATTTAAATTTGTCAGCACTGCGACATGGCGTTCACACATGCACAGGAAAATGACTACACGGATGGCATTAGCAAGGAGCATTTGCAGCACTTTCTGCTGTAATTGATTGATAGTTGGTGTCTCTTTCTTCCTCTATTCTGATAAACAGCCAGCAGAACTGCATTTATTGAGTATGAATTGTTAACTGAACACTCTGTATGATGCAAGGAAATTGGTTTTACAGAGCAAGAGAATTGTAATAGCTGATATTCTTGCCTATTTACACTTCTAGACTTTATTTTATATGACACAGTCTTCAGATTTTGCTCTATGCTTCTAAGACTTACCTTGGGTAGAAAAAATCCCAGTAACAGTTCTTGCTGACAGGTAAAACAATGTAAAAATATTTTAATGCCTTTTGGACAATATAGAAGAAAAATAAAATGAAGGTACCGTATATACTCGAGTATAAGCCGAGTTTTTCAGCCCCAAAATATGCTGAAAAACTCGGCTTTTTACTTGGGTCAAGCGCCAAAACGGTCGCCGGCGTCTAAGAATAGTCGCCAGCGTCTAAGAATAGTCGCCGGCCTCCAAGAATAGTCGCCGGCCTCCAAGAATAGTCTCCAAGAATAGTCGCCGGCATCCAAGAATGGTCGTCGACATCCAAAAACGAGACGCCGGCACCTCCAATGGGAGCAGAAACCCTCAATTTTTTGATTGAAACTTACCAGAAGCTGCTGCATTTCTCACCCTAGGCTTAAACTCGGCTTATACCCGAGTCAATAAGCTTTCCCAGTTTTTGGAGGTAAAATTAGGTACCTCGGCTTATACTCGGGACGGTTTATACTCGAGTATATACGGTATCCTATATATTAATACATATGGACACATTAGTCTCTAACTGTTTCTCCACAATTTGCTCATTTACTCCTTGGGCCTTGTTTCAGTGTTCAGTGCCTATTATTACAACAGAACAGCTAGTAAATCTCGAACTTTATAGCTGCCATGAATCTAGTACTATAATCTAGTATAAATACAAGGACCCACCACCCAGCCACTTCCACCCCCACCCTCCACTACTGATTTACTTCCACATCTCCAGGGGAAAAAATGAAATATGGCCGTGTGTTCCACAGTGGAATGCACAGGCATCATTGAGTGCTGATGGCTACGTTGTGGGAGGGCCCAACAGGATCTGTGTCCATTGGGAGTTTATCCGATATCCCGGGGACCAGTCCGACCCTGTGCCTATTGCCCATATATTATAACAAACTATGACAAGTCACAGAGATACAAATAAATGAAAATGTGTCAGGTGGTGATTGCAGACCAATAAAAAATAGTAGGGGAAAACAAAAAACAAAAAATAAATAAACGGATGGAGTTAAGGTGGCCAAAAATGTACACATGTGGCCATATAGATTGGTAATTTCTGATGTAACATAAACCCAGATGTGTATACATGTATGGAATCGGTTATCCAGAAACCCATTATCCAGAAATCACAGGAAGGTCATCTTCCATAGATTTTAAGCAAATAAAAAAATTTTAAAGTGACTTTATTTATCTCTGTAAAATAAAATGGTACCTTACCCTTGATCCAAACGAAGCTGCATGAATCTGTACTGGTAGTAAAAAAATGCTTTTGGGTTTATTTAATGTTTAAATTATTTTTGCAGACAAAGTATGGAGACCCAAATTAACGGAAACATCCTTATCCAGAATACCCCAGGTCCTAAACATTCTGGATAACATATATACAGTAGCTATTAGTGATCCAGTGTTTAATGTATATGGAGAATATAGCAATGTGGATGTACTGGTATTTTGATGCAATTTCCATTGTCAGAAATGTTGGGTTTTGGTGTATTAATGTTTTTTTTATGTAATCTAAAGGCACTCCACAAAAAGACTATTTTTTTAAATTTATTGCTACTAGGGTAAAGAAAAAAAACTTGGGACAAGTTTCTTGGGCAAAAGAGGGATTAGTGAAACAAATGAAAGGGGAATATCTATTGTGTGTAGAATGTGTTTATTTCACAAGAAACTAGAGAATCATCTTTGAATCAAGAAACAAGAGAATCAGCATTAAATCACAGGAACAAAAAGAAAGAATAAAAAATGTAAACGTGTAAATGAAGCAGTATTCATAAGAATCACACCAGCACGTGTAACAACACTGAAATTCAATATATAGATATGAAATAAAATCTGTCACTAAAGGGTGTTTATACTCACGGGACTCACTGCTTATTGTGTTATTGCCTTCTTATTAAAATGGTCCAACATAATTCTTTATTCATTGTTTCTCAGTAGGTTTTTAGATGCAAAAATACTAGGGATGCACCGAATCCACTATTTTGGATTCGGTCGATTCCCCGGATCCTTCGTAAAAGATTCAGCCAAATACTAAACCAAATCCAAATTTGCATATGCAAATTAGGGTCAGGAAAGGAAATGGTGGGGAAAAAAATGTTTCTTCCTTGTTTTGTGACGAAAAGTCACCTGATTTCCCTTCCCATCCCTAATTTGCATGTGCAAATGAGGATTCGTTTCAGCCAGGCACCTTTTTCAGCAGGATTTGGCCGAAAACTGGAATTGGTGCATCCCTAAAAAATACTACCAATTTATTTTTCCATCTGCTTATATTGATGGTACTGCACACAAAGAAAGTCTTAGCAGGATCCAAGATATGGTTAAAATGTAGGCAATTAAGCACCTTAAGAAATATGGAATTTGTAAAATACGCACCTGTTGCAGCCTCATTGATGTTATGATAATGTGAGTCACATGAATAAACACAGTTTAAATACAATTAAACTGGCACAATAGCTTTAGGCACAACCTGGAGCTGGCAGCAAGCTCAACTTGCATCAAACCTTACAGGGCTATCAAAGGGGTTGTTCACCTTTAAATTAACTTTTAGCATGACGTAAAGAATGATATTCTGAGCCAATATGCATTTGTTTTCCATTTTTTATTATATGTGGTTATTAAGTTATTTAACTTTTAATTCAGCAGCTCTCCAGTTTGCAGTTTCAGCAATCTGGTTGCTAGAATTTAAATAACCCTAGCAACAATGATTTGAAAGAGAGACTGGACTATGAATAGGAGAGGGCCCGGAACCAGGGGTAGACAGAGTAGGCAAGTGCCTAGGGCGCAAAGCTGGAGGGGGTGTCAGGCCTACCCCAAGACCGGTCCTCTCTCACAGGCGCTCGCGTCCTTTTCGCACATGCGCATCCTTTTCGCTCATGCGCAGATGTCTTACATCCACGTTGACGCGCATGTGCGTCTTTTTTTTTCCCCCCGCACGTTCCTATTGCCCGCTGCGCCTGGCCTGGTGCTGCCCTCAATAGAAAGATAAGTAATATAAAGTAGCAATAACAATAAATGTGTAGCCTTGCAGAGCATTTGTTTTTTTAGATGGGGTCAGTGACCCCCGTTGGAAAGCTGGAAAGAGTCAGAAGAAGAAGGCAAATAATTCAAAAAACTATAAAAAACAAAGCATGATGGCTAAATGAAAAGTTTCTTAGAATCAGCCATTCTATAACATACTTAAAGGTAAAGGTTAACCACCCCCTTGAAGAGGAAGAATAGATGTTTTCAGGTTATTTTCCTGTACAGGTATAGGATCCCTTATCCGGAAACCCGATATCCAGAAAGCTCCGAATTACGGACTCCCATAGACTCCATTTTATCCAAATAATCCAAATTTTTAAAAATGATTTCCTTTTTCTCTGTAATAATAAAACATTACCTTGTACTTGATACCAACTAAGATATAATTAATCCTTATTGGAAGCAAAACCAGCCTATTGGATTTATTTAATGTTTAAATGAATTTCTAGTAGAGTTAAGGCATGGAGACCCAAATTACGGAAAGATCCTTTATCCGGAAAACCCCAGGTCCCGAGCATTCTGGATAACAGGTCCCATACCTGTACTATAATGTTTATAATATTTGTGCATTGATCCCTATTTCCAGTAAATTTGTCTTCTGCGAAATAATATGCTTATCTGGGATTTCGTGAGCTTCTATTGAACTCCCTACTTGCCTGTGCCTAAATATGGTAGTGTTGAATGTGACACACATGGTGTGACTTTTAATGGGTATGTGTAAAAGCTGTGCTGTTGAGACGTATATTGTGCTAGTCTCATTCCAGTGTTGTCTGTGTTCCCCTTTGCAGGGCAGTAAACAGCTGCTGAACAACTACCCCGTCTACATCTCTAGCAAACAGTGGGACGAGGCAGTCAACTCTTCGAAGAAAGACGGGCGCCGGCTTCTTCGATACCTCATTAGATTTGTTTTCACAACAGATGAGCTTAAATACTCCTGTGGCCTTGGGAAAAGGAAAAGGTCAGTGCAGTCAGGAGACACTGGTCCTGAAAGACGTCCCCTGGATCCTGTTAAAGTTACATGTCTCAGAGGTACTGCACCTTTTCCCTCAGCGTAATCCTTGTGTGATTTCATTCCATTTTTTCTTCTTTGTCCCCAAGAATGGCAGATCACAGTCCGTGTTAGCAAATCTCCTCTCTCGCTGTAATCACAGAGTTTCTTAGACGTTTTCTTTCCAGCTGAGTCCTTTAGATGTGCAACATTTTGTCCTAGAATAAATCACTAGAATGGTGCAAGGGCTGATGGGAAACATTTGAGAAAGCTCAAGGGACAATACAGGAGGACGTTATGTGAAACACAATTTTTTAAATATCAATTTATCAAACCAGCTTGGAGCATAAAGTACAAGAAATTGCCTGCCTTGTAGAAGGACAAGGACAACCCTGTGTCTGCTGACATGTCCAGATAAAACCCTCTTATATGTCCAAATACTTCTGCACCATCTATATTAACATGTATATGGAACGTGACAAGTATAGCCCACCAAACTGGCTAAATATCACTTTTCTAGACAAAAGTTCCCAGTGCTAAAATCGATGTAGTTGCTCCAACCCATGCCAAGGGGAACGTTCAGCATGATTGGTTCCTGAAGACTTACCAAGCCATGTTGACCTGTGATTGGTATAAACATTCAGCTTTCTTTTATACAGACATCTCATAACCTGTAAGGCATGCATAGCATAGTGTATTACATTATTTATCCACAGGATGCTGGAGAAGCATCAGGTAAGTGCCAGCCAGGGACCACAGTGGTCCAAATTCCTGCCTAAAACCAATTTCTGATATCACTGCAGCCTTTAGGAGATACATCAATCAATCAAAACATCTCCATACCAACTGTTTATGTATACATTATAAACATGTATGGGATACTTTATCCGGAAAACTGGTACAGGTATGGGATCTGTTATCCAGAATGCTCAGGACCTTGGGGTTTTCCAGATAATGGATCTTTCCGTAATTTAGATCTTCATACCTTGTCTGATAGAAAATCAAGTAAACATTAAATTAACCCAATACGATTGTTTTGCTTCCAGTAAGGATTAATTATATCTTAGTTTGGATCAAGCACAATGTACTGTTTTATTATTACAGTGACAAATGGAATCATTTTTAAAAATTTGGATTATTTGGATAAAATTGAGTCTATGAGAGACGGCCTTTCCCTAATTTGGACAACAGATCCCATACCTGTATATAGAAACTCCCAAATTATGGGAAGACCAATTCACCTAGGCCCCATTTAGTGAATGGGACCTGTTATCCAGAAACCCGTTATCCAGAAAGCTCTGAATTATGGGAAGGCCGTCTCCCATAGACTCCATTTTAATCAAATAATTTTTAAAATGATTCCCTTTTTCTCTGGAATAAGAAAACGGTACCTTGTACTTGATCCCAACTAAGATATAATTAATCCTTATTGGAAACAAAGCAATCCTAATGGGTGTAATTAATATTAATTAATTTGGTAAAGAGATCCAAATTACAGAAAGATTCCTTATCTGGAAAACCCCAGGTCCAAAGCATTCTGGATAACAGGTCCCATATCACACAAAGATATCTGGTTTATAATATGTTCCATACCCTAAAGTGTGATTAAACCACCAGCAGTAACTGAAACCACAGAATGGTCAGTAAAACCTAAACGTCACCTGCAGTGCAATGCTGTTGTTTTAGGCTGGAACTCCATGGCGCGTCTGGAGACAGCACGTCGATATGCGACAAAAGCGCGCTAAAACTGTATAGTGTAGTTCTTACCTGCGATTTCTCCTTCACTTCCGGTTTCTTTAGAACATCCGACAAGTTGCATGCGTTTTGTCGCATAGCTCCAGACGCGTCGGGCTCCAGCTCCAGACGCGTCTGGCTCCAGACTCATTGTTGAGTTCTAGCCTTAAAGTAGGACTACACGGACGTTTTCGCCATGATCCGACGCTCTGCGACAAAACACCGGCGATAAATCGAATGTGACGGAAATAACATAAGTGAATGCATTGTCGGATGAAGTCGCAGCGTTGATCCGACTGTTGGATGCAGACGCGCTGAAAACTTCTGTGTAGTCCTACCCTTACAGATTATGTTCATCTCTGGATAGTGGTTATTAGTATAAGGGTCCTCCTTTTCTTAAAGGGCAAGGAAAACATGATTCACTGCCAATATGTTAATTACCCACTAGCGATCACTAAATTTTTTACATGGGACATTTCTGCTTTTAGGAAAAAAATACACCATCCTGGGTGGAAAAAAACCCAAACATAGCACCACACTGTCGCCTTACCTTTCCCAGGCACCCCATCAGGCCTGGACTGGCAATCTGTGTGTTCTGGCAAATGCCAGATGGGCTGCGATAAGGTGCCATAGAAAGTCAGTATTTAGTGGGCTGGTGGGGGCTGTTTGGGCCTCTGTGTGGGCTGATTGGGCCTCTGTGTACCCGAAATGCCAGGGCCTATTTTAATTCTCAGTCCAGACCTGCACTCCATGGCAGACTTACCCCCATATGTAATAAAACGCATTTAGTTTGCCCATGTGCAGTAACCTATAACAACCTATAAGATGTTTGCTTTTAAACAGGTGACCAGTAAATGCTACCTGCTGATTGGTTACTATGGGTTTCTGCTCCTGGGCAAACGTAGTGCTTTTTATTACATAACCCCTTTATGTATGCAGAGTAGGTTTTTTACATTTTACAATGGGTCCCCTTTGTGAACCTAGATACAACTTGCACAGGCAGAAGTAATGTATCTGTATCATTGTATTATTGCTCCGTGATGCCTGGAATTCTGGAAAACAAACAGCAGCTTGCAACCTTGACAATTCATTGTAAATGAAGGCCAAATTTGATACTGGAGTCTTTGTTTAACCATGGCTGCTTTCTATGCAGAATAATCGAAGTTTACTAAATATTTACTAAAGAAAGGAGCGGAAAATGGAATGCTTGTGCCTTAATAGAGTTTATGTTACCATTAATCTTTACATGTATTAATCTCCATAAATTAATGTAACATCCATTTTGCAGAAAACAATGGGCAGAGACAGGGAAATTCATTATTGTAAGATCAGTGAATGAACATTCAGGCAAATTATATCATTCCATAAGTAGAGGATAACAATGTCCCTTCTGCTTATTATTTAAGCCTCAGCCAGATGTTGCAGCCGTATGAGATTTTAAATGAATAATATAATAGTGTCATTATGAATGGGTATGTTTTATAAGCCTGGGATGGCAAACCCACTGCTTTCCAGAGCTACATGATCAATGTTGGATACTGGGGATCATTTATTAAAGGGGTGGTCCACCTTTAAATTAACTTTTAGTTAGGGATGCACCGTATCCAGGATTCAACCTTTTTCAGCAGGATTTGGATTCTGCCCGGCCAAACCGAATCCTAATTTGCGTGACTTTTTGTCACAAAATAAGGAAGTAAAAATGTTTTCCCTTCCCACCCCTAATTTGCATATGCAAATTAGGATTGGTATTCGGCCGAATCTTTCGTGAAGGATTCAGGGGTTTGGCCAAATCCAAAATAGTGGATTTGGTGCAGTTGATTCTCATTTTTTATTATTTGTAGTTTTTTTAGTTATTTAGTCTTTTATTCAGAAGCTTTCCAGTTTGCAATTTCAGCAATCTGGTCACTAGGGTCCAACTTACCCTAGCAACCATATATAACTGCTCTATCTGACTCTCTCAGTTCTAGCTTCTCCTCCATCACTACTTCCTCTGATCCTGATTCACTGGTAAATACCTACAACTCGGTTCTGTCTGCTGCTATCAATACTCATGCCCCACTGCAGCCACAACGCAGTCGAGCCCGCAATCCCCGCCCCTGGATTAACGACCAGACGCAATTTCTGCGGTCCTGTACGCGAGTGGCAGAGCACATGTGGAAGAAATCCCATACAAAACTGACTTCCTCCACTATAAATTTTTTATGGCCTGCCTTGGTACTTCCCTATCCCAGGCTAAACAACAGCACTACAATACACTCATAAAGAACAACAAATCCAACCCACGACGTTTGTTTTCAATATTAAACTCGCTACTTCATCCCTCTACAAATGATACACTAACACCTGAACATACCCCCCCATGACTTCTTTGAAAGCAAAGTTGACTCTATCCACAAACAATTTTCCCATCCCTCAGATACCAATATCCTCATTCCCCCTAAAGATTGGAGGTCTCTAAACTTCTCCCATCCTCTCCATCAACAACTTGCTCACTTGATCCTATCTCATCACCTCTATTAAAACAGTGTGCTCCCGTCCTCACTCCAGTACATTTCCTCACTAACTGCTACTTCCCCTCATTACTCAAACAGGCCTGTGTCAAGCCCATTCTGAAAAAGGCTACACTAGACCCATCTTGTTTGTCTAACTACCGTCCTGTCTTTCTCTTACCTCTAGCCTCTAAACTTCTGGAACGTCTCGTCTTCTCCCGTATTTCTAACTTTCTCTGCACCAATAATCTACTTGATCCTATGCAGTCTGGCTTTTGACCTGCACACTCCACTGAGACTGCCTTATGTAGAGTTGCAAATGATCTCCAGTCTGCTAAGGCCAAATGGCATTACTCTATTCTCATTCTCCTGGACTTATCTTCTGCTTTTGATACTGTTAACCATTCTGTTATAATGCAAGTTCTCCATTCAATTGGTATCCGTGATCAAGCTGCATTCTGGTTCTCTTCCTACCTTCTCTGTTACTTTTGCAAACAAATCCTCTCCTCCTGTTCATCTTAATGTGGGGGTGCCTCATGGTTCTGTACTTGGTCCTCTGTTTTTCTCCTTGTACACTCTCTCTTTAGGAGACCTTATATCTTCATTTGGCCTTAAATATCACCTCTATGCCAATGACATTCAGATATAATTAGACACTCCCTCACTAACGTCTGACATTCAAAACCAGATCGCAGACTGCCTAGTAGCTATCTCTTCCTGGATGAACCAACGCCAGCTCAAGCTCAACATGGCCAAGACTGAGCTCATGGTCTTTCCACCCAAACCGAGCCCTTCTCTTCCTTTCACTAGTACTATTGATGGAATGACTATTAACCCGGTTAACTCAGCACGCTGCTTAGAGGTCATCTTTGACCAGTCCCTCTCCTTCTCTAATCATATCAATAATATTGCCAAAACCTGTTGTTTCTTCCTCCGGAATATAGCCAAGATACGCCCATTTCATTCTCAAACAACCAAAATACTAATCCATGCCCTTATATTATCCCGTTTAGACTATTGCAGTCTCCTCCTAACTGGTCTTCCTGACTCCCATCTTTCTCCCCTCCAATCAATCTTAAACTCTGCTACCAGGATCCTTCTGTTCAACCCCAATTAAAATCCTTAGCGTGGCTGCCTGTTAAGCAAAGAATAGAATATAAAACCCTTCTACTAGCATTCAAAGCCCTTCATTCCTCTGCTCCTCACTACATTTATTCTCTTGTCTCACTGTACGTTCCTGGTCATCTTCTCCGCTCTTCTCAGAGCCACCTTCTCTTCACACTGTCCACATCCACTGCCTCCTCTTGTCTCAAACCCTTCTATCTTGCTGCTCCTTATCTCTGGAATTCCATCCCTGAATTCCTCTGTAAGAAATCCTCTCAATCTCTTAAAGAAAAAACGAAGAGTCTACCTTTTGGACCAGTCTTTAGCCTAGTCCTGTCCCTACTGACTATGCCTTACCTTGTGCAATTTTCCTCTCCAATTTGTGCCTGTATGTTAGCCTCCCATCCACTTAGACTGTAAGCGCTGCGGGACAGGGACCTCCTTCCCACTATGTCTCTTAACACATAGCACTTTGTCCTATGATTCTGTATATATTTATTATGTGATTTGTCTCCCCCATGTATACTTTTATATATATATATTGTACTTTTATGCACTGTACACCGCTGCGGCTCCTTAACAGTGCTTTACAAATAAAGTTATACATACATACATACATACATACCATGCACTGATTTGACTGGAATATGAATAGGATAGGACCTGAATAGAAAGATGAGTAATAAAAAGTAACAATGTTAGCCTTACAGAGCTTTTGTTTTTTTAGATGGGGTCATTGACCCTCCACCATTTGAAAGCTGGAAAGACTCAGAAGAAAAAGGCAAATAACTCAAAAACTATAAAATATAAATAATGAAGACCAATTGCAAAGTTGTTAGGAACTTTTAAGTAACTTATTTCAAAAGTGAACCACCCCTTTAACACGGGGACGAGTGCTAATTGCCAAATTGCAAGAATCTGCACAATTAGCAATGCAAATTATTTTCTCATATTTTTTGTATTTTTATTATATTATTATTATCTTTTTTTCAGAGATTATACATCATTCACATCAAAATCAGGGCTTCAAGGCAGAAGTGCTACCCACTGAGCTACCACGTGCCCCTATTTTATTATCCTTAGCTATATATTGATATCACGTTTATACCTTTGTCTGGGGCACAAGTGTTGTATGGCATAACATGCAGGACCTTTCTGCCTATCAGTCTGAGTATTTATTGGGAAACACCATATCATCATGGATTGCTATAAAACACTTAACATAGTATGTCTGCTCCATGTCTTGGTTTATTGCTAACCCAGACTTGGCAATGCTGCACTAATAGCTATGGTTAGCTAGAACAAGTGGCAGTTTACATTTCACTGTACTAGGCTCCATCTGCTGGAAGAAAGAGGAATTGCGGTTGTAAACAACAAAATGTCAGCTTCTCTCCCCACAAATTCAGCAGCTGGATTTAATGTGTCATCAATGAGGACCTTCCCAACAGTCCCCAGCCAAAAGATATGAATAGAATCTCTCTCTACAGGATGCTCAGTTGAGAAAATAAATAACGTTTCTCGTTTTACATGTCTCTTAAAAAATATATTTTTCAAAGAGGGAAGTAGATGTGTTCCCCCCAAAAACATAGAGCTAGTAAGGCTTGCTGTCGTGGTGTTCCAGGGCCTGTTTATGAAATGACTATGTTATAGCTGCAAACCCCTGAGCAGGACTGTAAAGAGATCCAAAGCATGTGCTCTTTTCAGCCCCACGTAGGACACACTGGGGAATAAACGCTGCAAAAGCCCCCGTAATGCATGTCTTAGAGTGTTATGGACTCATACAGTACATTAATGATCATTACCTTCTCATTAAAGTCTGGCTGCATATTCTTTATTACTGCCATAAACTGTACTTACATAGAGCCCTTTCTAATTACAGCTTTACGATGTACATTCTCTGTCATAACGATCCGCTTTAGAGTCAACAATGAATGCTCTCAGGTCTGATAGAACCTAAGAGCAGCCTGTAATAATTCTCATTATTGTATCGATATTTGCTAATCATAGGGATTCATGATGGTATTCTGGAAGTATTTGCCTTGTCGTGACTTCCTCGGCTGCTCAATTCTTCAGTACCGGCAGTATATATATATATATATATATATATATATATATATATATATATATATACATACATATACATATACATACATATAAACACAAGATTCCAGGCACTGTATGTTAAATTAGACTTATTGATATTCTGTATACATACAGGTATGGGATCCGTTATCCTGAAACCTGTTATCCCGAAAGCTCTGAGTTACAGGAAGGACGTCTCCCATAGTCCCCATTTTAATCAAATAATTCTGTTTTTTATTTTTATTTCCTTTCTCATTGTATTAATAAAACAGTCGCTTGTACTTGATCCCAACTAAGAAATAAAGAATCCTTATTAGAGGCAAAACAATCATATTGTGTTCATTAGTAGACTTAGGGGTTTATTTATTAAGGATCAAGTTGTGTTTTCCATGAAACTGTAAGTTTTCGAGTTTATTTTTTTTGTCAAAATTCACACTTTCAGTTAGAAAAAAAACCCTTGAATTTTTCTATTTTTTTTAATACCCCAACCATGGAAATAGTTTAAATCCAAAAATACACCATCTAAAACCTGTCGAGGTTATGTAGGAGTCAATGGCAGAGGTCCCTTGAACCATTGAAGATGTTAATAGCCTGTTTTGCCTGAATACTCGATCGATTAAATTCAAGCAATTCAATTTTATTTCTCGCCGAAAACTCGATTCGTTAACCCTGAACTTGCTGATTCAAGTTTTTTCCGTTTGAGTTTTTTTTTTTTTAATTAGAAACCATTTAAGTCGTGAGTTCATTCGAGGTATATAAAACTCTAGAATTTGGACCAATGATCGAAATTATTATTATTAACTTATATTTTTAGAGTGGCAACATATTGTGCAGCGCTGCAGAATAAATGTTTTTATACAAAGAATTCACACAAATTACATACATAGAACATAGAGAGTTGCATACAGAAAAGACCTCTTATCCGGAAGACCCCAGGTCCCAGGCTTCTCTGGATAACATGTCTCGTACCTATATATATATATATATATATATATATATATATATATATATATATATATATATACACAGGCCCGGACTGGCAATCTGTGAGTTCTGGCAAATGCCAGAGGGGCTGCTGTATGGTTCCATAGAAAGTTACCATATAGTGGGCTGGTGGGGGCTGTTTTGGGCTGGTAGGGGGCTGTTTGGGCCTCTGTGTACTTGGAATGGCAGGGCCTATTTTGAATCCCAGTCCAGGCCTATATATATATATATATATATATATATATATATATATATATATATATATATATATATATATATATATATATATATATACACATATACACACACTGAAGAATCCGCACTCACAGGTCTTACTAATTCAAATTTAAGTTTTATTTTTAAATATCAAAAACCAAAAGAAAGGACAGCACTTTGATCAGATGGAAAGCGGGTTTATTCTCCTGCAAGGATCTTATGCCTTACGTGTTTCGGGATTCAATCCCTTGTTTGAGAGAGAGAGAGATATATATTATTACCCAAGGTCTGTTAAGTTACACTGATGGTTAACTGAGAAGCTGGATTAGAAAGGTTTTGGAAAAGGTTGGCTTGATTGAATATGCTAATAAACATAGACAGACAAGCTCTCTTGGGTTTTACTAAATATTCCGTTCTTACCTTGTGTTCTGTCTTGTTTCTCCAATGTCACCCAGAGTTCATTAGGATGCACTGCATATCAAACCCAGACTGGTGGATGCCTTCAGAAGAGCAGATAAACAAAGTGTTCAGCGATGCTGTAGGACATGCGCGCCAGGGTCGTGCCGTGGGCACTTTCTTCCACCACAATGGAAATTCATATTACGATGCCATTGACCCGCAGGTGTGCCAGGAGGAGGTTTTCAACCGAAGTTTTCATGACGGATCTGGAGATTGACGTCAGAAGAAAGCAAAAGCACTGTGATGTTTGAACGAGATAAAAACATGTTAGCCACAACAAAAAATGGAATCAATTAGTGTAATAGTACAGTCAGTGTGTCTTTAATGTTCTGTCGCAGCAGCGGGTGCCTGGGACGCAGTGCCGGGAGAAGGCCCCGTTGCAGCAGTGAAGCTTCTGAAAGAACCCAGAGTATACTTGGAGCCAGATGTTATTGTCCGTGTGTCACCTCAGTACAGCTTCAGGGACTCGGGCTCTGTTCCGTGACTGTTCCGTTCGAACTACTGAATAATAACGCAGGCGTTCAGGCCCTGAATCAAGCTAAAGAGAAATGTGTTGGTCTGTTCCGTAGAACTTAGCTTTAATAGAATTTGCATTGTACATTATACTATTTAGTTAACTTATGCAAAACCTGAACTTGTTATATATCCCGTGTTCATATAAACTGTCACCACTAGCCACATACTGAGTACAACTTGCCTGGCTGCGTGTGCATTTATTTCCATCCACATGTGCTCCATTTTTAATACAAATCATGGGGATGGGAAGTCACCACTCCAGTCATGTGATTGCAGTCGAGCCAACTAAACTAAACTGCTAAAAATAGCATCACCAACTCATTCTCAACTGCAAAATGGCAACCAGACAATAAATACCAGAAAGTTTCATTTCTTTTTTTAGAATGCCCCATTTCCTACCATTTTTTTTTAAGGTCACAAACAGCCAATTCTACTTTTTCAATATGAATATATGAAAATGTCTGGTCATGCAGTTTTTCAGGTACGCCTGTGTATATAAAGTATCAGACCTGAGATTACTTCCGGTTCAGTATCAGGGGCTTTTCCCCTGTTTGGATGCCAATGGGTGGGCAATTTGATTTACATTTTAGAGTTATCTTGTAGGTCATTCACCAAAAACTTGGGGCCTGCAAAAATCCTCACAAGAGGTTACAAATAAAAACTATATAGTGTCAAAAGGCAAGGATTGTTGGGAATGTATCAGCGCCGATCTGCGCCTTTATGCCACCTAAGGTGGCCTTCCGTTGCCGCCCCAACCCCTCTTCACGGCGCTCACATTTTCTGCGCAGGAGGGGGTCGGGGCGCTGCACGACGCTAGTGCAGAGAGCGGAAATTCAGCTCTTAGTTACCAGGAGCGGCATTTTTGCCACCCCTGGTAACCAGGGGGCGCTGCCGTCTGAGGCGAGTGGATCAATTCGCCTCATTGGTGGAGCACCCCATGAGTGTATAGATTGTTTCCATTAAAAGGAATAACATTGTCATGGTTTATTCCCTGCCATATTGGTCATCGCCAAGTTCAAGTCAAGTCAAGTCAAGTGGATTTTATTGTCATTTCAGCCAAGTTGAGTCCGAGTCTGAGGCTCCCACTAAACAAAAGCAGCAAACCCTTTACATGCCAAAGGGAATAGGTGAGCTGAATGGTAACGTACACTTTTGTTTTGATTTTTGGGGGCTCGAAATCTGACCATTTGATCAAACCTCCCTTTGTTTTTATGACTTGGGTAGACTCAGTTACTAGACCACAGCCCACTAATCCATATGAAAAGGAATGCCACCTTTCTTTTTGCCTAATAAAAGAAAACAGAATTGGAACATTTGTATGGTTGATATCATTTATATTGATGATCCGTAATTTATATGTTATGACATTCATAATTTCACAGATTCTATAAGTCATACCATGAGACTGGTTCCATCTTTAACCATACACTTTAAATAAGACATATTAATAAAAATACTCCCAGTCAGTGCAACCTCTCCAAATACCCATCCTCTAAAATTGGTTTAATTTGTCCCCAATTCATGGCCCCTGACGATCCACCTGTTTCCCCCTGGCTCGCCCTTTAGGAGCTTCTTTACATTGGTCAGTGATGTTGAGTTTGTAGTCCACCCACTACTTCCGTACAGAGAAGCCCTGCTATGTTCTTTATATCAACAACCATGTTTTTAGTATTAGATCAATTTAGATTTGTAAAATGTTATTGTTGCTTCGTACATGCATGGGGGGTAAGCCGTAGTACGAATGTGTCATCTTTTTTTTTTTTTTGGAAATCAAACCCCAAAAAATAATAATAATATGGCAGGGAATAAACAAAGACAACCAGTTTTGGTGGCGTAAGTAAAGAGAAAAGGCCACATTTGCAATTAGCCTCAGTGTGAGTGTTAATTAAATATTTGGTAAAATGGAATTAATATGAATTGGGGTTATTATATCACAACAATATCTATATCAGCCATTCTATCAATTATTCTTGTCACTTTGCTGCTATGTGCCATATTGCTTTCTATTCTGCATTCAGAATTCAGAATCCTTTGTGCCCGTATCCATCAAACACTGAAAAATGTCTTTGATGTAATTAGTGAATGTGCTCCAGACTTTCCATAGAATGGCTCTATATATAACCAGCACAATAACACAGATACATTGAAAAATGGATAGCGTTAAGGTGCCAGCCACAATTATTTGACCCACTAGCAGTTGATAAGACTATGTATGTATTACACTCTCTGTTGTCACAATTGGGACTCACTACAGTAAGAACTGAGACTTTGCAACCTTTTATGTGGCATATCTTCCACCACAAATGGCAAATGGGAAGCCCATCAGGTGCATGGAGACACTACAAGGTGCCGTATTGCTACAAGGAACAGAGGTGCAGTAAACTCAAATCCATTATAAATAACCTGTTAGCAGATAATGTGTTTGTTAGCAAATATTTCATCATGAAAAATATTTATTGGAAAACAGTCAGAAGGTCTAACACTTAGTCAGCACACGGAAAACATTTAGCACCTTCAGAAATACCGGCAACCTTTTATGGGTTTATAATTGGCTGTAAGTAGGATTTCTGATTCGCTTCTAGTTCACACCATTTATCTATTGAAAGTAACACTTACACCTTTGGAAGAATATTATTCCAATTAATAGGCTGTGCTTGCGTTCAGCTGTGATATTATATGCAAAATAAAACGCCACGCAAAATGGAAACGGGGGGCTGGTTACCATAATTTCTGGGCATTGGCACCTGGCTATTGTTTTACTTTGTACAATTGAAGGGTGTAGTTATCAAATATATAAATATATACATACAAATACTGATCTCATAGTTGGCTCGGGGAGGGAGGATACAATGAGGATTATAAGAGCCTTGAGCAAAGGAGATGTTGAAACTCCATTGTACGAGACACTTGAAAAGTGGCAAGAACAGGACAGTGCCACGAAGGCCAAGAGAATGGAGGGATTGAAGGAGGAGAGGGTCACCAACGAAAGCTGCTGTAAGATATAGAAGCAAGTGGGTACGGGCGTTTGCAGGTATCAGATCATCGTGAGTCATGTTAGAAGAGTTTTTGTGGAATGTTTCAAAATCAGGAAGAAACAAACAAAAAAGCTTTTTGGGGTAAAGTCCAATTTGTGGCCACACCCCATGTACCATGCTTATTTTACCAAGACCATTTTCTACTGGTTGCAATAGCTGCGTAAAGTGCAGTAACACTTTAAGACAGACACAGAGGCCCCAGCCCATTTCATAAGATATTGTGGCCCTAAGAATTCCATGTCACACCTGCATTTCATTGTAGGCACAGTGAGAGTCCCCGACCCGACCATTCATGTCAGACTCAGGGTGGCACATTATGATACATTTTGGCCATCAGCATTTAAATGTGCAGTGGGTGCCAGATTTTAATGTAATTTTCATGATGTGGTGCAGTTTTAGGCCCTAATTCTAAAGCTGTAGGTATAGGGTGTGATGTATTCAATACTACAGAACTATACTCCCAAGTATTTATAGTATGGGACCTGTTATCCAGAAAGCTCAGACCTGGGCTTTTGTTTGTAATTTGGATCTTCACACCTTAAGCCTACTATAAAATCATTAAATAAAGCCAATGGGCTGGTTTTGCTTTCAATAAGGGTTAATTATATATTATTTTGGGATTAAGTACATGCTACTGTTTTATTATTACAGGGAAAAATAAATCATTTTTAAAAATTTAGATAAAATGGAGTCTATGGGAGACGGCCGTTGCGTAATTGGTTTATAATGTGATTGTACAGGGGTTGTATATGGGATTGGCCGGCTTTATCATTTGCTTTTCTTGTGACAACCACTACACATGGATTTCTTGGGCACTGTAAAATATTTGAAAAATATTCCTCCAGCCTATGATCCCCCTTTTGATTCCTGCTCAGACACATCAACTATTGGAAGAAGCAGAATTATCGATTTGACCATAATTCATTTACCATGGCATGGGAACTCTTTCCACCTTTCATTGAAAAAGGAACTTTAACTTAAATATTTTTGTAAACATTGATATATTATTTTTCTCTTTATTTGTAGTTAAATGCCTGTCTATTTTTTATTTCTTTTATTCTGTATCTTTTTTTTTTTTTAGAAATGCCTGTCCATGCTGTATGTGAGGCTCATATAAACTGTGGCTGCTGGGTAACAACTGACTTCTTGGGCTGTGTTGCCCCTTTATATAAAAACCCTACAAACTCCTACAGAGATTTCTGTTGGCTAACTGGCCTTTTAAAGTGACTTTTAAAGTTCATTGTTCAAAAACTCTTTGTAAAAAACGTGTCTGTCTACAGCTCAGGGATTAGTCTGTATAATATATAGGTATCCATATATCCCACTTCTTATCATTCATTCTGTGCTCACCAAAACGAGCTGTCAGGAAAGAGACGAGTCCCACATGACAGTAGGGAGATTAGACATATAGGGGCAATTTATCAAAGCTCGAGAGTTTTTTATAGCTTGAAAAAACTCACAACTCGAATGGTATCTTATTTACTGCAAGTAAAAACTTGAATGTGAAAAACCCGATTCTGAGCGTTCAAGTCCCGAAACCTGGAATTGATTGTGTTTTCGGCAAAAGAAACCTCAAATTTCTTAAATCAACAACATCAAGCAGGTTGTTAACATCTTCAAATGGTTCAAGCCATTGACTTCTACATGACCTCGACAGGTTTTAGGCGGTCTATTTTTGGATTCGAGCTATTTCCATTTTCGGGGTATAATAAATCATGAATATTTTTTATATATTATTTTTTATATGATAATTTACAGTATATATAATATAATAAATCATGATTTTTTTTTTTTTAAAAAACAACTTAATTCCAATTTTTTTTTTAACCGAAAAAATTTTTTGAATAAAAAATACAGCTCGAAAACTCGAATTTCCATGGAAAACACATCTCAAACCTTAATAAATCTGCCCCATAATCTGGGAAAGATGTGGCATGAAAAGAGGGACAGTTGCGAGGCTTGCTTGAGCAAACACACTGGGCAAAGACAGTGACTTCTTTTTCATCTAAGAAACTGCTTTCCCCCCCTGAGCCTGTTCCACAGCCCTGAATTAAAGGGCTTCAATGTCCTTTTAAATATACCAGAGACACAAAAGCAAGAAAATTAGCAGGGGTTCTGAATTCCTTGCATTTGTGCTGTTACTGCAGGGAGATGATTGAATGCATGACTCCCAGATGTACAACAATATCAGAGCACAAAGCCATGATTTCATTCAGTCAAAATGAAATAATGATCTTTTGCACAGATGTATATTTAAAGTAAGGGGGAAAAAAAAAAAAGAAGTGGGGTAAAGGGTAAAAACCTCTATAGGTCACCCTATCCCCCAATGACCTGAGTACTGATTTGAGCAGTATTCCCAAAAGCTTTCCCCATTCGTCACCTGTCATACGAGGCCCTTGTTGCTAGAATGCCAAGCACATTTCATAAATACAAAGGCATCATGCAAATTTATCAGGCAATAGATATCTTTCTTGTTTTGTATTCACGTCATCTTTATTATATGAATTATATTATAAAGTACAGAAAAATTGTAAGTGCTTTAGAGAATCTGTAGAGGAGCCTGAAAGGTAAGGGATTACATATAAACGGTAAATTATCCAAGATCACTGTGCATTTGTTCACGCGCTGTTATTTAGGTATATTATATATATATGGAAATACATTGTAAAAATCCATGTTTTACTGCTGCTTTGCAAGGTGATCAGCTTCCGACATTTGGAGAAAATGTCACCCCCTTTAGTTAGAGTGCATACCTCTAACTAGCAAAAATTCAAAAAAAAAGTTGTTGCCCACAGGGCCGGATTTACAGAGCTTGCGCCCCTAGGCCCACTGCCATTTGTTGCCCCTGTCCTCTCCCCTTTATTCGTGCAAATTTTCATCGGGGCGGGAGCAATGGGGACTGGAGCACAGTAAACTTTAAAAATGAATGTATCTCCTTCGCATCCCCAGTGTTTTTGAACCAATGTGGGTGTGGGTGGGCCAGATGCCACCCCCTAAAATCCTGCCGCCCTAGGCCTGGGTCTTGGTGGTCTCTCCACAAATCTGGTTGCACAAAAGCTTACACGTATATACATTGAGCAAATATAAAACCAGCGGCCAATACAAAGAATATACTATAAGCATTATATGCAGTCTCTTGACCAGCAGGTAGTACAGCTGCAGCAGCAAATCTGAACATTAAAGGGACAGTGCACCCTTCTTTCCCAAATGTACCCGGGGCTACCAGCAAGCTGGGGCACTTGTCTTGCCTCCCAGCCAATCAGATTGCTCTCATGTCTGGAACTGGGCTGGATAATGCCACAAGCAAAATAAGCTAACACCTAGGAGCTGGTTGGCCTGATAGGAGTGCAGGCAGAATTGGAGGAAGAATCATCGGATGTCCTATACAAGCATAGTATTCTGTTTATTATGCAAAAACTGTAACTATCCAGCTGCCACACGGCTCAACAAAAAGATGCAGCCATCATATTGTACAGCAGGGAGATGATTAACCATAAACCCCAGGCAGCATATAGTACAGAAGGAGGAGGCACTCCAAACATTTACCATGTATTCTTTCCATTCACATTGGGATTGTAGGATAAGCCTCAAAGCAAAGGAAAAAACACAGTCTCAACCTTTGGAATGTCCTAGAGTTCAATAAAATGCTTTAAGAGAGCCTTCAATAAACTGCATTTATATTGCTTTTAATATTTGGTGCCTCTGGTTTGGGTTTTTGCAACAGTCTACCCCCCAGGAGACCACATTCTTATTACTGCAAATCTTTCTTGGTATTGGCTATGGGCTTCCAATGGGACGATAGACTCCTATAATATATAAATTATGGGCCAACTATGTCAAAGTCATCCAAACTCTGGCCAGTCCTAGAGTCGGACAATCCCAATGGGGCCAATACAAAGGCAACCATTTTAGAGTTTTAACTTTGAAAGCAAGCAAGTTGCAGATAAAACTTAGTCCCCATGAAAAATGTATAATGAAACCGTAAAATTCTTAATAAATCAGATGAAAGTGAGTGTAGGACTGGCCAGACCAGGGATGACTTTGCATGACAAGCAGGAAGGAACCTGAAAATCAAGGATCTGCGGGCCCACCGGGTTTTTCTCTGTGTTCCACCGGCCCAGTCCGACCCTGGGTACAGAGATATAGAGAAGGTTCTGTGATATCCAGCATATTAGGTTGCCTGTAAATCAAATAGCACAGTGGCTGTGAGAGAGTTTTAGATTTACTCCTGCCGGGTCAAGCTTTGCACACGCCAGTGACTGGATCTGAACACACGTGCCTTCTTCTCCCAGTAGGTGCTCCTTACTGCCCTCGGCAGCGCAAATAAAAACAAATTAAAAAGAGAGAAAAAACAATTAAAACAAAATAGAAATAATACGTAAAGGACAAGGAAAGGCAAAAAAATAAAATCCAATTTTTACTTTCTTTAATGAAAAAGAAACCTATCTCCAATATACTTTAATTAAAAAATGTGTACAGTTTTTATAAGAAACCTGACTGTATGAAGTGAAATTCTCCCTTCATTTACTGCTGTGGATAGGAATTGTCAGATGGTCCCTAACTGCTGAGCAGGGAAACAATCATACTTATGAACAGCAGGGGGAGCCCCCGCCTTACTTCCCAGCCATGCAGAAATCAAGCAGCTTTGTTTATGACGATCCCTAAGCAGCACAGACCACACTGAGCATGTGCACAGTCTTAGTCTTGCAAAGATGTTTAACAAAGTTACAAGATGGTGACCCCCTGTAGCCAACTTTGAAAGCATAAATTATTTGTTTGATTAGGCTTGTGGTGCAGTAAGTTCATGTTTATATTTAGTATACAAAATACAGCATTTCTAGCCTTATTCTATTTTAGACTTTCCTTGTCCTTTAAGAAAACAAATTTAGGCCCCTTATTACACTGGGCCAAGGTAATCTGTGCATTAATCCTCCCCTGGTTCTCTGGAAAACCCTGTTTTGAATAAAACATACAGATATGGATGTTATTGGCTTTCTACTGTGAGAAGTTAATGCTAAGGCTACCAGTGAAATTCCCACAAGACACACAAATACACATATATCAAATTAACTGTAGATTTTGAGATGACAATGGCCTTATTATACTTGTTTAAGAAATCATCCAAGCCACCTTTAAAAAAAGAAAAAGCTTTAATAAAGGATCAACTCTTGGCAATAATACATTAATAGATTCTACCATCACATCATGACCTGGCAGGGCAGCCTCACTGCTCTATAATCTTCCTAAAAATGGACATGGAATTAGATAAGGTTTTCTGCACTGGAAACCCATAGCAGGGGCCCCTGATCTGCCAGTTCACTGGTCTAATTAAAATGAAAGCGACACACCGCAATTCTCCTCTTGCTCAGTGGGGGTAAGGGACCCACAGTAGAACTATAAGATCTGTCCTTGCTAACATTAAACATGGCTGTGTTTTGTAAGGCTAAGTATTCCTTGCGATCCATGTCATTATGATTCTATATGTCTATAGCTAATTAAACACTACCACTTAACATTATTTTATAACAATTATTTAGTAAAGGAGGGTTACAGACTACTAATGGGATCAGGCCCTGCTCACAAGTGTATAAAAATAGGGGTGTGGAAGCACTCTAAAGGCTAAGTAATAGTATATTTAAGTATAATGGAAGTGCTAGTTTTAATGCACATTCCCTGGGCCCCTGTCTCAAAAGTAAGTTTACAAAACAGGGGTTTTTAGTTACAAAGTTATGATCATAAAGTTGAAAAGCCACCATACCACGTCAAGGTAAACCCCACATGGCGGTCCCTAACTTGTTTGCCTTTCGACCATAGTATAAAAAGTCTTACTGCATAGTAGCATTCAGTGTAATCAGTGTCTGTTGAACCTTGGTTTCAGTGAAAAGGATCTATCCTCCCCCGCCAGTATGCGGCTTTTAAGGGAGAGGCATTGTCCAACCAACGCCCATTTTTAAAAATATAGGGCCCCATTAGTTTAAGGGGGGTATGGGGTGCTATTAAAAACCACATGAAGCTCAGCCACAGCTTCTGGCAACAATACAATGTATAAAAATAGGGGTGTGGAAGCACTCTAAAGGCTAAGTAATAGTATATACTTACCAGGGAATGTGCATTAAAACTAGCACTTCCATTATACTTAAATATACTATTACTTAGCCCTTAAACTAATGGGGCCCTATATTTTTAAAAATGGGCGTTGGTTGGACAATGCCTCTCCCTTAAAAGCCACATACTGGCAGGGGAGGATAGATCCTTTTCACTGAAACCAAGGTTCAACAGACACTGATTACACTGAATGCTACTATGCAGTAAGACTTTTTATACTATGGCCGAAAGGCAAACAAGTTAGGGACCGCCATGTGGGGTTTACCTTGACGTGGTATGGTGGCTTTTCAACTTTATGATCATAACTTTGTAACTAAAAACCCCTGTTTTGTAAACTTACTTTTGAGACAGGGGCCCAGGGAATGTGCATTAAAACTAGCACTTCCATTATACATAAATATACTATTACTTCGCCTTTAGAGTGCTTCCACACCCCTATTTTGTACCTGCTCACAAGTGCTTACAATATTCACATGCTCACCAAGATGGAACTAGAAATAAAGATGCAATTGTGAATGAGTCCTATCAGCACATCGAGAAGCAACATGAAAGAAGACAGGAGAGAGCACTAACTGCCAGCAAATACTGTATGTTCCTATGTTAACGACTCCAGCACTTGCTTTTTCTTCCTTCACTGATAGTTTCATTTGTTCCAGAGCTTTAATCTCAGGTTACAGCTCATCATAGAGACAGCAAGCAATGTCATATCCCCCAGGTATTTATTTCTGCCTTTACCTGGATTTGCAACTCCAAACATTTCCTTGAAATAATTTTGCACCATGCTCCAAACTCACAATATACAATTTATGTCTAATATGCAATTAATTGCCTTTATTGGAAGCGGCAGCGTGTAACTGCTGTTCCTTAGAAAAAAACTAAAAAAACAAAAGCAACTCTGAAAAGTAAAAATTGTAATATCTTAGTTTATATACAGCCCCCGTTCCAACCAGTCTATCGCTAAAAAGCAACATGGTACCCAGATAGTCTGGCCTGTACAGTTATACCCTCATGTTTTCTCTCTGGGGGCTACGTGGTTAATTAAACATGCAGTCGTTTACAGATCATTCATAATATAAATGTAACACCTTTACAAAACCTACATGACAGTATTTGCCGGAGAAGCCAGAGGTGCAATTAATGATATGACGGCACATTTCCATTTATTTTATCACTCAGAAGAAGTTGCCTAACAACATTTGTACATTCTGGTAATAGAAACGTCCCCTCCATCACTAATACTGCATTTCTGATTTATAAGAGATGTATAAATAACATTTTGAACAGACATGATGCAAAAGTGTCTGCTTTTCTCTGTCTGCGTCTCACTTACTTTGTATAACATGCAAGAAGCAACCGGAAATGACAGCAAGACTATCTCCCATTTGCAATAAGGGGCATCAAGTTTGCCCAGGCGCAGTAACCAATAACAGCCAATAGGATGGATGCTTTTAAACAGGTGACCAGTAAATGCAACCTTCTTATTGGGTCTGACTGTGCTTTACAACATCTGATACAAGGTGCATAGCCAGCAGGCCCATGGCAGATTGCACTGTTTTTTGCAATTTGCTGCCTGACCTGCAGGTAGAATATGTCTTTTATTGAAAAATCCAGTAGATAACTGATTTTGCATGTGATTGTCTTTTAAGATACCGGAATAATGCAACAAAAGGGACAAAGTTTGCCCCATAGCAACCAATCTACAGGTGCCATTTAATGGGCAAAATTGATTAGTTGCTGAGATTATAAGGCCCGAAGCAAAGATGGGACCCATGAATGCAGAGTGTAGAAATGCATGGCTATACTTGTTAACTGATCTGATCTAAAGGGAAGGACTGTGGGTAGAGCTACATATAGGTCGTTCCATTATCAGATGGCAGAAAGCTTTGCATCATATCTGCTAGGACACCCCTCTTGTTGTGATCCCAATGGGCTGCAGTTGGAAGGCCTCAATTGTAACTATAGCCTTTCAGTTAGCGACTTACCGACCAAAACAAATTTACCTCCACATTTAAATATATATGTGCCCGACCTAATACAAACAATGATGGATAGAACTCGTTGGCGCACATCCCTTTAATATACATCTATTACTGCAAAATGCCAACATCTGATTTAAAGACTCCCCATGAGCAGCGAGTGTGTAAGATTGTCAGTCAGATAAGAGGCAAATCAGAGAGGTCTTACTGGCAAACTTACTAAAGAGGAGCAACAGATTCAGATCATTTTCACTCCATAGAAAAAACGGCCCGTTGATTCAATCACAGAGCGTAAGTGGGATTATTGTGTTCTGTTACTTGTTACTGCCCATTTCACAGCTGTGTGCCTACCACTCACGCCTGATCTACGATTGAAATAGAAAAATGTCGAGACTTTAACACAGCTGCAGGTTCAGTATGCTCAGAGGACACATTAAACACACTTTTACTAAGCTCAAGTGAAGGATTCAAAGTAAAAAAAACTTCGAATTTTGAAGTTTTTTTTTTGGGTACTTCGACCATCGAATAGGCTACTACGACTTCGATTCGAACTAAAAATCATTTGACTATTCGACCATTCGATAGTCGAAGTACTGTCTCTTTAAAAAAAACTTTGACTACATACTTTGGTAGTTTAAACCTACCGAGGTACAATGTTAGCCTGTGGGGACCTTCCCCATTACTTTTCTAAGGTTTTTTTGATTGAAGGAAAATCCTTCGATCAAAGGATTAAAATCCTTCGAATCGAAGGATTTCATTGTTCGATTTTTCCTTAGATCGTAGGATTTGCGGTAAATCCTACGAATTTTATATTCGAATTTGTAGGATTTTACCTCGAGGGTCGAATTCAAGGGTTTATTTACCCTCGATATTTGACCCTTAGTAAATGTGCCCCTTAATATTGTTGAGGAAATGCTGAATAACGGCAATTTAGTATACTGTATATAGTAACATAGTACCGCACTCAACGGGAATACTTGTAAAAAAAAAACAAGATTTATTGGAAAAAAAAAAAAAAAAGGATTTTTTTCAATAAATCTTGATTTATCCCAGTATCCCAGTTGAGTGCGGTACTATGTTACTTTACTCACCTTATTTACCAGCTCCTGGGCAAGTGTCTAAACAAGTTTAGGGTGTGCTCCTCCATGCTTTTCTATATAGGGACTTTTATAAATCACCAAACACTCAGTGCAGGAAATTTGATTGGACGCATGTATATTTTATCTGTAGCTAACCACAGTTTTTTGCTTTTTTTAGCAGGCCAAATTTCAGCCTATGCCTTAGAGACTACCCAAGAACAACCACTATGAAATAAAAGTTCCGGCCGGGTTGCAGGACGGATTCACGGCCGCTGAAGAATTGCACGGGAACAGATTTCCATTTTTCTCTTTTATTTGTTTTGTTACAAAGAGTATTCAGACATCAATGGATTAAACTGCCATTTATCAATAAATTAACAATATACTCTCCTATATGTAAAATTATAAATACATAGCAGTATGTTTAACAGGGTTCTGGAGACGGAGAGCTGCTTGTATGCCCATTGCAACCTACTAAAATCCAACTCCAGTGAAACACAAGGGCTCATTTGGTAACTTATCTACTAAACTGCAAAACTGCACCACTGGGTATCACTTGTCTAGTGCAAAGTCTTATTGGTTGCTATGGGCGACTGCACTAGTGCACATACTAGAAAGCTAACACTACAGGTTTTGATAGTCGTTGAGACGTTTTGGATAAAATTGCTGTCAGATGCACCAAACCTGAACAAGTGGGATTTTGTGTTGCCTTGGTATATCATATATTATAATATAATATAATAAAACATCAGCACAATCATCTTTTCAGCAGAAATGCTTTTTCGTTTCCAAACATATTTGCATAGTTTAAAGTTGGCAACAGGTCTAGCATCCTATAGCAGTAAATGGGCAGTGGTATGTGCTGGCTTACTATGGTTGCTTTAGAGAACTAAAGCTTAAAATAGCAAGAAATGTTGTACATTATGTTTTAGGTTTATGTGCCAGCCTATGGGAACCACAGCCCGTTAGCAGTAAAGATCTGTGTCTCCAAAGATGCCCCAGTAGCTCCCCATCTTCTTTTCTGCTGAGTCACTGCACATGCTCTGTGCTGCTGTCACTTACTGAGCTTAGGGACCCACCCACAATATACAGTACAGATTTAATTACTTTTAATTAATACAGATAATTACTACATGGCAGCCAGTGCAATTAGCATCAGAATGTAATAATCAGCCCTGTAGCATCAGCTTATATTACAGACCAACCTCATTCTCTGCAGGATAATTAGTGATGACCCCTAAGCTTAGCTTCTCAACAGCTGCTCAGAGCCCACAGACACTTTCCAAGATGGTGACCCCCTGTGACAAGTTTGAAGTCCTGGATCATTGCTGCTATTGACAAGCTGAAACTTTAGGCTGGTGCAATAAGGTCAGTATATAAAATATGGCATTTTTAGCCACATTCATTTTTAGGGTGTAGTTCTCTTTTAATGAGTGGATTATCTGATTGGCAGCTATGGGTTGGCAGACCTGGAGTGAGCCTTGCTCCGGTTACTTAGTGCAGCCAACGTGTGGTACTCCAGCTGTGGCTAAACCATAACTCAAAGCCTCCCCTGAGAGGTCAGTTATGAGTGGTATACAGAGAGTGGTATACAGAGTTGTAATTCTGCCAGAGCTCGAGTCGCTAAAGTTGCCCATATCATTACTTTGTTCTGAAAAAGCAAGTCTATGTTGATGTACATGTAATGGAATGAAACAATACAATGTAGGTTACTCCAGCAAGGAAACAATAATAGTTTTGTGTAGTTCCACAGGGTTGGCAGGAAAGAAATATTACATCTAAGATGTCCTTGTAAATATGGCGTATAACACAATGACAGTCAGCGAGGATTTAGAGCAGAGTCATGGAGCACGGACATTACAAACCAGCCTTTGCTTCACCTCTGTATATTCAACACATTCCTTGTGTCCTACAGAATCTCCAGGTCTACATGTCGTAACTCAGGATTACATTGCTGAAAGAGAAAGAAAAGGGATTATTTGTACATAACTCTTGCTCATAGCAGTTCTGTCCCGCTGTAGACAAGGGGTTTGATAGAAACCCTCTAAAATGTCTTTAGTCCAAGCCTGACTGTGGTGCCAGATTTGTTTGTCATCACTTTAAAGGGGTCGTTCATCTTTAAATGAAACTTTATTATGATGTAGAGAGTAATATTCTGAGACCATTTGCAATTGGTTTTCATTTATTTTCTTTTGAATTATTTAGCATTTTATCCAGCAGCTCTCCAGTTTCAGCAATCTGATTGCTAACCATACACTGATTTGAATAAGAGACTGGAACATGAATATGAGAGGGCCTGAATAGGTAACCCACCCCTTTAATATAAACCAGCCATAGACACTATAGACCAGTGACACTTAGAGGATTAGTATACCCTTTGTTCAACATTTGCTCAACAATACAAGGAATAGAGTATGTGTTAAACATATTTAATCACAAAAAAATATTTTTGTTTCTTCAGTTTCCCTTTTTGCCCTGTTTAGCTCAAGAAATAGAAACACCCCGCATATATAATCAGCTAATTCATTAAACTCGTGCTGAATAAGGGGGTATATTGCCCCTATAATCAGCCCTGGTGAGGAGTGTTGTTTGGATAACTTTATACACTTATGGGATCTCTTATACCTAAACCTGTTATCCAAAATGCCCCAAATTACAGTAAGGCTTTCTACAAAAAGTCAATTTTAGGCAAATAATTGAGATTTTTTAAAACTGATTTTCTTTTTCTCTGCAATAATAAATACCTTGTACTTTATCCTAACCAAGATATAATGAATCCATATTGGTGGTAAAATAACCCCAGTGGATTCTCTCGTGCCCCACAGGAGATGTCACAATAGGGGGGTGTAAAAAGCCAATAATGTATAGAAGCACTTAGGATTGTAATAATGTGGGGAAGTAAGTGTCACCCAGTCTGTAACCATTATTCTCCTATAGATCCTATCACAGAACTGACACTGAGACTCAGACACAGGAACCTGGAGCAGCCGATTATCATTTTAGCTGAGAAGAAACAGACAAGCTCCTGTGGTTCAGGCACAGCCAAAGAAATAAGAATGGACTGCGTTTTGGGGGTGATTTGTGGTTATGTGTGTTCACCAGCTCCACTTACCGTATTAGTCTTACTCTTGTTCAGACTAGGGATGCACGCAATCCATGATTCGGTTCGGGATTCGGCCAGGATTCGGATTCAGCCGAATCCTTCTGCCCAGCCTAACCAAAATCCTAATCTGCATATGCAAATTAGGGCCAGGGAGGGAAATCGTGTGACTTTTTATCACAAAAGAAGGAAGTAAAAAAGGGTTTCCCCTTCCCACCCAGAATTTTCATATGCAAATTAGGATTCAGATTCGGTTTGGGATTCGGCCGAATCTTCCGCGAAGGATCCGGCAGTTCGGCCGAATCCAAAATAGTGAATTTGGTGCATCCATAGTTCAGACACAAATCAGTTAATTCCTTGTGCAGTGACAAAGAAAGGTACATAAATGCAAAAAAACGAGGAAACTATTTAATTTCATAAATCCCTTAAAACGCAACAGGCCCCAACAAAAGTCAAACGACGTAGAAAATGTAACCAAATTGTGACAGATGCTGAAATGTCAGATAAAGATGATTCAATGAGATAAGAGTGAAATGAAAGAGTTGCCTGGGTAACACACAAAAGGGTGTTATATGAAATGAGTAAGAAAACAAAGGAACAAATAGGAGACGGTGTAAATGCTGCAAAACAGTGTGCGGGTGAACTGTTTTAATGAAAAAGTGAATCAAAATGAACAATATATCTTTACTGCTATGGGAGCCATACAAGTACAGACCCATTATCCAGAAAGCTCTGAATTATGGGAAGGCCATCCTCCATAGTTGCCATTTTTTTTTAAATTTATAAAAATGATATAAGATTATGATTTCCATTTTCTCTGTTATAATAAAACAGTAGCTTGTACTTGATCCCAACTAAAATATAATTAATCCTTATTGGAGGGAAAACTCAAGGTATCAAGATCCAAAATACGGACAGATCCGTTATCAAGAAAACCCCAGGTCACGAACATTCAGGATAACGGATTCCATGCCTGTATATCAAAGATGACAAACCATATAGAGCCCATATGAGTAGATGTGAGCCACAGCCTGAAGGGAGTGACAACTGGGGAGAATGCTTATTCCTGTGTATTCTAGAAGCCTCTGATAAATGGCAGTTAGGTGAAAGCTGGCACAATCATTTACATCCTTTTAAAGGAGAATTCAACCACTTTGACGCTAAAATCCCTCCCCTGTGTTTAGCCCCCGACCTACTTCCCCCCATGTTACTGACCCCTCCGTGCAGTTCCTCTCCTGTTCACGGCTCTAATTTTCTACTGAGGATCTACTGAGCATGTGCCCCCAAAAGTCACGAAGTTTCCGATTTCTTTTTTCGGAAACTTTTGATTTTCATCGCATGCACAGTAGATCATTACCAGTAAATCCCTCTACTGCGCATGCACCACCAAATGCCGGCGAATACAGGAAGAAGAGCGCACTGGCGAACATGGCTGCCGTGAACTAAACAGGAGAAGAATTGCACAGAGGGGTCAGTAACAAGTAAGGGGCATTTGCCCGGGGGGGGGAGGAGGGAGCAACACAGGGGAGGGATTTTAGCGCCAAAGGGGTTGAATTCTCCGTTAAGTATATCAAGATGTCTGAAGGTTTTAATACAGGTTATGGGACCTGTTATTCACAACTCAGGACCTAAGTGGTCTGTATTTTGGATCACCAGACTAATAAAAAAATCATTAAAACATGAGGATTAATTATATGTCAGCTAGGATCAAGTACAAGGCACTGGTTTATTATTACAGAGAAAATGTCAATTAAAATGTCATTATTTGATTAACATATAGGGGGTTATTTATCAAAATCCAAATTTATCTCATTATTTTCCAAAATATACTCTGACCAAAAACGCAGTTATTTCCTGTTTTATTCCCAAAAAATTCCAGTTCGGGGAAAAAACTCGAAAAAAAACTTGAAAATCGTCTGAAAATTCAAATCATATGAATCTTTCAGATTTTCCGACCGAATTTTTTTTCGTATTTTTGCATGTAACCCAGCACAGGATATCTTCAGGACTTTTCCCATTCACTTGTATACAACCTCGGCAGTAGTGAAACCCGACCCTAACCTGCCCTTCACCATACTGCCCGAGCCAGACTTCCTGCTTCCATTTTAAGGCCTGCGCTGACCCGCTGATGATGCCACAAAAGGGGCAGGGCAGGAAGTGTGCGTCTTTAAAAAATCAAGCAGGAAGTTGGAAGCCGGCAGTTCCGGGTGGCGGCGGGGAGAGTAGGAAAAAGAGCTCAACCTGGACCCACCCACAAATGGAGTTGCGGGGTCGGTCTGAACCTGACCGACCTGCGGGTATCATCACTACTTGCCAGGTCTGAGATGTTGGATTTTTGGATTCCATGCTCATGGTATAATAAGTTACGGAAAAAATGTTTTTTTCTTTTCACTAAAAATTTGGATTTCCTAGTAAAAAGTAAGAGTTTTTGGCATTCCGACTTTAATAAGTAACCCCCTAGTAGTGTCCTCAATTCGGACTTTCTGGATAACAGGTTTCTGGATAAAGGATACCATACCTGTACATCTCTAGCCATGTAATTATGTATCAGGACCTGCCCAAAAATGGGGGCTTCACACACACAAAAAACTAGAAAATTCTTACAACTATCAAACATAGGGAAATGCTTATTTGTGCCCTTTGTAGGCCTGGAACTGTCACTATATCAGTAGCACTCACGGCCAACGTCCCTTTCCTTGATCATGAAGACTATATAGTATTTATTATAGAGATTAGAGCTGATTTGAATAAAGCGATTAGACGAGGCACAAGCAAAATCAATGACAATGCAGGACAATGGGTTTAATGCTGTGTAGCTAACGCTAACTGTATGTTACGCACAGAGCTGAACACAATTTAAATGTTCTTTTACGGTATTAAAGAATAAAACATTTTTTTTCTCTTTTATTTTACAAAAGGTTAACTAACGCTCATTATGTAAATGTCAAACGGTAAAAAAGCTATTACTTGATTGCAGAACAAACACGAGTACTTGTGTATTGAAACTCAGATGATCCGAGCCAACATGAAATGGTGAAATTGCTGTATTTGCATATCTTAGTAATCCAATGAAAGGTGTAACTATTTGTCTGGTAATTATGGTACAAATTGCTTCATGTTCTAAAAGGCACGTTCAAGTGGTTTTGACTTTTAATTAAAGGAATCGCAATGCTGGAAATATCAAACTTTTATTATATTAAATATGTCTTGTGTTAAACCTATCTTTTTTTTTCAACAGAACACAATAGCAATGCTAAATTCTGACAAAAAGGAGCAAAATGAAAAATAATGTTTTTTTTAAGACAAGATTCAATTTTGGTCTGAAATTCTTACAGAACGTAGTAGGAAAGTTAGAATAATTGGCTAATTTACTGTAGGTCAGTTGCTTTGAGTATTTCCCTTACAGTTTAACAAAACATATATGTACGTTGACTGTAGGATGTATTGTAAAAAGTCAGGGGGCGGCAAAATGCACAAAGCCTCCCCCAACCTCTGGCCGGCTCACATTCAAAGTGAAGGGGGCCTCTCCCATCCCAATAATGGACTCTTCTCACTGATGAGAACATGAAAGCACTTCCACTCCCTTAAAGGGATACTGTCATGGCAAAAAATTTTTTTTCAAAACACATCAGTTAATAGTGCTGCTCCAGCAGAATTCTGCACTGAAATCCATTTCTCAAAAGAGCAAACAGATTTTTTTATATTCAATTTTGAAATCTGACATGGGGCTAGACAAGCTGCCCCCGGTCATGTGACTTGTGCCTGCACTTCAGGAGAGAAATGCTTTCTGGCAGGCTGCTGTTTTTCCTTCTCAATGTAACTGAATGTGTCTCAGTGAGACATGGGTTTTTACTATTGAGTGTTGTTCTTAGATCTACCAGGCAGCTTGTTATCTTGTGTTAGGGAGCCGTTATCTAGTTACCCTCCCATTGTTCTTTTGTTTGGCTCTTGGGGGGGGGGGAAGGGAGGGGGTGATATCACTCCAACTTGCAGTACAGCAGTAAAGAGTGATTGAAGTTTATCAGAGCACAAGTCACATGACTTGGGGCAGCTGGGAAATTGACAATATGTCTAGCCCCATGTCAGATTTCAAAATTGAATACAAAATAATCTGTTTGCTCTTTTGAGAAATGGATTTCAGTGCAGAATTCTGCTGGAGCAGCACTAGTAACTGATTCATTTTGAAAAAATGTTTTTTCCCATGACAGTATCCCTTTAAGGCTAATACAGAGAGAGGAGCTTCTTCCCTCAAGCTATTCGGTCCCTGAACCAAGTGTAGGACTATAGGACTGGACTCTCTCAACCAAGTGTAGGACTATAGGACTGGACTCTCTCATATATATAACATCAATGCACATGTACTTTAATAACATTAATATTAACAATACTATTAACGCTTTCCTTTTTCTTTCTACTGTAATTCTTATTATTATGGTCGAACTTTGCTTTGCACAGCAACAAGCATTTCACTAAATGTCGTACTTTGTATGTTGTGTGACAAATAAAATTTGAATTTTGAAATTTGAATAGCCCCCCCAAGGTTCAGATCCTGTTAGGTGTTGTCCAGCTTTAAGTTAGTATGTTATACAATGGCCAGTTCAAAGAAACTTCAATTGGTCTTTATTATTCTTTTTTTTAATATATATATAGTTTTTTTTTAATTATTTGCCTTTTTCCTCTGAGCCTTTACAACTTTCAAATAGGGGTCACTGACCCCATCTAGAAAACACATGCTCTGTAAGGCTACACATGTATTCGTGTTGCTTCTTTTTATTACTCACCCTTCTATTCAGACCCTCTCCTATTCCTATTCCAGTCTCTTATTCAAATCAATGCATGGTTGCTAGGGTAATTTGGCCCCCACCAACCATATTGCTGAAATTGCAAAACTTAAGAGCTGCTGAATAAAAAAGCTAAATACCTCAAAAACCACAAATAGAAAAAAATTTAAACCAATTGCAAATTGTCTCAGAATATCGTTTTCTATGTCATATAAAAGTTAACTCAAAGATGAACAACCCCTTTACGTGCCAGGCAAATATCACTTGAAACCTTCCCCATGCCCTCTGCAGGCTAAAATGAAAATCGCCTGCGGCAACTCACACGTGGTGCTTCATTTTCCGAAGTCGCCCGAAGTTTCCTCATGAGGCAACTTCGGAAAACAAGCGATGCGGAGGGCAGGGGGAAGGCAGTTCGGGGAGATTGTCGCCCGAAGAAGAGGCAATTTGTCGCTGGGGCAACTTATCTCCCTGAATCTGCTTGTGTGGCCTAAAGCTTAAAGTGGCCCTACACAGGCCAATAAAAACTGCAGATTCGAGTCTGCATCTTATTGGCCCCTGTATGGGTTACAACAGGTCTGCACAACCTATATCTGGCTGATTGATTGGGCAGGTTTAAAAATCTTATTGGGGTGAGGACTGCATTGGCTCGTTGATTCGGTCCTTGCCATAATGGATCAGCTCAATATCACCTCTACCCATGGTGGACTTATCAGAAAAAGATCTTCTCATTTGGCAACTATGCTAAACAAGTGGATCTTTAAATGGGGAGTGTGTCAGTTTAAGGCACAGAGGCTTGGGCTGGGCAGATGCACACAGATTCTTGGAGGATGTAGTTCACTGTGCAAGTGCGCACCTGATTTTATTGCAATGGATACTTGGGAGCAGAGTTTAAAGATTTTGGTCATGGGTGGGGGGTCGGCTGGCAAACTGGTCTATAACTTTGTTTATGAAGCTCTTCATTCATCCAGGCCATGGTATAACTAATAGAAATAAATCTAGAGCAACTCGTCAAGTCCAGTTGCTCTAGATTTACTTCTACTAGATAGTCCTAGAACTTTCTCTGTATTTTATGCAGATACTTGGGAAGCATTGGAAAAGTCAACCCTAAAACATAAACAAGCCATATCATTATCTCTTGCCAAGCTATTTTCATTTAAACCTTCATTTCATCCCTGGAAACAGAAAGTGGTAAGTTAAAATAGGACCTGGAAATGTACCTTTAATTCTTTTTCAAGACGGTCTACTTCCGCTCCTAGCGTGTCTATAATATTTTCACCATGTTTAAGCATAAAAGATTCTAAGTCCTCTGCGGTCTTCACCTGGCGGATTTCCTATTTCAAGTAAAATAACAATAATAATAATAATATGCTTTGCTTGAATATTCCTTTCTGTGTTAATGTATTGACTAAATGTTCATAAATAATTCATGGAAAAGGGGTTTAAACATGTACATTTATCATATATTATTTTAACAATAGTGCCCTTCTTACTGAAGTATAGAAGAGCAATTACCTTTTATTACTATTAACGTATTTATAAAAAGCCAACATATTGTGCAGTGCTATGCCATAGAAGCTTCAATACACCAAGCATACAAACAGTGATAAAGGAGGTAAAGAGGGCCCTGCTCATTAGAGTTTCACTCCTAGATTCTTTTTTTTTTTTCTTTTTTCAAATACTTTATATTATATATTTTTATTTAGATACAGCAATCTCTGAAAAAAGAAATGTGATAACAATTTCTCATTAAATAGAGCACCAAAGTGCCCAAGGACTTATACTGTAGTAGTACAGAAGGCCTAGCACATATTGTCAGCAGTTAACGACACCTCCAATAATCTTAGGCTTAGTCAAGGCAAGTATTTATAAACATAATATTTGCCGTCTAGTGAGTGACTCTGATTGGTTCTAGGAGCATCATTAATATCAATCACAGGGATGTTGGCATTATTGACTGGCAATATCTAGAATGCAATTTCAGGCACCAGGGAGACTGTGAAGGCCATGGGCTATTAGGGATGCTTTAGAGCAAAAAAAAAAGTGTCCCAGAACAAAAAGATGCAGGTGCTCAGCAAAGAAAAAACCAATGCGGTGGTACCACCAGAAGCCCTATGTGTGTCTGTCAGGAAGCAGACACTTCTTTTAGTGAAAGAGCTACTGCAGTAGTGGATAGATTAGAAGGATTAGAGCAGGGATCCCCAACCTTTTGAGCCCGTGAGCATCATTCAGAAGTAAAAGGAGTTGGGGAGCAACACAAGTATAGAAATTGTCCTTCGGGTGCCAAATAAGTGCTGTGATTGGCCATTTGTTTGCCCCTATGTGGATTGTCAACCTACATTGAGATTCAATTTGGTAGTGCACCTGGTTTTTATACAACCAAAACTTGTCTCCAAGCCTGGAATTCAATAATAAGCCCCTGCTTTGAGGCCAATGGGAGCAACATCCAAGGGGTTTTAGAGCAACATGTTGCTCACGAGCTACTGGTTGGGGATCACTGGATTATAGGAACCCTATGAGAGAAATGCCTTTAATCCACAGCAGGGGTGTCCAACCCGCAGACCGAGGGCCGCATGCGGCCCAGGATGGATATGAATGCGGCCCAGCTTGAACTTCCACCAATCCAGGAAACATCATGTTGCAATGTTATGCACAGAGAGCGTATGTACGGTGTCACTAATTGTGTGCATGTGTGCTTTAAATTTTACATGGGGTGTGCAGTGTGTGGCTTCCTAGAGCAGGAAAAGCAGCGCCTACATTTGTGAGCAACTTTTTTCAAGAATGAACAAACTAAGAGTAAAATTAGAACCAAATTATCTGATGAGCACCTTGGGAATTCTCTGAGAATTGTAACTACTTCCATTGAACCAGATATTGATACATTAGTTTCTCAAACACAATGTCAAAAATCTCACTAGGTTTATGATACCCTCTTTTCTTTTACTATTACAATAAAATAGATTAAAAGCTAGCGTTAGTGTTTGTGTGTATTTCAAGTGTGGCCCCAGAACATTTTTCTTCTTCCAATGTGGCCCAGGGAAGCCAATAGGTTGGACACCCCTGATCTACAGTGAAACCAATTGTGAGTAATTAGTGAGAAAGCTATGTTTTATCTAAACAATTAAATAAAAATAGGTAACAACTGGACAAGGTATTAGCAGAAAAAAAATACAAATACAATTTAACAAGTCATCTAACTTACATTCAACAACTGATCAATATCTTGTTTTTCCAAGTAAGATCGTGTAACAACTCGACCATCAAAATCAACTTCCGCCTTGAATCGGACCTTACTCATTCCCATGTCGGTGGCCTTCACATCATGGATTGCTCTATAAAGAATGAAATATTTGTATCAACAAATGCAGAGCTGAGTCACGTCTAGAAAATCATTTAAAAAAGGAGTAGAATGGTTCAGGCATTGTGGATTCTGTAGTTACTCTATGTACAACCAGAAAGACTCTGTGCAATGATAAAGAATGATTATACAACGATGTGATTATACTTTACAGAGACACTACATTTCCTACAGTTCTGTAATTTTCCCCATGTTGTAGCTTAAAGTGGTTTCTGATCTCATTTGTTACTTATAGCAGAATTTCTAAACCTTCTTGTTAGGGAATCTAGAATAAGTTTGGGAATAAACAGCACCACCCAATTTTGGTTTACAATTCTGCACCTCAATTTCATTGCTACTGTAACATGACAGTTTACGGTTTCAAAGGAGGATCGTGGAAACCCACCATAAAAGATGTTGGTAACTACTCATAGGTTACAAATCCGTTGAATACAATCTTTTAACCAAAGAAGGTAAAGTTTACTAAAAAGTCATCGGACAGGCTCCAATTACAATTTGACTCTTGTTCTTTAAAGAAAAACTCAATTTCAGCTAACACCTGGCAGGCTCATCTTTCCATGACCATTTAGTGCTAAAGTAATTACCAATAGTTTGAGCACCAGTACTGAAGAAACTATTGGTTATTATAGAGGTGTGTTGCAAAATATGCAAGCAGTACTCATGAACACCCAGATGGGTTACAAAAGAAAAATAATGAAAATATAATCAAGCTCTGTGGTGTTATCACGTCTGATGAGCTCTTCAGTCACATACCTCACTACAGGATCACTTTCTAGGAGTTCTGTGAGACGCTGCGCTTGCTCTGGTTGTATTGACCTTCCTATTAGTGCTTCAGTGTTAGTGTAGATAAGGAAGGCTGATACAGCTCCGAGTAGTGTTCCAACACCCAATGACCCCAAACTGTCATAAAGTGGATTTCCTGTTATGATACAAAGATGGATAGGAAGTCCAATGAGATACAGTCATATAAAAAAGTTTGAGAATCCCTCTCAGCCTGCATAATAATTTACTCCACTTTCAACAAAAAAAATAACAGTGGTATGTCTTTCATTTCTCAGGAACATCTGAGTACCGGGCTGTTTTCTGAACAAAGATTTTTAATGAAGCAGTATCCAGTTGTATGAAACTGCTCAATATTGATTACTGGCAACACCAAATTGGTTGGATTAGCTCATGAAGCCTTGAACTTCATAGGCAGGTGTGTCCAATCATGAGAAAAGGTATTTAAGGTGGCCAATTGCAAGTTGTGCTTCTGTTTGACTCTTCTCAGAAGAGTGACAGCATGGGATCCTCAAAGCAACACTCAAAACATCTGAAAACAAAGATTGTTCAGTATCATAGTTTAGGGGAAGGCTACAAAAAAGCTATCTCAGAGGTTTAGACTGTCAGCTTCAACTGTAAGGAATGTAATCAGGAAATAGAAGGCCACAGGCACAGTTGCTGTAAAACCCAGGTCTAGCAGGCCAAGAAAAATACAGGAGCGACATATGCGGAGGATTGTTAACAGACAACCCAAAGATCACCTCCAAAGACCTGCAAGAACATCTTGCTGCAGATGGTGTATCTGTACATCGTTCTACAATTCAGCACAATTTGCACAAAGAACATCTGTATGGCAGGGTGATGAGAAAGTTGCTCGTTGTATACAAAAGCTCATTTAGACAAGCCACATTTTGGAACAAAAGTGCATTTCTTCATATGTTTGTTATTAACGATTATTGAATCCAGTGGAAAAGTATTTTTACTTTGAAATTCAATAGCCAGGACATACAACTCCTGTGATTCTCTACTGATCAAACATATCATACAGTATCTATATAAAAGATCAAAATGAATAGGAAGAGTGGGGGACTTGCTAAAAAGTGCCACTGTCAAATTTTCGATTTCATTGTTCAACCTGCAGCTGGCAGGAAAAAAAAAAGCCCATCGCTGATTTGTTATGGGTTACTACCCATGTGCAAATCTGCTTAGTGTTTATAAATGAGCCCCACCGTGTGGTCCTTATTTTAACCCTTTACATGCCAACACTGTAGAGTCTACATTTACAAGTTTACTTCTGATCTATGGGCTTACTGACAAAACCAAACGGTACCTGCATGCAAAGGGTTAAATGAGAGAACTTTACTGGCAGGAGAGAATTCATTGTGGGAATGCTAATGCACAAGCAGTAGATAAGGAGAGTGATTTAGATAAGGACAGTGATTACTCTAAGGACAGTTCACCCAAGGCAAAAAATTATATTATTTTTTTTTTTAGCAAAGATTTGCATGGATAAAAGATGCATAGGTTTAGTTTTCGAAATAAATGACATGCTACCGAGAGCAGGGTCATGTAATATATATACAATCCTGTTCAGGCTGGAATTACATGAAAACAACAGATTTTCTTGTTCTCAAACACAACCTGATTTCTAATGGTGAATATATCATATTAATACTGAGAAATATCTGCTTGTAGCACTGCTGAGTACCGCCAGAGGTGTAATAGGTATGACAAAAATCAAAATATTTCTGTGTTTAGAGGCTCAATGGAATGAAAAGCAAACGAGTGGCTGCCGTTTTAACAGATGGCGATGCTGAAATGAATAATTGAAAGTCGACTCTGTTCATTTGCAGGGTACAATTTATGTTGACGTGCGCGGATGGCCCTCATACTATTAATCTGAGGAGCAGAGTTCTGCAGTTTATTATTTGTATATTTATATTGCACGGCTCATTGACACAGAAGGTTTCAGGCGCATCTTACCTCTTTCCCATGGAGCTTTATCATTTCAAAAGTGAAAGCTCAGCTACATGGACGAGGTCACAAGTATTTGGAGCAAGACTTAAACCCTCATACCCCCCCTTTATACTTTTGGTGGTCCCCCTCACTTGTTGTGCCTTGGTTTGTGCAATCGCTCTCTCTTAAAAGCCATAAGTGCTGGCGGCATGGGAGGGTCTAGCCGTGAAAAAACCAACGTCCCATTAGACACTACTCTATGTACACACACACTTATTATGTCTTTCATTTATTTCTTCTTTACATTCTTTTATTCTATGCTTTCTTACACATATACTCCCAAATACACATACACTTTCCCTTACCACTACCATACATACCTTCACATTTCACTTACACATGTATACACACTATTGTGCAACTGCACATATCACTCTACCTTGATTTTAATTACAACACCTGACTTCTACTTTTCTAAAATGGGCGTTGGTTAAGGCAGTCTCTCCCTCTTAAAAGCCGCTCAGCAGTTGGCGGGGGAGGATCTAGCACAGAGTTGAAACCAAGGCACAGGAGATGTTTACACAAAGAATTGTTACTACAGAGAGGTAATGTACCTTGTTTACTAAGACTAAAGATAAATAAGTTAGGGACCACCATGTGGGGTTTTACCTTGACGTGGTATGGTGGCTTATCAATATTATGATCATAACTTTGTAACAAAAAAACCCTGTTTTAAAATTACATGCACTGGCATATCTACTCAAATTACTTAGACAGGGCTTTATACTTTTTGAAATTGGCCTTAGGTGTGCATCCACAAACCCCCCCATATTTAAGACTTAAACCCAACCCTCTAAAATCTAAATTAAACTTGCCACATTTAGCGTACAATAAACTGCTCTTTAGATCACTAATTACTTGGTAGTTTGTTTGTTTTTTTAACAAAAATATATTTAAGGTTCTCTTAGCTGTTAAAACACGAAAGTGCAATAATTTACCAGTAAGTGATGTCAAACCCATGCAGGAGGCAGCCATTACCAATCCTAAAACTGCAGCAGCATCCTCCATCAGGACCACATTGGTACTTGGATCACGGGACTGCATCACTAAAAAGAAAATTCACATTTTAGCATTTAACTTGCTATTTGCTCTTACTGTAACATTCAATTGTAGATCCTGCATGACAGTTGCTAGCATGGGCCTTCAGGAAAAGGAAATTAAGAGCAAGTCAGCACAATTTATGATACTTTGGGTGGTGGCAGACTGGGCTACTGGGGGAGATTAGTTGCCCAGCGACAAATCGTCTCTACTTTGGGGGACTAATCTTCCCTAAATGCCTTCCCGCCGGCTAGAATATAAATCGCCGGTGGGACGGCACTTTCCGAAGTCGCCCAAAATCTCGTTACTTCAGAAAACAAATCGTTCCGAGTGCCATCCTGCCGGCGATTTACATTCTAGCTGGCGAGAAGGTATTTAGGGGAGATTAGTCGCCCAAAGAAGAGGCGACTTGTCATGGGCAACTAATCTCCCCCAGTAGCCATGTCTGCCACCACCCTTATGCACACAAAGACAGTCCACATATAATTTAGTATTGGCTTGGGCAAACAACAAATTAAGGGAGAAGTTTGCATTGCAAGTAAGTCTATTTCTTGAAAGGGAACTATTTCAAAATTCTTTATTCCTATGGGATAGAGGTATGCATGAAAGGACCAGAAAGTAACCCAAGATCTGCACTGTATAACTCTAGTGTTCTCATTGGGAGGGTTGGGAGCACAGTTTCAATGGCTGCTAGGGTAATAGTGAGTTACTATAGAGAATGACTCCATAACTGAGAACAATTGCCTCTGCTTTATGGTAAATTTAGGATAGTTGCACTGCAGTTGTGGGTTACACAAGGAGGTGGCAATACCCAAAGTATATACAATACCTAAGTCAAACAATGGAGCACAATGGGGAAAATATACCCTGTACTTTATTATAAATAATAGTAATAATAAACAAAATATTCACTTCTAAGGGAATCCAGGCCACCCTGCTCTTGTAAGTTACATCTGAGTGCTCATGTTACTGCACAGCTCACGTGTTTATGTCAAAGAAATTAAGGTACTGAACATGATTGTAGCTTTGTGCTGCGGGGTGTTTTTTGGTAACGGTGAAACCTCCCTGATTAAACATGTTTATAAGGAGCACCGAGATCAGAAACAAGATGAGCCAGTGGCAGCTCCTCTCTGCATAATCTCATTTACACCCCACACACATACAGCACAGACTCGGTCTGCAGGCAGCGAGATTATCAGGCAAATAATCTGCTATTCAAAACACAGCCTGATGAATAATCAGGTAAAACTAATTGAATCAGAAATGGCACAAAAAAAAAAAAATCTCAAAGAGGAAAAAAAATCCCTTTGATGTGGTTGTTTCAGCCACATTAAGCATACATTTTACATTCAGAAAGATTATGGAGTATAAAAGAAATCCTTGTGGAGGGATTCAGGCCTGCTGCTTGAGTATCCTGATTCCTGGGTGGCGAGGGAATGCAGGGAGGTGTAGTTCGGAAGAGTTTCACCAACATAAATTTAACTCATTGGTACACAGTGATATGAACAGGTGCTTTTGTACCTAAATAAACTACTGTGAGTCTAGGGAAATGCACCTCCTGGCCAGCAGCACACAGAATGTTTATAGCAGCCGAGGAAAATGACTGTTGTCACAAGAGTTATAGGATATGGCTCTTTTATTGTAAAAGGCTCAAAGAGAATATAATTTTTAGCACCCATTTGGCACTTGTCTGGTGTCTGGCAAACAGCAACTGTGTCAAACGTAGTACAGGTATAGGATCTGTTATCCAGACTGCTGGGACCTGGGGTTTTCCAGATAAGGTATGGCAAAGATCCCGTAACTCATAAAAATCATTTAAACAATAAATAAACCCAATAGAATTGTTTTGCCTCCAATAAGAATTAATTTTATCTAAGTTAGGATCAAGGTTTTAAATGGTTTTCCGAATCCTATACCTGTACAATTGTTGACCTTCTCTTCAATCTATAGCAGGGATCCCCAGCCTTTTGAACCCGTGAGCAACATTCAGAAGTAAAAGGAGTTGGGGAGCAACACTTGCATGAAAAATGTTCTTGGGGTGCCAAATAAGTGCTGGGATTGGCCATTTGATAGCCTCAGTGTGGATTGTCAACCTCCATTGAGACACTGTTTGGCAGTACACCTGGTTTTATACAACCAAAACTTGCCTCCAAGCCTGGAATTCAAAAATAAGCTCCTGAAGCTAATAAGTTTTGAGGCCACTCAAAATCCATACATGCAATTCACTCTGACTACCCTCCAGAAACCAGAACTTTCTGCAAATACAGCTGTCCCCTACACTGCCCGGCAAGATGCTCAGTGGAAAGATCAAGGAGAAGCAAGGGGCTGGTTACTTTGCTTTCAGAATATGCAGACATATTACTATCTACATATGCATGATTCTCATAAATATGAAATCAGCTGAAATGCCAGGTATGAGATTTGTAATCCGAAATGCCCCATAGAATTCAATTTAAGCCAACAATTCTAATTTTTTTCTCTGTAATGATAAAACTGCACCTTATAATTGATAGTACATAAGCATGAATCCATACTGGCGACGAAACAAGAATATTTGGGTTTATTTCATGTTTAAATGGTTTTTAGCAGACTTAGGGGGTATTGTACTAAAATTTGCAAAAAGAACAAATTTGTAAATAAAAATTAGCATTTCGCAATGTAATATTCTTTGTTAGGCTTTTATTGCATTGCAAACCTTTAAGACCTGCATGCAGGTGGCAAAAACTTTTGAAGCAAACTACTTTTTCATTAAGAAGTTTTATTACATACAATGCACACTATCACAAACTACAACATTCAAAATCACTATCCTACTGTCGTGTGAGGGGCAAAGTGTTCATAAAGGCAAAATTGCTCACTTTGCAAACATTTATTCAAATTGGGAACGATTTTTGAGTTAGCGACGAATATTACATTCCCCCTTAAAGTGATACTGACACTAAAAAATGAATTTTAGCATATGAATGTACATTAAATGTTACCTATTAAATGTCATACCTGTATGAGGCAGCCCCCTCATACAGGAACATGGGGGATCAGACAGGTAATGTAAAATCATCATGCAAATACTTTATGGCAAAGTTAGAAGTAGCTTGCAAAGCCAATATTATAATAGATGTAAAAAAAGTTTAATTTCAGGTGTCAGTATCTCTTTAAGGTATGGAGATCCAAATTATGGAAAGATTTTGGATAAGAGATCTCATACCTGTACTATAATCAAAGCAACAATGCAATATATGAAGCAGTAAAAGGTAATGAAACCATAAGGTCTTAAAAACAGACTAGTTTCCTTTTAACGACTCTAGTAAAAACACATACCGTACTCGTAAAAAGATATTCCTTTGGCTTTCGCACTCTTCTGAATCTCATTGATTGCTACTAGAAGTGTGGCTAAAAAAGACAAAAAAAAACACAGAAACATTATGGTTTTAATGGCTACAGATCCTTGACAAGTGACTTTTCCACAGATCAATGTTCTAGGAAGAGGGGTTTAAGTAAAAGAAAAATAATTACAAAGTTATTTTACTACTACCATCACTAATTTAAAAAAAAACTTCTAGAAAATATATAGTACAAAGAATGCCACCATGTCGGCTTCCCCAACACATCGTTATCATTCATTTAAGAAGAAAAAAATACCAATACTGTGAATTATGCCTAATGATAAAGTTGACATTTTTTTTTTTTTTCTTAAATCTGCTCCTAGCAAAACAATATAAATCATCACCAGGTGTGAAAACCAGGGGTATACAAAATAAGTTAAACTTTTTAACACACAAACAATGCTTATTACCTCCTTCAGACACAAATGAGCCAGCTAAGATGCAATAGGCCTGTAAAACACAGAATAATTAGTTAGCACTTTGCAAGAAAACACACGTTGTAAACTTATGAAAAGTCTAAGACTGGCCTACCCAAAGCAGAGATTGTATTGGCTGTGGATGAAGCAAACCAATGATTCCGTGGTACCAGGAAAGGCCTGCTCCCATCATGAAAATGCCCACACCGCTGATTAAGGAAGCAATGTAGCGCATGTTTGTAAACCCATACCTACATGAAATAAGGGAAGACAGAAAGCTAGTGTAAGCAAGGCTGTGACAAATAAAGCAAAATGATCTTTTACAGATATGCCGAGCTCAACATGGGCCTAAATGAAGCTCATTTACATAACAACCTAACTACAAAGTCTATTTTATGGTGAATGATACCCGATATAACCTAGTGGCCTGAGCATAAGTACTGTAGTTGAAAGCAGCACTGCAGGGTGTAAGAATTGTAGGAGTCCCACAGTCAGCACATAACGGGGTTTGATCATATTATATTTCAAATGAACTCGTAATTTGAATAGTATTTTATTTAAGAAAAACCTTGAATGGAAAAATAACCCGATTCTGCAAGTTCAAGTTCCAAAACCCGAATGAATCGAGTTTTCCACGGGAAAACCCCTGAATCGCTCGAATTATTCGAGTTTTCCGGCAAAACCCTCCGAACATCAAGCAGGCTATTAACATTTTCAAATGGCTCAAGGGACCTCTGCCGTTGACTCCTACATGACCATGACAGGTTTTAGATGGTGTATTTTCAGATTTGAGCTATTTCCATAGTAGGGGTATAATACATCTTGAAAAATTGACCGAAAAAATCAACTCGAATTTTTGTGGAAAATACAACTCGAACCTTAATAAATCTGCCCTGCCCCAGGTGTTCTAAATAGCATAAAATCAACACTGTCCTCTCTTGGCCTCTGTAAGACACTATGGCGGTGAATTCAATCAATTAAACACAAGAAATTAACCTAAGGATCATCTGGTTCTAGATTTACAGTGGACAATATCTATATTTTCATATATATTTTATATATTTTCATTTTCTATTCCATACTCTGGTTCCTTAACCCAACATGAGCATTATCCTTTGTTGCTGCTTTTCCCTTGCCTATAGAAGCTGTAGAAGCTGTAAAGAGCAATATTATGTCCCAAGGACTTACCGCATGTATGAGAAGTCCCAGTTGCGCTGCCCTGAGCCTTCAGTTTGAGCCTATGCTATTGAGCTATTTTACACTTTTGAGAGAACACAAAATGTGTAAGCCAGTTTCTGCTTCTTGTACTTCAAAAAACATCTGTCAATTTTTACAAGCCTGTCTGGAGGACTGCTGAGTGTCTGCTCTACATTCCATCCATAGAAGTTTTTTTTTTGTTTCTTTCTAAGTGCCTGTTTGGAAACCATTCATCCTTTATTCACATACTGGAGCTACTTTGTGAGGATGTGTTACGATACAACCTAATAATGGATCTTGGTCATGTAAGAGGATTTCCAACCTGGAGTACTCCAAATGTAAAATTAAAACTCCCTGCATCCCACTTGTGGCTGAAGCCTGTTTTTTGGTGGGAATGCTTGTGACTAGAGTTCAGTAACACGCAACGGTGAAAGATGGATGTTCACTCTTAGTTAGAATGACAGAAAGGCCTGCTATACAGGGCGAAAAAAAAACAAAAGGGAGAGAAAGATGGGGGAAGCAGAGCGATGGAGATTGCCACAAATTAGGACATCAATGAGGACACAGTTGCTAAGGTGATCAGTGCCATTGTGCACATGATCAGTCATAACATTTTCAGCATTGCAAAAATACTGATATTACAAATGGAAACCATACCATTTCCCTTCACACTATAATTACATGCACTACTCAGTGTTTCTGGAAAAAAAAATGAATGTCATTTAATTCAGTTTTTTTCCTAAGCCCTTCTCTGCATAGGCTATTTAGATCTAATCTTATTACTTTAATGTTATGCACCACAGCTGCTGATGAAATTGATTTAATCCCTGTTTTTAATGCATTCAGAAGTTTAATGAACATGCTAGTATTTAAATATCCTCTGAAAGCCATTCTGAATTTAATTCCCGGAGCCTTTATGTGCAATTTCAGATACATTTTGATACCGGAAATACATTTTTCTATTTATTATTTTTAGCATTCAGAAGTTCAATTGTCAGTAATTATTCTGTTGAAAATGATTGCGCGCCAGTGGCTTTTTTTCTCTTTACATGTCAGTCATAAGGTAGGGAAATCTGCTCCCCAGAATTATATCCAGAGCTCAACTAAAGTGAAGTGAATAATTATTTCATAACTGCGCCCATCTTTGGTGCTTGGTAATAACTGCATAATAAAACCCATTCAACTTGAAAGAGCATTCTTTTGTACCGAAGACCGAGTCTTTGTGACATAAACTTTGTTGCTGTGCTCTGATGCTGACAGAAAGTCACATTATCAGTGTTTTTCTGGGCAGGGCTGCTGTAGGTATTAATTGGTAATAGTCAAGACTGGACATGACCAATATCAGGACAGAAAGTCCAAGAGGAAAGAGTCATCACTGCTACAGAGGTTCTTTGTATCCAAGCTTGTTCCAATTCTATATGGCAGACAACAAAATGATGGAAACTGTAAAAGTGGCCATACACAATCAGGCCTCCTCTCTATTACTCTACTCATTTGAGTCAATATCATTCCAGCGATGGCTCTTTATTTCTTCATCTGCTGATGCACCATGCCAGGCAGTGTACTGTTGTTAAACCCCAATTGCCAAAACCAGTGTCCTTTCCAGCAAAAAAATTAGAAATGAGTAAAAAATTTCTGGTTGGAGAAAAATAACTACTTTCTTCACAGTGGGGGTATCCTGTAAATACAGTGCACAGTCCTACTGGCTCCTGCAAAGATTAGTCTATTAAAGCATGTGAGATAAAGGCCAGAGTGGAGTGGAGTCAAAACAAAATGCCAGACAATGTTCCTTGCTAAAACCACCTGGGGAGAACACTAGTTAAACCTACTATAGTACATAGATATCAGTTGAGATTGGCAAGCCACCATACACCTCCTAAACATTGCACAAAACAATGTATAGCCAATTTAATAATTTTAGATGCTTCAATAGTTATGAGAGGCCTCTCACTGGCTAATCCAAAAATGTCACTGATTTTAAGAAGAACGATGTATCTGGCTTAAATGTACTCATATCTGCTGCACCTAAGTACACCTTTGGGTGGGGATGCGGCAAACACAGATGCACTAAAATGTTCATAATCTAAGGAGGCAGGAAGTGTAACCCTATTTCATTCCCCATTTGCAATATATATCACTGCTGAGTATTTTGAACCCAAGTCATTTTTTTTTTGTTCCATGTTAGGTTAGAAAGTGGATATTTGAACATTTAGAAAAGCACATCCAATATTTGTGAGACAAAGCGTTTTTATATGGACTGAGGTCATTAAAACAAGATGTAAGAATAAAGGAACTACATAGAAATGCCATAACAGTTCTTAATATATTTAAAGTGGCATAATAAACCTATGCAGTACCGATTCTCATTCAGGTTACGCTCAACTAAGTGACAGATCCCAATAAATAGCTGCTGCATATACATACATATTTGATGATAAGGATTCGAAAATGTCCAGCCATAATATATTTGTGAACAATGTTCCTACGCTGGCAGTGGTGGTGTGCCTTGGCAAAGCACTGTATATTATGTGGATTAAAAGAGCCATAGCTAACCTCTGACAAGTAAAGCATTCAGATTAGACAGGAGAAATTGACTTACGGGTGCCCAGGGTCAGGTATCCTTGCAGACTGTGAGATACCCAAGGCCAGCAGTGCCTGTATTTTTATGGAACAAAACAAGTGCATATTTTAATATGTTATCTTAGAACACACAATGAAAAGCAGGAATGCAATGGATATAGAAACAAAAGCTATAGAAAAGTGTTAATTCCAAAATCGCACGATAAATATAGCCCTCGTTGCACATCACTATGAAATGGCAGAAGTTCTTCATTTCATCTGTAGGTTCTCGTTTTATGGGATACATTTTGCCTTATGTATCCCATGCTTAGAGATTAACGGTAGGTGACTTCGGGAAAACTACATGGCATTGTCATATCAATGTTTTTCAAATACATTTTAAATAGAGAAGAGTAATAGTCTCCAGGAGAAGGGGGCAATTAAATGAAGCTGACATTGTGGGCGGAGTGGAGCCAAGGACAATGTTTGGCCTACCACCTGCTGTAAAAATGCTGCACCAACCTGAACCTGCAGGTTTCATGCTGCACAACCAGTATGAATGTCCTCATATTGACAGACTTCAGGTAGAAAACAAATGGTTGATAAACCCTAATTACAAAATCATACCTACCAACATTTTGGAAACAGAAAGATGGACAAAAAGAATCGCATGGATTTTTTGACCATGCCCATTTTTGTGACCCCCCCTCCCCCCCAATTACCATGACTATTTTACAAAATTTGGCAGGTTATTAAAGTTTGAACACAATTCTATGATTTTTATATGTTATTACTGTTTTGCTAATGAATGTGAATTGCTCTTTAAACTGTGAGTCTTATCTTATCTAAAACTGTTACAAAAGTATCTTAAGTATGTATTCTGAGCACTCTGCCAAGAGCCAATTAAGTTAGAAACTTTGTATCTTATTCTGGCTGTTCAGTGCAGTAGATCAAAGAGAAACTCGGGACATTTCAGCACAAATCCGGAACTGTGGGTTGAGCTGTCAAAAGCGGGACTGTCCCAACCAAAACGGGACAGTTGGGAGGTATGCAAAATGGTCGTATTTCCCTTTAAGCATTTGTAAATAGATAGAATCATACAAAAGACAAGACGACGCAAGGTTTGTTGCGCAACTTTTTCAACTATTTTTAATACAGCATCTATAATACATGTACAGATTTGCCCAAGCTAAAAACACAAAACAGTTATTGTACATATTATATATATAAATTAACCAAACCAGAATGCTCGGGACCTGGGGTTTCTGTGTAATGGATATTTCCGTAAATTTTGATCTTCATACCTTAAGTCTACTAGAAAATCATGTAAACATTAAATAAACCCAATACGCTGTTTTGCTTCCAATAAGGATTAATTATGGTTTAGTTTGGATCAAGTACAAGGTACAGTTTTATTATTACAGAGAAAAAGGAAATAATATTTTAAAAACTGGATTATTTGGATAAAATGGATTCTATAGGAGTGGACCATTTCATAATTCTGAGTTTTCTGGATAACAGGTTTCTGGATAACGAATCCAATACCTGTTTTATATAAAGAATTAAGTAGCCAAGTTAGTTTTTTGACATTGATTTAATCTGGATTGGCAGATTCAATTTTTTAAACATTTTTTTTTGTAATACCATTGCTGGAAAGCCTGAATCTGCTTACCTGATTCAAGGTATCAGCTAGTGAATGGAGGGCTTCTGAAAACATGCTGGCAGAGCCCGTGTATACCCATGCTAGCAGCTTAAAAAAGAAGTTCAATCCATTTCTAGTTTTGAAGGCAAAAAAAATAGAACATAAGGTTAACAGTCTTGAATTTCATTGTTAGACATTTTAAGAAAGCATGCTTGGAAAAAATGAAGTAGAAGGAGATGATATCTTTAATGACTTGAAAATGTATCCCCCTTTTTTTTGACATGAGCCCATTAAATTGGGATTATGAAGAAAATGTGCATAAACACTATTCGAACTGCCCAAAATATATTTTTTTTTTTACACAAACTTACTGGATTTCACAGATTGCAACAAAAGGCAAGTTACTCTAAAGAACCATTCCCCAAACCCTCTTATCCACACAGCTTGATACAACCCCTCCCTTCACCTTATTCCACTGTGGTCTCTCTTAAAAGGGGTGGTTCATCTTTAAGTTAACTTATAGTATGCTATAGAATGGCCAATTCTAAGCAACTTTTTCAATTTTGTAGTTTTGAATTATTTGCCTTTTTTTTCTGACTCTTTCCAGCTTTTTAAATAGGGGTCACTGACCTCATCTATGCTCTGTAAGGCTACAGATGTATTGTACTCATCTTTCTCTTAAGGCCCTCTCCTATTGATATCCCAGTCTCTCATTCAAATTTTGCCGCAATTGAAAACTGGAGAGCTAAAAATAAATCTAAATAACACAAATGGTTCACTCACTCAAAGGTGATCAACCCCTTTAAGATGAAATTTGAGTATATTGTAGCTACAAAAGCTGAAGGAGTTATTTACTAAAATTCAATATTTCGAGATTAATTATAGCCAGATGCTGCATAAAGCCAGAATCAGAAAACCCAGCATCTCAAACCTGTCGATGTCATGTATAAGAGATGCCCCTATACCAATTTGAAGATATTGTGGTCTGCGCTGGGTCTAGCCCGATGATCCAAAAAATTTGGGGGTTTGGGCAAAAAACCTGAAAATAATTGAGCGTTTCGGGAGAGAAGTCAGAAAAAAAATCATACGAATCGAATTTTTGCTCGATGTTATCGAGTTTTTTCACGATCACATTTATTAGGGTTATTTTAATGATAAATAAGGCAAAATCAGGTCTGGGAATTTTGTCAAGCTTTTTTTATTTAAAAAATTAGATAAAATCGGATTTTAGAAAATAACCCCCTAAATGATCCAAAATCCACTAAAACATAAAGGGGCAAATTTACTAAGCGTCGAAAATTCCCCAACGACGGCTTTGCAGGCAAAGCAACACTTTGCCAGGCGAAAATTCACTCAGACAACACTAATTGACTCACATGCGAAGTTGTGAACGCTGGTGAAGTTGTGCTAGCAGTAATTCGGCAAGCAGAGCGAAGGTGCGCTAGCGTTGGCTAATTTGCATATGGTGGGAAGTTAAAGTTGAATGGACGTATATGTTGCAGCAAATACATTACACTACACAAGCCCAGGGAAGCTTAATAAAAGAAAATAGAGTTGTTATAATGCCCTACACATGAACCCCAGTGTATAGTTTATGTGCCACATGTTAGGAAATGTAGGGGAGAACCTGGTTACCCCAAAAAAAAATACGCTCTTTTGCAGCCTATCATCCTGAAAAAAGGAAGAAAAAAAAGACGCCAGCAGTTTTTTTTTGGGACTAAATTTTGAGGAAGTCCTATCTACTCTATTGCATTCGCTATACTCTATTCTCCTGGTCTGAGGTGGCGAAGTTAAGTCTGGCGCAAGAGGTAACGTTCAGTAAAATCTGCATCTTGGTGAATTTGCACTGTTACGTCCCTTCACCAGAGCGCAACTTCGCCTGTGCGTCAGCCTCTTTCACTAGCGAAGTTAAGCCTGCGCCTATTAGTAAATCGGCGAACTACCGAAATGACTCCACACCGGCACATTTTCGCCAGCGTTATTCACTTCGCCCTTTACTAACTTTGCCCCAAAGACTCTTATATACTATTATTTATTGCCATTGTACTAAAAGTTAATAGTAACATGAACTTCCATATTAAGATTTAACTTTATTTTTTTAATGACCTCAGGCGTATGACTATTTGAAGGTGCAGCCATTACTATTTCATTAGAAACTTACATACAAATTGCGACCATCACAACTTTCCCAGATCCTTTCATGAACAAGTTGGTTGTAGTTATCCGAGGCTGATTTAAAAAAATAAAAATAAAAAAGCCAAATCATAAACCGCAAATTTATTTCTAATTATTTTCTAGCAAATGTCACCTGCAAACTGACAAGGATTATACTGATAAAACCTTACCTCAATTATTTTTTTAAACGTATTTTCTTTTAAATTCTGCTTTGTCCCATTCCCATTAACATCTTGTACTTTGCACTTACATGAACCTAAAAATGTAATATATTTTTCCAACTGGAGAAAATGCTTCTAGCCCAGGAGGCATTAATGGAAGCAGAATAACTCCATATGTGGCATAACACTAGGACATTATTATGGGATACTTACTTTTTTACCCAAATACACATGAATAAATAGCACAGTTTTTTAGAACTTTATTGAACTTACTCTGAGGGAAACTTAAAGTATCACTCGGTTTGTTTATTCTAGGTATATTTTAAAAAGGGCCTGTTAATATTTCTCAGTCTGAGCTGCTATTTGATCAGACCATCACTGCTGCATACGGAAGTAGAGACCTTGTTTCTGTGCAAACTTCAAAGATGCTCATCAAAAAACATCTTATCTTCATCTTTTCTGTGAAGATTATTCAGGGCTTTCTTAACTTAATACAGAAAAAGCAAAAGCATTATGCACAGATTTTCCTTTAACTATTCCTTTAATGTAGGCTATTTGCAGGGTCTTTCTTCTTGGGAAATGGAACACAGAGACTTTTCTCGTCTTAAAGGAAAACTATACCCCCGAACAATGTAAGTTTCTATAAAAATATATTGAATAAAACGGCTCCTATGTAAAACCCTGCTTCATATAAATAAACCATTTTTATAATAATATACTTTTTTAGTAGTATGTGCCATTGTGTAATCATAAATAGAAAATTGCCCTTGGATTCACGGTGCACACAAACATACATACATGTTAGATCACATGAGCCAATTAACAGACAGAGTTCTATCTTTTGCTTCCACACTTCTTCCTGTTACAGTTAGAGTTGTAGTATTTCTGGTCAGGTGATCTCTGAGGCATCACACAGACCATCACAAAATGGTGGTTCAAGGCAAGAGATGTAAAAGGGCAATATTTACTTAAATATATATACCACTTTAGTAAGATTCTTTAATATAGTAGCTGAATATGATATAATCTGTTGCTCCAAAATATTATATACTTATACACTTATGACTCCAATCTGTTCTAAACGCGGCCGCTAGACTCATTCATCTAGCTTGCCGCTCAACATCAGCTGCTCCCATATGTAAGTCCCTTCACTGGCTCCCAATCTCTTCTAGAATCAAATTCAAATTACTTACACTCACATTCAAGGCCCTTAATAATGAAACCCCTCCCTATATTTCATCTCTAATCTCCAAATACACTCCTTCACGAAACCTACGCTATGCTTCTGATCTTCGCCTCACTTCTCCTCTGGTCACTTCTGCCCATTCTCGTCTACAAGACTTCTCTCGGGCTTCGGCTTTTCTCTGGAACTCTCTGCCACAAGCTGTCAGACTTTCTCCTTCCTTCCAAACTTTCAAGCGCTCCCTAAAGACCCATCTGTTTAAAGAGGCCTATTCGATGTACCTTAATTAATCATTGCTGTATCAAAAATGACAGTGTTTATACAATCCTAATGTCTCAATTGTACCCTAACCTTTTAGTTTGTAAACCCTATTGTACTCTGTAATCCTTGTCTGTTATCCACCATTTATTCCCTGTTTGCTATAACTGCAGTAAAGCACTGTGTATCTTGACAGCGCTATATAAATAAATGATGATGATGATGATTACTAACATACATACCTTGGTGTTCCCTAGAAAGTCTTTGTACTCCTTTAACAGCTGCTGGTTCCTAAATAAATCTAAAAACAAAACAGTGATTACAAACCAATGATTACAAGCTGAGAAGAATGCAAATATCTGTAACCCAACAAAGCGTAAGTGTTACTGTCTAACTCTATCCCCACCCACTTCCCTTCCACTGCCCGGATATTTTTTTCCTTAAGAACATTGTTTTAGTATGACATAGGCAGGGATATTCTAAGACAATTTGCCTTCTTAAATGTTTATGTCTTCATTTATTTGTATGTATCCTTTTGTTCAGCAGCCACAGTTTGGAATTTCAGCAACTATCTGGTTGCTAGGGTCCAATTTACCCTAGGAACCACGCAGTGGTTGGAATGAGAGACTGGATAATAACTTGAAACGGACCTGAACTAGTCAGTGACTCCCATTTAAAAGCTGGAAAGCAGATGAGGATGAAAAAGTAAAAAACAAATACCAATTGAAGAGTTGTTAGGAATAAAGCTGGCCATAGACATGCAGATTTTATTCTTTGATGGCGAAAGATCGTTCGTTTTAATGTAACGATCTACAACTAACCATCCAGATTAAATAAAGAAAGGAAAGGTAGGAAAAAAAATTAGGTTATGTTCTGGCCATTAAGTAATCTTATGAAAGTCAAGTCCGACAAATAGTAGTGACAGTCACCCAATGATATGGTTATATACATGTAGAGATACTATCGTTAGCCAACAGAAATCTTCTAGTCTTTCCGATAGACTAAACAGCCGATTGCCATGATATAATGTCAGGACATAAGCAATGTTTAAAAGGTTCACTTTGTGGTGTGATTTGCTGTCTGACGAAGGGGCCCGCCCCCGAAACGTTACATTGTAATAAACACGCAGGGCTTTGCCCGCATGCATCGAGCTCTGAGTGCCGGTTCTTCTTTTATAATGTCAGGACAATCCACACACTGCTCAAAAATTGTACAAACCTTTGTTTCGTACAACCTTATCTTTGCACCTATGGCCAGCTTTTAGATATTCTATAATACACTAAGGCCAAGAGAACACTGTGTGCAGTGTCTGCTTCTCTGAGCCTGTGTTTTAAGGCAGGTGGATAGAAGCAGATCTCCTGTGTGTAGCTGCACTAGCAGGCACAGTGTGAGCCATGTAAATGCAGTCACCAACACCTTTGTGTTCAGTGCAGTGCAGAAATTCAGGGCATTTCTACTGTCTGTGAATGCTCCATGGCTCATTACCTGCCATGTCAATTATTACCATCACAGAAAGCCCCCTACAAACCTCATATCAAGATGGTTGTTAACATGGACTTACTTTCTTTATATGCAATCTCTTCCTCATTTCTCAATTTCCGTTCCCTGAAAATGGCTTCTGGACTACCCCATACCTCGTAGGCTCTGTAAAATGACAGCTTTATTACATAACAGTATTGACTGCCTTGTTAGTCAAACTTAATATGGCAGACAGGTCCCAAAACGCTCATACACACATTCACATGTATGTTTTCTGTAAGTATCATAGATAGATGTCTGTGCTGGAAATTAAACATATAATCACCCTCTGGCAATGTTCATAGGCCACTTTGTCTTTCCTAGTATCACCCATTATTACTGAACAGCTAGAAATTCCCGCCCTTGCCATTGACAACTTTACACATCTGTAAGTTCACGAAGACCATCTTAAAGGAGAAGGAAAGGCTTTGTGCACTTGGGGTGACAAATGTTAGGCATCCCAAGTGATTGTATTGACTTACCTGAAACCCCGGGCCGGTGCTCCTATCAGCAGAAAACTGCACCGGCCCGGGATTATTCCAGCGGCTTCATCTTTCTTCAAATTTCCCGGGGCAGACGCATGAACAGTTGAATGAAATAACTAACTTTTTAGTTAAAGTTCAGCTTTTCGTTCTACTGCGCATGCACACCATGAAGAAAAAGGAAGACAGAAGACGATCGTTCCGTGGTGCTCACTGGTATAACCCTGGGCTGATGCAGTTTTCTGCTGATAGGAGCACCGGCCCGGGGTTTCAGATAAGTAAATATAATCCATTGAGGGTGCCTAACATTTGGCACCCAAAGCCTTTCCTTCTCATTTAAAGGAAGATTTCCAGCAAGCACAGGTTATGCCCCCAAAAAAATGCCTCTTCCATATAAAGGAAAATAGTAGTAATGACAACACATTGCCTTGTGGGTATTATTGTAAAATTGTGCTCACCAGACTATCATGTTAATTCCTGGAAAATTACAACACAGCATTTTCAGAGATAATATAATACAAAAAACAGCCAACAACAAACTGTAGCATTCTATCTTATGTGTTTCCACATATACATATTAATCAGTATTCCCAAAAGGGATTTTACTAATCTTTGTAAATGAGAACAAAAAAAAAAAGAGAAGGCTGCCCTCTGGTGCACAAAAGTATAAGCGTCCTCTTCAAAAAGTGCCAATTTTTTCATTACACTTGTATCTGGCCTAACCTGCTGCTCCTATATTCTTACTAACTCTCTCAGAAAGCTTTCTTTCATCTACCAACCATAGTGGGAAGCTGGTACATTCAGTCCATTATGTAATTTTGCCTAATTACTTGGTGACCATAAAGGCAGTGTGAAATGCTAAATGAATGGCATAACAGAGTTTTTAGATCTACTGTACAGTTCCACATAGATTACAGCATCAATATACCCTAAAGTACAAAAACAATTACTTTTTAAAAAAATTATATGAAGTGGTTGCTATTTAATAAACTTAATAAAGTGGAACAATTTACTGTGCAGCATTGGTTAGTGTCACTGTTGTTAAGTTGGGTTGAAATAAAAAACCCAAAGTCCATCAAGTTCAAACCCTCCAAATGAACCCCAGTGCACATATATACACAAACTTATAACGACCCCTCCATACATTCACATATAAACTATATACACTAATAGCTATACTGCATATACTATGTAGATTTTAGTTTGCAAATATCCATTATTGCTTTGTTGAACTCTGGCTATTGGCAGTTGTGCTATCTGGGCATAAATGATAAATTTTTGCTTTATTTAACCATTGCAATACACTTAAAGGGGATGTTCACCTTTGAGTTAACTTTAAGTATGATGTAGAGAATGATATTCTGGGACAATTTGCTATTGGTTTTCATTTTTTACTATTTGTGGTTTTTGAGTTATTTAGCTTTTTATTCAGCAGCTCTGCAGTCTGCAATTTCAGCAGTTGCTGGTTGCTAGGGTCCAAATTACCCCCCCCCCCCCAGCAGCCCAATAACTGCTGTCTATGGCATTTTACAGCAGCCCCTCTGGTATTAGCCAGAACACACAGATTGACAGTGCAGGCTGGACAATAACAATAGTATGGGGTCTATTTATCTTTATGTGTAAAAAGTGAAGTGAAGCATTACCAGTGATGTTGCCCAGAGCAACTGTTAAAATTAGATTTCAACAGTTAGGGCAAATTTATTAAGGTTTGAGCTGTGTTATCCAGGAAAAAATCGAATTTTCGAAGGTTATTTTTGAGTCATATTTGATTTTTGGGGTTATAAAAAACCCTCATTTTTTTTCCCGAGATTTATTATACCCAGACCCTGCAAATAGCTCTAATCCAAAAATATACCATCTAAAACCTGACACGGTCATGTAGAAGTCAATGGCAGAGGTCACTTGAACCATTTGTAGATGTTTATAGCCTTCATGATGTTCGAGTTTTTTCGGGGGATTTCGCCCGAAAACTCGATCAATTCGAGTTTTTAGGTTGTTGACCCCGAACTCGCTGATTCCAGTTTTTTCTATTCTAGTTTTTTCTTAAATTAGAAACCATTCGAGTTGTGAGTTCACTCTAGGTTAAAAAAAAATCTCGCATAACTCCAAAATTTGACCTTTCATAAATAACCCCCTTAGAAAACAAAAGCAAAGATTTGATTTTACTATGAGCAACATCACTAGTATTGTCTCGCTCCACTTTTTACATAGCATGGTAAATAAACCCCTATGTGTAAATGCCCTGTACTTACAGATTAGGGCCTCAAATTCACAATATTAAAGGGGAACTTACAAACCAAAATTTGATAGAGGCCCACATAACACAAAAACCTCTAATATTAGAATCACTGTTATGGGTTTCTTCAAAAAGTATGAATAAATGCAATTTTCTATGCCGAAATCCAGCTGTTTAACAGTCCTTCTCTTTCTGCATCATTTTAAATCCTTATCTTGAATAGCGGTATATGAATCCTCAGGCTTTGCCTTTAAAACATTTTATTACAGTAGGAAAAGTAACACAAGCTTTTGGGGAGAACCTCAGAGGAAGGGGTTTTCCCCGAAAGCTTGTGTTACTTTTCCTACTGTAATAAAATGTTTTAAAGGCAAAACCTGAGGATGGTGTGCTTCATATCCCGTTATTCAAGATAAGGAATTTGGATGACTTGGAGACAGCTTGGGAATGGATGCACCCAGGAAAAAGTAAGTGGTGCACTAACGAAAAACTGTATTGGACTCATTTGAAATCCTGGCAGGGAAGGAGGGACTAAACACTGAAGTACAATTGGTAACAACTTCTCCACAGCTTACAGACAGCATGCAGGAACTACATAACCCACAATGCATTGCACTGCGATGTTCCTTTCCTTATTGAAATCACATGTGCATGGAATTGTGGGGTTTGGAAGATGCAGGCTGAGGACTGATGGCTGTTAATACAAAGTAACAGTAGTCAGCCAGCTCAGCAAAGTAGTCAGAGAGATCAGAAAGAGAGCAAGGGGCTGGGCTTAGGGAACTGTTCCAAACCATTACAAATCATGAAAAGTCTGCATATTTTTTAATTTATGTATATAGCAAAGTTGCTTGTTGCAAAGTTATGTTTTTTGTGGAGTCCCCCTTTAAGAATACCAATGTAAATTTTTCAGTGGCCTGCTAAACAGCAGCATCTCTGCAGCTTTCCAAGACAAGCCACTACTATCGTACAAACGTGGTAAGAGTTTAAAAGACCAATTGGTTAGGGCAGACATTGGAAGCGCAAAGGGCCATAAACAACGTTTCTTACAAAATCCAAAATTTGGCACATTCCCGTGTTTACACTGTGTGCAATGTAATTCTGTTATAAAGGGCAAATCATTCTTCCATCCTCACTCAGGTAAAAAATACCCAATAAGGAACTATTACACCTGTGAGTCAACATATGTGATTTACTTGTTAAAGTGCCCATGTGGTCTGCTTTATATAGGCGAAACCACACAAAAAATCCGTGACCGTATTTGTAAGCATAAATCCACTATCCGTAGAGAAATCACGGCACTGCCAGTCCCGGCACACTTTCATGCAGCTAGGCACTCTGTAAGCCAACTCAAATTTCAGATCATTGACTCTGTGGACGAACCAAGAAGGGGTGGAGATAGACTTATGATGCTCAAAAAGCTTGAAATGCAATGGATCCACAAGTTGGATACTATATGGCCCAGGGGTCTCAATAGGGAATACACACCTGCTATGTTTATGTTTCGGTAGGTGACTAAGTCCTTTACATACAGTCTGATATGGTGTGGAATTAAGAATCATGTAAAGACATATATGTATACTAATTTTTGTCTCTCTTTTTCTTTTAAGGTTACTAGTATTAAACACACTGAGTGCTGACATCATTACCTACATACTAACATGTGTCTCAGGAAGGTGCTGAGTACAGTATGTGGAATGGGTCACTCTGGCGTCTCAGGTAAATACTATTTATAACCTTTATATTACAAGATTTTTTCAAGCATTTCTCAGAATTTTTCAAGATTTTTTCAGTATTTTTCAAAATAGTTTTCAAAAAAAGATTTTTTCTAATATGCTCTACATCAATGTTTTTTAAAATGATTTTAATGTGTATTAACAGTGAACTTTGGACTTTGAAACTTCATGGACTTGGATTGCACTTTAAATGTCTTAATATGATCACCTGTGTAGTGATGTCACTTAATAGGAAGGGAAGGGAAGGGGAGGAGACACTATCCACACCCCCCCTCAGGCTTTAAAAGGTTGATTACATGATTGTTACACCAGGCTTGACAAAGGGCCCGAGTGGTCCGAAACGTTGCCCTTGTCTGTATGTATTTGGGTGAATAAATGTAACACTTTTTTCAGCATTCAGTGTGCCACTGGAATTTCTTCTATGTATCTACATGACCCACACGGCAGGAGTGGGTTCTCCGGTGTAGCACCTGGTACCACAAAGGGTACATGATCAGGGGTGGAAGCACTCTACCATATTGTTGTAAACAGCAGCATCTCTATGACATTTCCCACTCACCCTGCATTTTTCACAGGTCAGAACAGACTTTCTAGCGTGGTAGCCCTCAAACAGAGAGTTAATGGGACAGGCCATGAAAGTTGTGTTGACAGTCAGCATTAAGATATTAATGCTGACTGTCAATTAAAAGTAATACATCTTTACTAACATGAAGACACCCGGTTTCATTTATCTGGGTGAATAGCTTTGATGGTTGTATCTGTTAAAGGATATAGAAAATCAAGGCAAGCACACTACTTGTAGACTTACTTTGCCTCCACGTCCGACCTCAGATATACAGTAAACGCCTCAGTATCATCATGGGGGCTTCTGCGTCTGATTTTCCGCAATGACTCCAAGTCACTAATGCAAGATGAAAGGTTGGAGTTCAAAAATGGTGGTTAGAAGTCTGCTTAGCACGTCAGAATAAAGGAACGGTCACAGTCTGTCACATGCAGTGTTTTTATGCTAACCACCTTTGAGTTAACTTTTAGTTTGATGCAGAGAATGATATTCTGAGACAATTTGCAACAGTTTTCATTATTTTAGTGTTTTTTTTTTAGTTATTTAGCAGCTCTGCAATTTTAGCAATCTTGTTACTAGGGTCCAAATTCCCATCGCAACCATGCGTTGCTTTAAATAAAAGACTGGAATATGAATAGGAGAGGGCAGGAATAGAAAGATGAATAATAAAAGTAGCAATAACAATAAAGTTGTAGCCTTACAGAGCATTTGCTTTTAGATGGAGTCAGTGACCCCCCATCTGAAAGCTGGAAAGAGTTAGAAGAAAAAGGAAAAATTAAAAAATAAATAATAAAGACCAATTGAAAAGTTGCTTAGAATTGGCCATTCTATAGCATAAGAAAGTTAACTTAAAGGTAACGTAACAAAAGTGTTACATGATGTAAAAACTGTACCTTTATGCTAGCCGTGTGTATGCTGTTTAAACCCGAATAATGTTAGAGCAACAGATGTACAATTAAAACCATACATTGGTTACCTGGGCTTTAGGCAGAATTCGTTCAGAGCTCTCATCCCAGTGATGAAGTTATTCTTCATATATTTTGTCCCATACTCTCTCTTCTTTAAGACTGCCTTCACTGGAACAGAATATAAAGTAAAAGGAAAGCTTAAAATTACCCAAATGAAGGGGGAAAACTGACAAATAGAATGCAGGTATGGGATCTGTTATATCTTAGTTGGGATCAAGTACAAGGTACTGTTTTATTAATACGGAGAAAAGGGTAATCATTTTTAAAAATGTGGGTTATTTGGATAAAATGGAGTCTACGATAGACATCCTTTCCATAATTCGGAGCTTTCTGTATATCAGGTTTCCGGATAACGGATCCCATGCCTGTATATAACTTATTTTATTAACCATACTCTTTCCATTCAATACCCTATGCTTGAAGAAAAAAGTGTCACCTCCTTGATGTTGGATTCCCTATATTTCTCATTATGATCCAAGCCTTCTTAAACAAAGCCAACTGATTTGGTCACTTGTAGACCAGTTTAAAGTGAAAGTGTGGACATGTCATTATATTCCCTCTGCAAGTCTGGCAGTATGACACATAGATAGATAGGTGAGAATGAAAATACACTCCACGCACTGCCACATTTAAAGGGGACACGTCAACCAAAAAAAATATTCAAAATCCTATTTCACTGTGTTAGTCGAACAAAATGAACTTTTACACTACATAAATTATTTGAATCTTGTTTTTATCAGTCTGGGAATTCATAATTATAGCAAGCAGGCAGGAGCCACTGTTATTGAAGGAAAACTATACCCCCCAAACAATGTAGGTCTCTATTAAAAGATACTGAGTAAAACAGCTCATGTGTAAAACCCTGCTTCATGTAAATGAACCATTATCATAATAATATACTTTTTTAGTAGTATGTGCCATTGGGTAATCATAAATAGAAAACTGCCATTTTAAAAAATAAGGGCCGCCCCCTGAGATCGTAAGATTCACTGTGCTCACATACAAACCACATGTAAGGTCACATGAGCCAATTAACAGACAGAGTTGTGCCTTTTGCTTCCTCACTTCTTCCTGTTACAGTTAGTGTTGTAGTATTTCTGGTCAGGTGATCTCTGAGGCAGCACAGATAGAGTCACGAAATGGTGGTTCAAGGCAAGAGATGTAAAAGGGCAATATTTATGTAAATATATATTCCAGTTTGGTAAGATTCTTTAATATGTCATTCAATTTGATATAAACTATCTGTTGCTTAAGTATTAATTTTGGGGGTATAGTTTTCCTTTAAGACAAGCCTTGTATCATCTCAGAATCTTGTTTGTGCACTAGAATGGGGGACCCGATGTCCATCCCCATGTACTGGTTACACAATGAAATGGTAAAGAGAACTGGGGAAATGTGTGGAGAGCAGTGACATCTAGTAAGAATGGAAAATGAAAGTAATTGTCTGCCTCGCCTCTATGCCTAAGGAATAGAGGAGGGGCAGACAATATTTGATTGACAGTTGAGATTTTCAAACGAGTTTACAACAGCTATGAATGTTTTAATAAAAAAAATATATATTTGGATTTTATGTTTAATTTGAAAAGGACTTTTATTATACAGTTTTTTATGTCTGGGTGACAGGTGACAGGTCCACTTTAACAATTGACAATGAGGAGATAAAATTAAACTATAGATTTTCTTCAAAGTTAAGTAAGTAAAGGTAATAATCCCTGTAACGCCCAAAATAGTACCATGAAGGAGACAGCAATAGAACAGTTTATGCTGCAGGACAGAAATTCTTATAAAGTGAGTTGGGACCCCAAAATGGGTGTTGTTTATAGTGGATTCCCTTGATCAACCTTAATAATGTGAAATGTCTTCCTACAGTAAAAAATAGTAGCGATGCACCAAATCTACTATTTTGGATTCAACCAAAACTCCGAATCCTTCGCGAAAGATTTGGCCGAATACCGAACCAAATCCTAATTTGTATTAGTAAAAAAAAAGTCACACGATTTCCCTCCCCGACCCTAATGTGCATATGCAAATTAGAATTTGGATTTGCTCGGCTGGGCAGAAGGATTCAGCCGAATCCTCCTGAAAAAGGCTGAATCCTGCCCAAATCCGAACCAAATCCTGGATTCGGTGCATCCCTAGAAAACAGTAATTATAATAAGGTGCTTGACTGATTCTAAACCAGCTTTTGAGTAATTTGTTTAATTTTGGTCAAGAAACATACTGCCGTATGAGCTTTATACTCACCTTTAACTTGAATAGGATCTGGAGGGAAAGTGCTTTTTTGTTCAGGTTTATTAGAATCCAGTGCTGTAAAGAATTGTACCACACATATTATTTATGCACTATCACAGCCCTTAAATGGATGCTGTATACAATAAGACATCATTCCTATAATTCAGTTTTATTGCACAGTATCTGTTCTGTTGTGTACAATATCAAAGAAGTTGGATATTATATAACAGGATGGTATAGAGACAGAGAGAAATGTGCTCCAAATTGCATAATACAAACGTATGTGGGGAATACACAGGGACAGTGTTAGGTTAGGGAAAGACAGTACTACCCCTGGGGGGGGGGGGGGGGGAATGTTACTATATAGTATGCGTTGAAACAATGATTAGATGTTTGTTTGCAGTATATACATGGAGGATATTGAATCTTCTGCTCTCTAGTTATTGTTGAGAGCTGAACTCAAATGCTGGACAACATTGTTATTTTCCTCTTGTGCATGTTACCAAATCCCAACCTGAGGAGCTTGCAATTTCTCTAGAATTGATCCCACTTTCAATTAGAACACCAAGATATTCCTGGTTTCCCAGTATAACAAAGCACCTCATTAAGCTGAAACCCCAGAGCTGAATCATGTAAACGACATCAATTCCTCATCTGGAATCATAAAGATAATGGAAAAAATAAAATCATACATTTTTCTAGCAGATGCGCTGCAAAGTGATGGATTTTTGGAAATAAACATCGGGTTGCGTTGCTAATGAAAGCAGATGTTTTTGGTTAAAATAAATATGATGTTAGGGAGATGGAGCTTGAAGTTATGCAATTTAAATATCCATGCTCTGCAATGAGCAAACCACTTTTTTTTTTTACTACTTTGCAGCAAAATATTACAGTTAACTATTTTACTGCTTGCTTGAATATATCCTACTGCAGTGGGGCAATATATGGAAAGAAGTGCAAGCTGCTAAGTCCCTTCTCAACATCTGCACTGGATGAAACTGTGATGAATCCATGGGTTATTTGTGAATAAGACCAATAGCAAAACATTTAGAGGGGGAATGAAATGTCATAGTAGAAAAGAAAGTCAAAGACAGAACCCTTTAACTGTGGTCTCCTGAGTCACAGCTCATGTGACTTGCTATCCTAACAATCCTGTGTTTAAAAAGGATCAAGCCTCTTTCCTCCTTCATTTTTCTGGTGGATAGACATTTAAATGATCCCAGTGGAGTCCAAGTCGGAGCAAAGAAACTGTGTTCCAGGATAGATCCTAGTTAAGGTGCTGTAGCAGTACTATATACGTAGGATTCATTAGCAAAGCAGCACTGTGCTCCACGGAGTAAATATTAATGTGGCGACACTGGCGAGTAATACAATCAACAACAAGGATCCCAAGTGTTAGCATAAGTTAGCATAGCACGTGCTTCTATCAAAGAATCCTAAATTATATTTATATTATAGACAAGAGCCATGAATATACTGTACATTATATCCTTATAATACACAAAAGCCATGAATATCTTGTAAATTATATCCTTATAAATGGTGAATTCTGATGTCATCAGTTATAAACGGTGAGTTCTGATGTCATTTCAGTCACATGACTCATTGTAATTTGTGTATTATAATAAATAAAATACCCCCAGTTGTAAAATATGAGGATATTAGAAGTTAAAGTACCTCGGAGTTCCATGACCTGTATAAAAACACTCGGCCTTGTGCTTTTATATGGTCATGAAACTCCTCGGTAACTTATAATATCCTTATATTTTACAAAAGGGGGTACTTTATTCACTATATAATACACAAAAGCCATGAATATCTTGTAAATTATATCCTTATAAACGGTGAGTTCTGATTTCATCAGTTATAAACGGTGAGTTCTGATGTCATTTCTGTCACGACTCACTGAAACTTGTGTATTATAATAAATAAAGTACCCCAGTTGCAAAATATGAGGATATTAGAAGTTACCTCGAAGTTCCATGACCTGTATAAAAACACTCGGCCTTTGGCCTCGTCTTTTTATATGGTCATGGGACTCCTCTGTAACTATACTTACAAGAGAGGGTACTTTATTCACTATATATAGGTATCATTAATAAGGCACATGATAGCATTATTGGAGCTTCTTGTAAGGGATTGCATTACACTGAAGTTTGGCAAATTTTAAACTTCTGTAAATATCAGTAGTTTGTCACTGGCAAAACAGCTGTAAAATATGTGGCTGCAAAAATGTTTATTTAATATTATATAAACGCTCCCTAAAGTACTTATAAAAAACCCATATAACAGTTTATCATACCATTCATCACATGCTTCTCTTCTGCACTATTTAAACATAATTAGAGTGATCATCAAAAGACAAAAGTAACAGTGGGACAGAGTTCTAGTGGAGTAATTGCCTCTGCCCTGCTTTCAATTTCCCATCAGAAACAGCAATTAGTAATACTAGTCATGTGCTTTGTACACACAACTGGTAATAAACATTAAATACAGCACTTGAAAAGAAGAACAAATTTCCCCAAATCGTTCCCATTCCACATGAGTAAAATTGCCGTCTGTCTGGTTTTCACAGGGCTCGTCCAGTTTTCTGTTATTATTAAATGAAGCAGTAGGTGAAAGGGAAATATTTGCTGGCAAACTCAGTGGTGCTGTGACATTTTTTGTAAGAAGCAAGGTAGGGAGAGCTGCACTGCCTTAGTTTGCGAACTATGAGAAAAACTATGAGACTGGGCAAATCGATTTGCAGCAGGCACCAACTATATACTGTACATGGTTCAGGTATTTACCTTAGATACCCTATAGCACGGAGATCTAACAGTGGCCAACAGCCCCAATGTGGTTCTCCAACTCCAAGGAATTTTTATGCCCCTCCCCTAATCTTCTCAGTTGTTCAAAATACGTCTTTGTATGACCAACATCATTTTAACATAATTTGGCCCACAGCTACAGTCATATGAAAAAGTTTGGGAACCCCTCTCAGCCTGCATAATAATTTACTCCACTTTCAACAAAAAAGATAATAGTGACATGTCTTTCATTTCCCAGGAACATCTGAGTACTGGGGTGTTTTATGAACAATGATTTTTAGTGAAGCAGTATTCAGTTGTATGAAATTAAATCAAATGTCAAAAACTGGCTGTGCAAAAATTTGGGTAATTTTGCTAATTTGAATGCATGTATCCGCTCAATATGGATTACTGGCAACACTAAATTGGTTGAATTAGCTCGTTAAGCCTTGAACTTCATAGGCAGGTGTGTCCAATCATGAGAAAAGGTATTTAAGGTGGCCAATTGCAAGTTGTGCTTATGTTTGAGTCTACTATGAAGAGTGACAGCATGGAATCCTCAAAGCAACTCTCAAAAGATCTGAAACAAAGATTGTTCAGTATCATGGTTATGGGGAAGGCTAAAAAAAAAAAAGCTATCTCAGAGGTTTAAACTGTCAGTTTCAACTATAAGGAATGTAATCAGGAAACGGAAGGCCACAGGAACAGTTGCTGTAAAATCCAGGTCTGGCAGGCCAAGAAAAATACAGGAGCGCCATATGTGGAGGATTGTGATAATGGTTACAGACAACCCAATGATCACCTCCAAAGACCTGCAAGCTGTGCTTCTGTTTGACTCTTCTCTGAAGAGTGACAGCATGGAATCCTCAAAGCAACTCTCAAAAGATCTGAAAACAAACATTGTTCAGTATCATGGTTATGGGGAAGGCTACAAAAAGCTATCTCAGAGGTTTAAACTGTCAGTTTCAACTATAAGGAATGTAATCAGGAAATGAAAGGCCACAGGCACAGTTGCTGTAAAACCCAGGTCTGGCAGGCCAAGAAAAATACACGAGCGGCATATGCGGAGGATTGTGATAATGGTTACAAACACCTGCTACCTACTGTCAAATTTGGTGGAGGTTCCATCATGCTGTGGGGCCCTTGTTAAAGTCGAGGGTTGGATGAATTCAACCCAATATCAACAAATTCTTCAGGATAATGTTCAAACATCAGTCACAAAGTTGAAGTTACGCAGGGGTTGGATATTCCAACAAGACAATGACCCTAAACACACTTCAAAATATACAAAGTCATTTATGCAGAGGGAGAAGTACAATATTCTGGAATAGCCGTTACAGTCCTCCGACTTGAATGTCATGGAAAATCTATGGGATGATGTGAAGCAGACTGTCCATGCTCGGCAGCCATCAAATTTAACTGAACTGGAGAGATTTTGTATGGACGAATGGTCAAAAATACCACCATCCAGAATCCACACTCATCAAAGACTATAGGAGGCGTCTAGAGGCTGTTACATTTGCAAAAGGAGGTTCAACTAAGTATTGATGAACCTGTCTAATTTTGTTATGATGCATATTACATATTTTCTGTTAATCCAATAAACTTGCTGAAATACTACTGTTTCCATAAGGCATGTTATATATTAAAAGGAAGTTGGTACTTTGAAAGTTCAGCCAATGATAAACAAAACTCCAAAGAATTAAGAGGGGTTCCAAACTTTTTCATATGACTATATAAGGTATGACAAAATAGTCAGCCTATTAAAATGAAGCACAGCAATACCTTGCTTAGAAACTACATTAAAGCTCTCTGTCTGAGACCTCACACCTTTCTATTATCACAAAACACCTTGGTGACTTCTAATATACTTTACAATAAGACATATGTGTATACTATTTATTTGTATTAATACAAGAGTGCATTCCAGTGTATGTAAAACGTATTTCTTTCTCGAAGGCATGTAAACACTCTGGCAAAAAAGGGAAAGTAGTTGTTCGAAAGCACATAGCAATATTTAACATTATATCCCAATTAAATTGATTAACCTCTAGCTACTAACAGCAAGGTTAAGGTTTAAATAGAACACTGTGTAAATGTGGAGTGACAGGTGGCATTTGGGGAAGACTATTGATTTTGCAGGACTGAGTTTAGAATTAACTATATAGTGAATAAAGTACCCCTATTGTAAAATATAAGGATATTATAAGTCACCGAGGAGTTCCATGACCATATAACAACACGAGGCCGATGGCCGAGTGCTTTAATACAGGTCATGGAACTCCAAGGTTACTTCTAATATCCTAATATTTTGCAATGTGAGTCATGTGACAGAAATGACATCACTACTCACCATTTACAAGATATTCAAGGCTTTTGTGTATTATATGTACCGTATATACTCGAGTATAAGCCGTCCCGAGTATAAGCCGAGGTACCTAATTTTACCTCCAAAAACTGGGAAAGCTTATTGACTCGAATATAAGCCGAGGGTGCGAAATGCAGCAGCTTCTGGTAAGTTTCAATCTCGTTTTTGGATGACTATTCTTAGGCGCCGGCGAATATTCTTAGGCGCCGGCGACTATTCTTAGGCGCCGGCGATTATTCTTAGGCGCCGGCGATTATTCTTAGGCGCCGGGGACTGTTTTTGTGCTTGACCCGAGTATAAGCCGAGGTAGAGTTTTTCAGCATATTTTGGGGGCTGAAAAACTCGGCTTATACTCGAGTATATACGGTAAGTATAGTATTAGGATTCGGTTTCATATGTATAATTCTATGTTTGATATAGTTGTACATGTCATTTTATATAAAAAATAGGGTGGAATCTTTTAGATATCAGCATCTTAGCAAGCTATTGTTAGACTTCACTACATGACCATTCTTCAAGAAGTCTACGTGTGCAGTTATATCTTCAACAATACCCATAGTAGGTAATTCCCAAAAATATCATATTTATTGGCAAATGGTTTAAAGGAGAAGGAAACTCCCTGGGCGCAAAAACCCTCCCCCCTCCCCTGTGTTGCCCCCCCCATCTCCCCTCTGGCCTACCTGTCCCGCCGGGCAAAAGCCCCTAACTTGTTACTCACCCCTCTGCGCAGGTCCAGTCCACGGAGTTCACAGGCGCCATCTTCGGTACGGATCTACTGCGCATGTGCCAAAAGTCACAAAGTCTTCGAGACTTTTGGCGCATGCGCAGTAGATCCGTACCGGTAAAATGCTCCTACTGCGCATGCGCCAAAAACGCAGGCCAAAGCAGGAAGAAGATCGCTAGGGAGAAGATGGCGCCTGTGAACTCCATGGACTGGACCTGCGCAGAGGGGGGAGTAACAAGTTAGGGGCATTTGCCCGGTGGGACAGGTAGGCCAGGGTGGAGGAGGGAGGGGGGCAACACAGGGGAGGGATTTTTGCGCCCAGGGGGTTTCCTTCTCCTTTAAGTGGAAAATTATATATGGTAAAGCAGTGCAGGTATGGGACCGGTTATCCAGAATGCTCAGGACCTGGGGTTTTCCAGACAATGGATCTTTCCGTAATTTGGATCTACATAGTTTAAGTCTATAAGAAAATCATGTAAACATGAAATAAACCCAATAGACTGGTTTGCCTTCAATAAGGATTAGTTATATCTTAGTTGGGATCAAGTACAAGCTACTGTTTTATTATAAGACAGAAAAGGGAAATAGTTTTCTAAAAATTGGATTATTTGGATAATTTGGAGTATGTGGGAGACAGTCATTCTGTAATTCAGAAGTTTCTGGATAACGGGTTTCTGGATAATGGATCCCATTCCTGAATAAAACAAGCCTACTTTAGATTATTAGGAAGAGAGGGTTGGAGAGAAGACACTCATTGATGCCCAAATGATTAAAATACTCTTTCTTAAAGAGACTTATGTTTACACGTGGAATTTGAGGGTTTTCAGAGAGCACCCTCTCTTCACCTGGTAATCTTCTGGATAAATATGAAAATAATTAATTTGGGTTTAACAGTTGTGCTCACCACTAATTTGTAAACCATTAAGCGATGGTGCAACAAGGCCATGACCACAAAATTCATACAATACAAGAGGTCCTCTGCACTCATTATCAATATATTAAGGACATTGAGACATTTTGTGCCGTAAAATACAAAAAATTCCCATGGATTAACATGCAATATATCTAAACTGACCAACTACGTCAAAGTCATCCCTGGTCTGGCTAGTACTACACTCAACTTTTATCTGATTCACTAAGAATTATACATTTTACACAGAAACTAAGTTTTACCTGCAACTTGCTTGCTGCTTTCAAGGTTAAAACTCACAAGTGGTTGCCCTTTTATTGACCACCACTAAGATCACCTGACTGTAGCTGGAAAGGGTGGGAGCTGCAAAATAGAACTGGCCACTGCTCCTGTATAAACTATTACAAAAAAGGGGAAGTTGTGCAATGAGGCTCTGGCCAGCTATAGTCAGGTAATCCCAGTGTTAGCCAATTAAATTGCATTTTTTTTTACATTTAAAGTTTGTACATATTGATCCAGCACTCACAAATAAACTGCATTATGCTGGTAATCAAACATGACATGTCCCATAAGCCACAGGGCATAAAGGGACACTCAGTAAAATGAAAAAATAAGAGTTTTCCTTTCATTAAAGGGCATGTAAAGGCAAAAAAATAAAATCCCACTTTTACTTTCTTTAATGAAAAAGTAACCTATCTCCAATATACTTTAAATTAAAAAATGTGTACTGTTTTTATAAGAAATCTGACTGTATGCAGTGAAATTCTCCCGTCATTTACTGCTGTGGATAGGAATTGTCAGATGGTCCCTAACTGCTGAGCAGGGAAACAATCATACTTATGAACAGCAGGGGGAGCCCCCACCTTACTTCCCAGTCATGCAGAACTCAAGCAGCTTTGTTTATGACAATCCCTAAGCAGCCCAGACCACACTGAGCATGTGCACAGTCTTAGTCTTGCAAAGATGTTTAACAAAGTTACAAGATGGTGACCCCCTGCAGCCAACTTTGAAAGCATAAATCATTTGTTTGATTAGGCTTGTGGTGCAGTAAGTTCATGTTTATATTTAGTATACAAAATACAGCATTTCATGCCTTATTCTATTTTAGACTTTACATGCCCTTTAAAGCAGTCAGTTCAGACTGTAGTGGTCCAAGATCCTATGTGATCACAGTTGTGTACGTTGCTGCAAGAACCTTTAAACAGAACTCAGCTTCCTTTAACAATTTACATAATGTACACTTAGCAAGGTAAAGAAATTAGCAGTAACAAAAAAGAAACAAACTACACAGCAATACATCAGGCCTAGAATACTCTTTGTAGACTACCACAAACAGCTGTATTCTAGCTTAAATGACTGTAATATTACAACCAAATACTTAAATAAATATTTTAGGTTTAGTCATCAACCTTGCTTTGGGCTGCCATCCTGATGGTTAAATTAATTTGGGTAACGGGTGTGCTCAGAATGGAACAGTTTATCCCCTGGCAATACGGCTGCTTTACTCTATTAATAATGCGTGCTATTGCTTTACAAGAGGAACCAGTTTTTCATGGGGAACATATTTGTAGAACATAATGTCTAATTATACAGAGAGCACGTAATGTTCTGTTAGTGATTTATCTGATAAAAGGTCCAGTAGTTTCATACCTGCGGTAGATTTTTCTGGGGAACTTGCCGCACTGGGTCCTTTCGATCCATTGTCTTCCTTCTGATCACTGGAAGAATAAAGCCGAATTTGTGCTTGAATAGGCAGGTAGCTTGATGGCAGAAAATACAGAAGTCCCTTGTTTTCCAGAGCACTTTGCCAACCTGCAGAAAGAAATGAATGACTACATAAACTCTTCAGAATACCTGCATCTGGCATTACCCTAACATCTCATATGAAGGCACTATTCTGTACATAAGAAACCACATACAAATATGATCCAGAAACACCATAGCCTTCTCTGGGCTCAAGTGAAGTTGGCCTGAGGAGCAGTGACGAATCAAAATTTGAAATTCTTTTTGGAAATCATGGATGTCGTATCCGCCACGCTAAAGAGGAGAGGGACCATCCAGCTTGTTTATCAGTGCCTAATTCAAAGCAGCATCCATGATGGTATGGAGGACCATTAGTGCATACGGCATGAGTAGTTTGCACATCTGGGAAGGCACCATTAATGATGAAAGATATAAACATATATTATATATATATCTGCATTAAGCATATCCCTAAAAGAAGAGGCGATGCAACATTATAAATGTAACTTAAAAGGATACAGTCATGGAAAAACATGTTTTTTTCATAACACATCAGTTAATAGTGCTGCTGCAGCAGAAAATTCTGCACTGAAATCCATTTCTCAAAAAAGCAAACAGTTTTTTCTATTTAATTTTGAAATCAGACATGGCCCTAGTCATATTGTCAATTTCCCACCTGCCTCCAGTCATGTGACTTGTGCTCTGATTAACTTCAGTCACTCTTTACTGCTGTACTGCAAGTTGGAGTGATATCAGCCCTCCCTCTCCCCCCCTCCCAGCAGCCTAACAACAGAACAATGGGAAGGTAACCAGATAACAACTCACTGAAACAAGATAACAGCTCCCTGGTAGATCTAAGAACAGTACTCAATAGTAAAAAGCCAAATCCCACTGAGGTACATTCAGTTACATTGAGTAGGAGAAACAATAGCCTGCCAGAAAGCAATTCCATCCTAAAGTGCAAGCTCTTTCTGAAATCACATGGCCAGGCAAAATGACCTGAGATGGCACCTACACGACAATATTATAAATTTAAAAAAATACACTTGCTGGTTCAGGAATGACATTTTACATGGTAGAGTGAATTATTTGCAGTGTAAACAGTGTAATTTAGAAATAAAAACTACACCATAAAAATCACGACAGAACCTCTTTAAGTAAAGGTGGTCATACACGGGCAGATTTAAGGTGCGACTTGGGTCCTTTAGACAGATTCGGCAGCTTATCTGCATGAGTATGGGGTTCTCCAAAAATTGGCCAGATCTGGATCTTGGAGGCTTGATTTTTCAGTCAGATCGTTGACCGCATCAGCTCATTGACTGTCCTCGTTCTGACTTTTTGTATCCCCTTCATTGTAATGTGATAACATTACCACGATATCGTCCTCCCAAGGTGGGCCTGTCAGAGGGAAAATTCACTCATTTGGCAACCTAGCCAAACAAGCGAATCTTACAGTGTATGGCCACCTTATCTTTTAAAAGATAATTACCGGTATGCCCCTGCTTCAAAGTGTTTTAAAAAATGTTGCAGGCAGCAAATTCAGAATGAGCATAAATTTTCCAGAAAATAATAAAATATCTCAGTTTTAACATCTGTTATGTTGTCTTTGTATTATTGGCAGTTAAATATAGGGTTTTGTGACCTTTGAAGGGCATCCTAACCGAAAATGCCTCCATTGTTAGGGCAGGATTTTGAGCCCTTAAATTAACTTTTAGTATGATGTAAAGAGTGATATTCTGAGACAATTTGCAATAGGTTTTCACTTTTTAGTATTTGTGGTTTTTGAGTTATTTAGCTTTTTATTCAGCAGCTCTCCAGTTTGCAGTTTAAGCAATTTGGTTGCTTGGGTCCAAATTACCCTAGCAACCATGCATTTATATGAACAAGAGACTTCAATATGAGTAAGAGAGGGTCTGAATAGAAAGAGGAATAATACAAAGTAGCAATAACTATACATTTGAAGCCTGAAAGAACATCTGATTTTAGATGGGGTCAGTGACTTCAATTTGAAAGCTTTCAAATGCGGGTTACTGACTTCATGTAAAATAAAAGCTCTGTAAGACTACACATTTATCTTTATTGCTACTTTTTTCTATACTCATCTTTTTATTCAGGCCTCTCCTATTCATATACCAGTCTCTTATTCAAAGCAATGCATGGTTGCTAGGGTAATTTGGACCCTAGCAACCAGATTGCTGAAATTACAAACTGGAGAGCTACTGAACAAAAAGCTGAATAACTCAGAAACCACAAATAATAAAAAAATAAAAACCAATTGCAAATTGTCTCAAATTCATGCTCTAATTTAATTTAAATTAATTTAAAGATGAACAACCACTTTAACTCTGTATAGAAGCTATACACAGAATGCAATGCCTAACAGTATGCATTGTATTGGTCTAAAACAAAGGCTGTTTGTAGTGTATGGAATGGGACTATATGCTTTGAATGGTTGTAAATCCGATGGTTCCAGAGACTTCTCATTGTGGATCCTCTTTTGATTCACCATCAAATTACAAAGGACCTCTAAGAGACAGTATCTTCCACCAGAAAGCCTGACTGTGGCTGGGCTAAAGGAAGGTTTTGCTTATACAGAACTTATTTATGTGAATTATGTGAATTATCCTCAATATAAGAAAAAAAAGATGAACACGGTAAAATAAAATAATGATCCTTTCATGCTGTACATTAAATAAAATGGTTTTTTTTTTAATAAAAAAAAAAAAAATAGGCAGAACCATTGCGTTTATGGGTTCACAGCAATTTTCCAAAAGTATCAAGTATTCAGGCACAACTTGAAAATGTTTCAAACATTCTTGCCACAACCAGCGTATCCACAGGAATTGTGTAGAATACACACTTCCAGCTCAGTAGCTTCAGCTTTCATTTTAATGGACCCCCAACCACAAATTGGTAGATAATCAAAGAGTCCAAAGGGAATGCAGCAGTAACTTCAGTATCTCCACTAAAATATATAACGTCAAAACCCCTATATGGTGAGAACCAAAATGGACTGCTCTATTAGTATAGGCATTTTACCATCATTTGGATCATCATGTATTAAGTCTGCTAAAAAAAATGCAAACATTATATAAGCCTAATTTGATTGGTTTGCCACCAGTATGGATTAATGCAACTTTATTCCCATCAAGTACAAGGTGCTGTTTTATGATTACAGAGAAAAGGAAATTCATTTTTAAAAATCAGAATGATTTGTTTAAAATGGAGTCAATGGGAGATGGCCTTCCAGTAATAATGAGCATTCTGGATAGTGAGTTCCTAGATAGGGATCCAGAACCTTTTTTTTTTTATTTATTTTTTTTACCAGTGAGCCACATTCAATTGTAAAAAAAGTTGGGGAGAAACACAAGCATGAAAAAGTTTTCTTGGGGAACAAATAAGGGATCTTACTGGCTATTTGGTAACCCCTATGTGGACTGGCTGTACCTGTTTGGCAGTACATCTGGTTTTATGCAACTAAAATGTGTTTAAAAATTTAAAACAGAATGCTGCTTTATGGGCCACTGAAACACCATGGTAATGTTGCTCATGAGTCACTGGTTGGGGATCACCGAGATAAGGTATCCCATTCTGTGTCACCTAAAATCTTCCCCCTGTGCTATTAATGTTAAAGAAACAAAGAGAACACAGGGCACTTAGCGTTTAACAGCTAAAGAATAACAATATATTAAATAACTACAACTGCTGATTCCAACCCTATGTAAAGCTCCCCATACACAGCCCGATACAAGCTGCCGACAGACTAAATCAGTAGATTACTGGGCAGTGTATGGGGCCCTCAGACAGATCGATATCTGGACGAAAATCTGTCAGATAATAATCGGCATGGTTTAAAAATCCAGTTGGATCGAGGACTTCATCGGTTTGTTGATGCGGTCCTCAATCAGACCTCTTGTATTCTCCCCACTTTGATCCGATTGATGGGCCTTAGGGTCCACGTTCGGATCAGCCTGATATCGCCCACCATTTGGGGAAAGATTCACTACCACAACCATGTCAAACAAGTGGATCTCTGCAAGTATGGCCTCCTTTAGACCTGGAGCAAACCTATGCCACATACTTAGCCCAACTGTCCAAATCAGACAATGACTATATTTTATAAGATCAACATCCATGTCAGTCAAAATAAAACACACTAATAATATAGTATTAGGACTACACAATTTTGTACAACTGGTTATATTCTTTGGAAACAACCTGATCTTGCACAAAGACACACTAAGGAGCATTTAAATGTAAAGGACAACTCATTACCGTAAAAGCTGGAAGGAACACTCAGTGCTACATTTCAACCAGTACCATTTTTTGAAAACAAAGGCACAGGATGCAAATAGCAAAATCAATTCATATAAACTCTACTACTATGGAGCCAGCGAGGCCGAGGATAAGGAGGATAATAAAAAGGATGGTAAATGGCCTAGTACAGGAATGTAATGTTGGGAACTTCCAGCCTCTCTGACTTTAGACTCTGCAGCAGGGAGCAAGTTCTCTATTCATGATCATCAGGGTTGAATTTAGGACAGGTTAGAAAGTTATCTGTCGAGTCCTGATTATTATACAGGTCACGGGGTGGATAATTAACATATTTTAAAGAGTTTCATATAGTGGTTTTATTAGTTACGTCAAGCACGCAGGCCTCCAGTTGCCAGGAGAGGTTTCTGGGAGTTGTAGTCCAGTGGAGGATGTGTATAATTCTGGTAGTGACCCTCAACCTTGTTGTATTGCTAGGGAGCCAGACGCCTCTCATAATAAACACAAGAGCTAACACAGCTGTCTCGCCAGTAAATAAAGTTCTACTTCCGTGACACCTGGAGACATAAGTTAACATTTTGTCATTGTCCCAGGCAACTCACCGTAGCAGAGACGCGCACCACTAGACCTCGTCCCAACACAGCGCAGGTAAAGCCGACATAGTGAAGGCCAACTCCGGGCGTATATCCCGGCCATATTGGGCTTCAGTCGCACCCGGCCACCGCCACTAACCAGCCTATGGCTCTGTTTGGGCACCGGTGTGAGACGTCATTACTGTGCGACAAGCCGGAGGCCAGCAGCCAATGGGAGTGAAGGAAGATGCGCGCAAGCTGCCGATTGGCTCGGGGACGTCCCCACATTAGGATTTTTACAACTCTCTCTACTGGAACAAATTGATCAGTCATGAGCTGCTCAAACAGCAGCGTGTGACCTCAACATTGTCACACTTAATAACGAGTGGAAGCATAGGTGCGTTACTGTACACCTAGCGCTAATATCGGGCGCTACTATTTGCACTTGTAACAGCGGTTTAAACACCGGACTTTTGCCACATAGCATGCTCTTAGTAATAGGCACTAGTTGTTAGTGAGTTATCAGACGTCGTCACATGATATGGGATTAAACGGGCGGCAAGTTGTGGTTATGTCCCAGGCAAACAATAGCACAATCAGGAGTGGCAGCAGCAGTTATGGCCAGTGATCTATAATGTAAGACTAAATAGGGATGGGTTGTACTAATTATACCTTTACATATCCAAGGGCAGAAATAAACTGGGACAGATACTAGCACTAGTCTACTTCCCTCATGCATCTTCCCTGTTCACTATGTTTCAGGGGCAGGAGAATATGAAAACAGATAAATCAGGACATCCATCTTTTCAAATAAACAAATACTCTTAGAAGTTTCACTAACATGTTATGTCACAAACAAAAGTGGGGCAAATTCACTAAAGCGCGAAGCGGCTAGCGCAAATTCGCAAGTGTGACGTTATTTCATTACTTCGTCGATTTACTAACGGGTGCTGGCGTAAATTCACTAGCAAAGTGGACCTACTCTAGCGCTACTTCGCACCCTTACGCCAGGCGAAGTTGCCCTATGGCGAAAGGACATAACTACACTAATTCACTAACTTGCGCATTTTACTGAACGTTACCTCTTGCGCCAGACTTGCCTTCGCCACCTCAGACCACACGACGTGCAATAGAGTAGATAGGACTTGCTTCAAAAAAAGTTGATTTTTTTTTTCAAAAAAACGCTGGCGTCTTTTACTTTTTTAAAGGTGATAGGCTGAAAAAGATTGTTAATTTTTTTGGTGGTACCCTCCTTCCCCCCTACATTTCCTAACATATGGAACATAAACTATACAGTGGCCACATGTGTAGGGCAAAATAACAACTCTAGTTTATTTTATGAAGCTTTCCCAGGCTTGTGTAGTGTAATGTATTTGCTGCTACATATACGTCCATTGTACTTTAACTTGGCGCCGTATGCAAATTAGGCATCGCTAGCATAACTTCGCTTTGCTTGACTAATTAATGCTAGCGCAATTTAGCTACCTTTCGCCTCCCTGAGCGCAACTTCGGATTTTAGTGAATTAGCGGCACCCTGACGAAACTTCGCTCGCACAACTTCGAAGGTAAGTATACTTGACAGCGCCAAATAAATAAATGATGATATATATCTAGTATAGGTAAATCTAAAAAAAAAAAAATCTAAAAACAACTTGCAGAGTAATCAATGAAGATGTTCACTACTCATCAGAGCAGCTTCTTCAATTCAACTGACTGGTGTGGGAAGTTCTCGGCATATAAACTCTTCCACTAATCCAATCACAATGGCACATTGTAACTCTTCAAGGAGGTGACATCTGAAGAAATTTTCTCAGAGATATTACCTGAGCCACGAGCAACGCTAAGGAGACAGCGGGAGCGTAGGGAGATTAATGCGTGGCTGAAAGATTGGTGTAGGGAGGAGGGTTTTGGGTTTTTGGAGAACTGGGCTGATTTTTCAGTCGGCTACAGGCTCTTTGCTAGGGATGGGCTGCACCTCAATGATGATGGGCCAGCTGTTTTGGGAGAGAAGATGGCTAGAGGGTTGGAGGAGATTTTAAACTAGGTGTGGGGGGGGGAGGGTTCAGTAAAAGATTCAGTGGTAGACAGGTTAGATGAGATAGTGGGCAAAGAAAGGGAAAATGGGGGAGGAGATTTGGCTGGGGATACTGTTAAGGATAGGGAGGCCCACATGTCATATGTTCAATATGGTGCCAGTATTAAATGTATGTTTACAAATGCAAGAAGTCTGACTGGTAAAATGGGAGAGCTGGAGCTGCTGGTGATGGAAGGAAAATATGATGTGATTGGTGTGGCCGAAACATGGCTGAATGAGTCGCATAACTGGGCAGTAAATATCAGTGGCTATACTTTGTTTCGGAGGGACAGAGGCAATAGAAAAGGAGGAGGGGTATGTCTGTATGTTAGGCAGGATTTAAAAGCTCATATAAAGGAGGAGGTTATGTTAGAAAATGAGGGGCCAGAAGTCGTATGGGTGGAGTTCTTCACCAATTGTAAAGAATCCAGCAAATTAATTGTAGGAGTATGCTATAGACCCCCTAATGTAAGTGAGGAGGAAGAGACAAAGCTCCTAATGCAAATAGAAAAGGCTGCTAGTTTAGGTAAAGTAATGATAATGGGGGATTTTAATTACCCAGATATTGACTGGAGCAACGGTACTGCTAGATCAGTTAATGGGAAAAAGTTTATAAAACTTATTGCACGACAATTTTTTAGCACAGGTTGTTGAGGAGCCTACCAGAAAAAATGCTATTCTTGATTTAGTGATCTCAAATGACCCAGAACTTATAGCAAATGTGCAAGTCATTGAACCCCTGGGTAATAGTGACCATAATGTTATATCTTTTAATGTCTGGTGCAAAAAACAAAAATATACTGGGGCAACAAAAACCATGAATTTTGCAAAAGCTAATTTTAGTGCCTTGAGGGCTGCCCTACAGAGCATTGATTGGGGCATTAGGTTTTCAGCTAAAAACACAGAACAGAAATGGTTGTCCTTTAAAATGATATTAAATCATTACTGTTCTCAATTTATTCCCTTAAGGACTAAACGTAGAAGCTCTAAGAATCATCCTGTGTGGCTTAATACAGAGGTAAAGATGTTAATGGGAAAGAAGAGAAAGGCATTTAAAAACTACAAATCTGTAGGGACAGAAGCTGCATTTAATGAATATAAACACTGTAATAAATGTTGTAAATCAGCAATCCGGAAGGCTAAGAAAAGAAATGAAGAGTTAATTGCGGTGGAGGTGAAAACTAACCCTAAAAAGTTTTTTAAATATATTAATAGTAAAAAGATGCAGGTTGAGAGTGTTGCTCCATTAAATAATGGTACCAGTATGGTTGTAACAGATACAGATAAGGCAAATGTGTTAAATCAGTTCTTTTCTTCAGTGTATACAATAGAGGAGTCTGGGTTCACAGGCTCACTTAATAACTGCACGAATGGTTCAGCTCAATCTAGTCAGTGGCTGACTCAGGATATGATTCAAAAAGCTTTAATACAAATTAATGTAAACAAGGCTCCAGGGCCTGATGGCATACACCCCCGGGTTCTAAGAGAGCTTAGTTCAGTTTTAGACCAGCCCTTATTTCTGATTTTCTCAGATTCACTGTCATCTGGTATGGTGCCTATGGATTGGAGAAAAGCTGATGTTATTCCAATATTTAAAAAGGGATTACGATCTCAGCCTGGCAATTATAGGCCAGTAAGATTGACATCTGTGGTGGGCAAATTATTTGAAGGCTTGTTAAGGGATCACATTCAAAATTTTGTCCTAATGAATGGCATTATGAGCAACAATCAGCATGGCTTTATGAAGGATAGGTCATGTCAGACGAATTTGATTGCATTTTATGATGTGGTAAGTAAGATTCTGGATAGTGGGGGGGCAGAAGATGTGATCTATTTGGATTTTGCCAAAGCGTTTGATACTGTGCCCCACAAACGACTGCTTTCTAAACTAAGGTCTGTTGGGCTTAATGAAGTCGTTTGCACGTGGATAGGAAACTGGCTACAGGATCGGGTACAGAGGGTGGTTGTTAATGGGACATTCTCTACTTGGAGTAAGGTTCTTAGTGGGGTCCCTTAGGGCTCAGTATTGGGTCCACTTTTATTTAACTTGTTCATTAATGACTTAGGGGAGGGTGTTGTAAGTAATGTATCAGTGTTTGCAGATGACACAAAATTATCCAGCCCAAAAATTCCATCCAGGATGTGGCATCCTTGCAACAGGACCTTGACAAACTGGCAATCTGGGCAGCTAAGTGGCAAATGAGATTCAATGTTGATAAATGTAAAGTCATGCACCTGGGATGTAAAAATATCCAAGCCACTTATACCCTTAATGGGACTGCACTAGGCAAATCCATTATGGAAAAGGACCTTGGAGTCCTTGTAGATGATAAACTTGGCTGTAGCAAGCAATGCCAGTCAGCAGCATCAAGGGCAAATAAGGTCTTGAGCTGTATTAAAAGGGGCATAGAGTCACGGGAGGAGGGGGTCATTCTTCCACTGTATAGAGCACTTGTAAGGCCCCATCTAGAATATGCCGTACAGTTTTGGTCTCCATCACTCAAACAGGACATTATTGTATTAGAGAGGGTACAGAGAAGGGCAACTAAGCTGGTAAAAGGTATTGAAAATCTTAGCTATGAGGAAAGACTGGCCAAATTGGAGATGTTCACGCTGGAGAAGAGGCGCTTAAGGGGATATATGATGACTATGTATAAATATATAAGGGGATCATATAACAATCTCTCTAATGCTTTATTTACCAGTAGGTCTTTCCAGCTGACACGAGGTCATCCATTCCGATTAGAAGAAAAGAGGTTCCGCCTAAATATTCGGAAGGGGTTTTTTACAGTGAGAGCTGTGAAGATGTGGAATTCTCTCCCTGAATCAGTTGTACAGGCTGATACATTAGATAGCTTTAAGAAGGGGTTGGATGGCTTTTTAGCAAGTAAGGGGATACAGGGTTATGGGAAATAGCTCATAGTCCAAGTTGATCCAGGGACTAGTCCGATTGCCATTTTGGAGTCAGGAAGGAATTTTTCCCCCTCTAAGGCAAATTGGAGAGGCTTCAGATGGGTTTTTTTTGCCTTCCTCTGGATCAACTGGTAGATAGGTAGTTAAAAAAAAAAAAAAAGGTTGAACTCGATGGACATGTGTCTTTTTTCAACCTTACTTACTATGTTACTATGTTACAGAGGTGTTGATTCTGTGTAGTTACTGTCATAGGATTATCCAATGTGTCATGCAACTCCTAGAAACAATTGTTACTTGTGAGAGTTGCATGAAACCGCCGGGGTACAGATGTTAGAACAGCATTGTATGTAGCAGACAGGTGGTGTCGAAGGCCCCCACCTCTGTTCAGGGATGGTTTCTCCACCTTGACACGAATCGCCTCTTTCACGCCTCGTTTAAACCAGCGGCCTTCTTTATCCAATATTTGGACCTTGCTATCTTCAAAGGAGTGTCCCTTGTCTTTTAAGTGTAGAAAGACAGCTGAGTTTTGCCCTGTAGAGTTCTCCCTCCTATGCTGAGCCATTCGCTTGGTGAGCAGTTGTTTTGTCTCCCCAATGTATAGATCTGTGCACTCCTCGCTACACTGGACTCCGTATACCACATTGCTTTGCTTTTCTTTTGGTGTTTGATCCTTTGGGTGTACGAGTTTTTGTCTCAGTGTGTCGCTAGTTTTGAAAAACACAGGGACGTGGTGTTTGTTAACAGACACTCCAGCTACATATGGGATGACTATGTTTTGCCTACTATGTGTCTCCGGGCGGTTATTTCTATTGGTGTTCCTGGGCCTTTGTCAAAACAGCAGCAACCAAGCCGGTTGCTGCTGTTTTGACAAAGGCCCAGTCTGGGTAGCCACACCCTTTCAAAGCTCCTTCAAAGCTGTCTTTGGACTCTGTATCAGTTGTCACAACTTCCGCCCTGTGGTGCAGAGTTCTAATGACACCCAGTTTGTGTTTCAGCGGATGGTGGGAATCAAACAACAGATATTGATCCATATGAGTGGGTTTCCTGTATACTTCCGTCTTCAAGTTACCCCCCTCTTGGATGCATATCAAACAGTCCAAAAAGGCAAGTTTGTTCTCGTGGACATCTTCCCTTGTGAACTTGATGTTATTGTCCACAGAGTTAATGTGTTCTGTAAAGGCCGCCACTTCATTGGATCTGATTTTAACCCAAGTATCATCCACATACCTGAACCAGTGAGTCGGTGTAGTTCCCTGGAAAGTAAGTAAGGCCCTCCTTTCCACTTCCTCCATGTACAGGTTTGCTACAATAGGAGAGACTGGAGAACCCATTGCACAGCCATGTTTCTGTCTATAAAAAAGGTTCTTGTACTTGAAGTATGTGGTGTTAAGACACAAATCTAGCAACAAACATACTTGGTTGGGACTGAGCTTTGTTCTGCTGCTGAGGGTGTTATCTTGTTGCAGTCGATTTCTTACAGTCTGAATTGCCTCTGTAGTAGGTATACTGTACATGTGAACAAAGAAGTGACATCATATGATATCATTGTTTCTTCTGCCTCTAGTGTATCATTCCTGTTGTAGGACCTTATACTACGTATATAGTTGTTATACTTTTTTGTATTAACAGTTTTCTTTCTTCGGGTACAGGTAAATATAGTTATTAGCTATTAGATATAGTTACAGTTAATTAATTGAAGCGAATGGTGTGTGAGTGAATGTGAGATATGAAAGGCCAAAGGTGTAACAAGAGGGCAAGGGGGTCTAACATTCAATTTGCTTTGCCTTCATACACATGTCTGTTGAACCCATACTCTGATATTAATACTTATACTCAATATTCATTCATGCAGGAAGAGTTTTTTTCCCCCATTAAATGTTTTTTTTTTTTACCTTCCTTCAGATGAACTAGAATTTTTTTAAGAATGTTCTGAGCAAAGGGTAAACTTAGACATGAGTAAGCCTCATTATTTCCTTATGATATTATTTATTGACTGTTACAATATTATTAGGCCCCCTGAGGAATGTTCCCCCGGGAGTGAATGGTCAGTAACAGGGTTGAAGCCTTGACGTGGCGTTACTGCTCACATGTGTAAATGTGCTAATTCAACCAATTGTGAGACAGTGTGTGTGGTATTGTTGTATTATCAGAACTGCAGTATCTTTGGTCAGAGCAGAATTTATTTTGGTACAAATGGGGCTTTAACTTTGACATTGTGAATTTTCTGACCAATTGTATGGTTTGTGTTTGGAGTTTTAATACCCATTTAAGTGGAAACATGAATACTTTGCAAACTTGTTAGAGAATACAACTGGATGAAGAATAAAGGTACTGGAATATGATAACAGCAGGAGAATAAGAATTCTTAGAAGATCTTGTTAGAACCCTGAATACAGAATCATAAGAAAAATAAAGTCTTTACTACTCTCAGCGTGTAGTTATTTTTAAAACAATTTAGATCCGCTCTCATGTTCTTCAGCAGAGACACAGGCCAGAAACAACCTTCACAGTTAAATGAGGGGACAGTGATTCTGCACAAGCAGCAGTGAAGTTCGAAACACAGCTTTTTTACATAGGCCAGGGGACTTTTGCACTAACAATGTGGCCATCTAAGAGATATTACTGATCTTAATACTATTATTCAGTCCATTTGCTTAAGGGGCAGTATTCCCCTTCTTCAGTGCGGAGAATAGGGCTTGTGTTGAACATACAGTTTGCCTATTGTTTACTCCGCTTTTGTTATTTCTTGAGCTAAACAGTGCAAGCAGGGAAACTGAAGCTCATTCATGTTTGGTCCTTGTACGGTTGATAATTTGATTCCCAGTGCATAGCAATTCTCCTATCTGTGCACTTGCAATTCAATTATCTACCTTACAAGAACCAGACAAGCATCATGGAGACCGCCCATGGCCCATGGCTCTGATGAGGCCCACTGCTTGCCAAATCACTATTATTATAATTTGTCCAGCGCTTTGCAGGAAAAAATAGCTGCACTATAAAAAGCAGATACTGCGGCAGTAAATTCAAATGACAAACTTTATTATTGCCAGGCTTGACAATGCCATCCTCAGCTCCTGTCCAAACAGCCCTCACTTCCTACCTGTTTGGTGTTTGTTCAGTGTGTGTATCTATCTCCCCCATATATGTCATGCTTTGTCTCCTTGGAACTTGTTGACCTCTAACATTGGTATGGGGTGGCTCAGGGACTCTGTAACACATGGTGATGGCACCATGACAGTGGCCCTCCTGCTACATAAAATGGTGCGTGATCCTTTTTTACACACTTATTTCCTGCAGTCATATCTGGGGGTCCCACCTGCAGGGTCACTACTGGACCGAGCAAATATTTGCTGGGAGAACCTTCCCAGTACCCACTGACAGAGACTTGCATTTTCTCGTGTTGTGTGATTATAGTTTATCCACTCCCATGACTGTCAGTCCAGATCAATTCAGTAAGCTCCGACTGTTTGTTTATAACCTACCATCCTACCCTAGGGCCCAACGATCGGATCCTAACAATGCCTAACGGGCGGTCGGTTCGCGGGACCGCATCAACGAATAGATGCGGCCGCGATCCAACGGGATTTTTTGTCCCATCCGATCGAGATCTCTCGATCGGTGAAGCACGTCGGGGGGCCCCATACACGGGCCAATAAGCTGCCGACACGGTCTGTCGGCAGCTTTTATCGGCCCGTGTATGGCCACCTTAACTCTGTACTGTGTAATCTAGATTCCATGGAGCATGCAGTGTAATGTGAATTTAATCCACTAGATGGTGGTACAGAAGTCTTACAGGATGTACATTTCTCAAAACCTACTGAAAGCTGTAGTCTGACTATTAAAACAGTTTGAGGACTGAAAATGTATAGAGTTAAAGCAATACTGACAGCTCTGTATTTTTGTTTGTTACTCCCTGGGGGAAATGCAGCTACCTGACTACCTAAAGTGTTTCATATGCAACTGGCTCTATATTTTAAATCATTTTTATGGTTTAATTATTACTGCTAAATTATACTGTGTCCATTGCAAATAATGCATTTTCGAAGTAAAAAAATTCGAAATTCAAAGTAATTTTTTGGATACTTCAACCATTGAATAGGATACTATGACTTCAAATTTACTTCGACTTCGATTCGAAGTAAAAATCGTTTGAATATTCAATAATCGAAGTACTGTCTCTTTAAAAAAAACTTTGACTTCAATATTTCACAAATTGAACCTGCCGAAGTGCTATGTTAGCCTATGGGGACCTTCTACAACCATTTTCTAAGTCTTCACTCATCTAAGTAAAATTGCTTGATCGTATGCTAGAATCGTTCGATTTGAACGATTTAATCGTTTGATCGAACGATTTTACATCGATCGTTTGATGGCCAAATTCGGTGAAAAATCCTTCGACTTCGATATTCAAATGAATTTTAATTCGATGGTCGACTTTCAAAGTATTTTTTACTTTGAAATTCGACCCTTGATAAATCTGCCCCTAAATGTAATTTTTTAGTTGTAATATTGGTGTTTTGTCAGCCATCTCAGGTCATTGTGCCTGGTCTCATTATTTTAGAAAGAGCCAGTACTTCACAATTGAACTGCTTTACGATAAGCTATTGTTTCTCTTACTTAATGTAACTAGCAGAGTCGCAGGGGCACTTGGGTGTTTTACTATTAAGTGCTATTCTCATATCTACCACTAGGGCGTGGGAACATTTTTAGAAATGCAGGTGTCAAGGAGCTGTCATCTTGATTCCTGCCCATTGTTCCAGTGATCAGATGCTTGGGGGGGTGATATCACTCTAACTTGCAGCGCAGCAATAAAGAGTAATTGAAGTTTATCAGAGCACATGGCAGAGGGCACATGGGAAACTGGCAACATGTCTGGTTTCATGTCAGATTTCAAAATTAAATATCAAAAAAATTGTTTGCTATTTTGAAAAATGAATTTCGATGTCGGATTCTGCTAGAAGAGTTTTTTTTGCAAAAACAACCAAACAAACATATTTTTCCATGACAGGAACCCTATAAGGCTGCTGTAGCTGTGGGATAATACATGCAATTATTGGAACTTCCCCTGCAGAATAATGACAACAAGGTTCTTTGTAGTTAAATAGCATAATAATAATATATGGGCTGACTATTGTTGAGGTAACCTCTTCCTTGCTTCCTGTGCTGATCCCTAATGTCTTTTACATGAACAGGCCATGTTCACTCTAAGCTGTAATTTTCTTCAGGAACACAAGAATATTCTGTTCTCACACATGGGTGCACCAGCAGTGCAATCCCAGGGTGGAATCATCAAAGATCTCCTACCAGATCATATCTGGGGTGTAAATGAGTGCTGGCAAGGGTTATGGCCTCTGATTTTTATGTAGCCTGAAGTGGCAATAGCATTACAGGTATGAGACTTGTTATGCAGAATGCTCGGGACCTGGGGGTTTTCCGGATAACAGATCTTTCCTTAATTTGGATCTTCGTACCTTAAGGGGCAAATTTACTTACCTCCGAAGTTGCGACAGCGTTGACTTCCCTGCACTTCGCCAGGTGAAGTTTTGCCAGGGCGCCGCTAATTCACTTAAATCCGAAGTTGCGCTCAGGGAGGCGGAAGGTAGCGAAGTTGCGCTACCGTTAATTCGTCAAGCAAATCGAAGTTACGTTAGCGATGCCTAATTTGCATACGGCGCCAAGTTCAAGTACAATGGACGTATATGTAGCAGCAAATACATTACACTACACAAGCCTGGGGAAGCTTCATAAAGTAAAGTAGAGTTGTTATTTTGCCCTATACATGTGCCCACTGTATAGTTTAGGTGCCATATGTTAGGAAATGTAGGGGGGAAGGAGGATACCCCCAAAAAAATTAATGATCTTTATCAGCCTATCATCCTTAAAAAAGTAAAAGATGTCAGTGTTTTTTGGGACTTAGAAAAAAATTCAACTTTTTTTGAAGCAAGTCCTATCTACTCTTGCATTTGCCTGGTCTGAGGTGGCGAAGGCAAGTCTGGCACAAGAGGTAACGTTCAGTAAAATGCGCAAGTTAGTGAATTAGCGGAGACGTAAAATCGGAGACGTAACGAAATGGCGTCACACTGGTGAATTTGCGCTAGCGTTAGCCACTTCGCACTTTTTTTTTTAACAATTCTTTTATTGAAACAAACATATATTCAGTTAACACAGCTGTTGTAGATACAATGTTCGTTCCTTTTACTATTCGTTTCATGTAAGCATTTCAGTTTTAACAATAAAACTTAAACAAATAACAATAACATGGTGTCTTTGTCGTTCTTCAGATTCTTGTCTTGTCTTTATTTTATTATTATTATTTTCCTGTTTTCCTTGTCATGTTTATTAACAAGTATTACAATACAGTTCTATCTCGATACATCTAGTAAACCACAGTGTATCTACAACATTACACAGTACTGCCATAGTTTCACAGTATAAAGATATTGTTATATTCCTATCCTACCTGTGTCTCACACATTATTGTCCTCTATGCACGCTAAGTGTTAAATTCTGCAAAGTGATAGTAAACCAATAGATAATCCCCTGACACTCCCACATCTCACTAGAATATTATGTACAGGTAAAGGATAACGTGAGCTCAGTGTTTTCAGTTAGTCAAGGAGGATCTAGGTCAGAGTCCTCCTCAAGCCACAAGCCCCATATCTTATTAAATTTCTCAGGGCAGCCCCTTTTCATGTATGTAAGTTTGTACAATGGTAGGGATTTTTCCACTTATTGTTCCCAGTCTCGAACATTGGGTCCATCCCCACACTTCCATTTAGCCACTTCGCACTTTAGTGAATTTGCCCCTAAATCTACTAGAATATCATGTAAACATTAAACCCAATAGGTTGGTTTGGCTTCAAATAAGGATTAATTATCTTCCCATATTTGAAGAATCCCATTTGGCAAGGGATTCAGATAATGCAACACTGAGCAAGTGCATTAAATTCAAATGATGTTGAAAATAAATATATAGAATGGCTCGGAATCATTTGCTTCTGCATTAGGATCGAGGCTGGCTGTATTCTGCTTTGTGCACTGCTGTCGAGACTTGTACATGTGCACTGCTTAATGGGAACATTGTCTACCAGTGTTATTATATTCATTAGAAAAATATCTAAAAAAACAAACAAATTATAGACACAAAGGCAAGTTCATATTTTCTCAAGATTTAATGCAGCCATTCTCCACCAGACAAAAGATGAATGCTAACATATATAACAGTCTCCTAATCTGCATTCAGATACATTTGTTTGCATATTGCACTTGACATCAAAGCACAGAGCAGAGAGCTTCCGAGTTACAGGAAAAATATCTCGTTTAGCAGAATGCTGCAAAATCCTTACTAAATGATGTACTTTATTACACTGACACCTTGTGGGTGTTTTAAATAAAATACCATTGTGAACCAAGTCAGTCGGGGTCCATCAACCAAAGTTACAGGTAGTTGACAGGTATGGGATCCATTATCCAGAAAACCGTTATCCAGAAATTACAAGAAGGCCATCTCCCATAGACCTCATTTTAATCAAATAATTCAAATTTGTAAAAATGATTTCCTTTTCCTCTATAATAATAAAACAGTACCTTGTAGTCATCTAAGATATAATTAATAGGGATGCTCCGGATCCGGTTCGGGACTCGTCCAGGATTCGTCCTTTTTCAGCAGGATTCAGATGCGGCCGAATCCTTCTGCCTGGCCGAACCGAATCCTAATTTGCATATGCAAATTATGGGTGGGGGAGGGAAATCTCGTGATTTTTTGTCACAAAACAAGGAAGCAAAAAATGTTTTCCCCTTCCCACCCTTAATTTGCATATGCAAATTAGGATTTGGATTCGGTTTTTAGCGCATTATATGCAAAGGGAGCCCTATTATTTATGCTTATAGAATGGGAGTTTCAGCTACAGGGACAGCGCCGATTCTAATCAATGCGCCACCTGAGGCAGTTCCTTCAATTGTCTCAGAATATCACTCTAATTCACACTAATTGGCAGATTTATCAATGGTCGAATTTCGAGTTTATGTGAATTCTTTTTTACTCAATAAATTCTAATATACTCAATGGGAGGTTATTTAAAGTGGACCTGTCACTCTGACATAAAAAGCTGTATAATAAATGTCCTTTTCAAATTAAACATTAAATCACATTGAAGCATTCATAGCTGTTGTAAGCTCATTTAAAAATCTCAGCTGTCAATCAAATACTGCCTGCCCCTCCTCTATGCCTTAGTCATAGAGGAGGAGCAGACAATTACTTTCCATTCAGCACTTCCTAGATGTCACTGCTCTCCCCACACATTCCCCCTCTCTCTTTACCATTTAATTGTGTAGCCAGTGCATGTGGATGGACATCAGGTCCCCCATACTGGTGCACCAACAAGATTCTGAGATGATGCAAGGCAGAGCCGGGTCCGACCCGCCAGTAGCCCTAGGCAACCTGGCTGGTCACGGCACATGCGGGAATCAACGCTAGTGTGCATGTGCAAAGTGACGCTTGTGCGCATCAACGAGCGCATAAGTGAATTGACGCTCAGTCGCTTCACCGAGCGCACAGAATCGCAAACTGTCAAGGAGAGAGGAGACTGGACTAGGTGTAGACGACAGGTAAGGTACGTGCCTGGTGCCCCCCTAGCTTTGCGCTGTAGGCACGTGCCTACTCTGCCTACCCCTAGTTCCGGCCCTGATGCAAGGCTTGGATTAATAACAGTGTCCACAAAATGGCGCGTGCCTGCTTGCTATAATTATGAGTTCCCAGACCGAACAATACAAGATTCAAATAATTTATATTGTGTAATTCAAGTTTATTTTGCTTGACTAATGTCATAAAAAAGTATTTCAAATCATTTTTTTGGGCCCGACAGGTCGACTTTAAAAAAAAATTTGAAAGTCTAATATTCGATCGAATAGTCAAGTTTTCCCTCCGAAAAATGTCGGGAAGGCAATTAACATATTGAAATGGTTCAATGGAGCTCTGCCATTAAATTGTAGGGGGTGAATATTCGAACTAGAACTGTTTCCATGGTGGAGATGTGATAAATGTCACATTCTAATTTACCATTCAAATTGGGGGATTAAAATTCAAATGTGTGAATTTTAATACAAATTTTTTTTTTGAGAATTCGAATTTACTATTCGACCCTTAACAAATCTGCCCCTAAAGGTTAATTTAAAGGTGAACAGCCCCTTTAAGGAAATAATGGTGCATTTGGTAACAGTATTAAGAGGAATTATAAATGGGAGAATTGCTGTACAGGTATTACCCAAACACAGAGCCACCATCAGTAGGTTTGTCACTGTCTGACTCCGGGCAGACGTGCGCTTCTGACATCAGGAAAGGGGCTATGACATGTCAAGTGGCAAATCGCTGCATCAATCATAGGGAATCCTGTCTGGTTTTCCACATTGACTTGATCATTTCAATACATAATTAAATCACCTTTATTCAGAGCCAGTCTAGTTTACTAAATGTTACACACTGTTTCCATGTGTATATTTTCTTTTTTGATTATAGTGACCCTCTAAAATATTTATTCACTTGCTGAGCACATTTGTTCTTGAGGACCGGGAACCTGCCATTGTCTCGTGAGGTTGTTCAATAACATACATAGGGGCAAATTCACTAAAGCGCAAAGTGCCTAATGTTAGCGCAGATTCGCCAGCATCATGTCATTTAGTTAATTTACCGTTTTACTAACGGGCGCTGGCGTAAATTCGCTAGACAAGTGGACCTACTCTAGCGCTACTTCGCACCTTTACGCCAGGCGAAGTTGCGCTTTGGCGAAGGGTCAATGTAACTACGCTAATTCACTAACTTGCGCATTTTACTGAACGTTACCTCTTGCGCCAGACTTGCCTTCGCCACCTCAGACCAGGCGAAGTGCAATAGAGTAGATAGGACTTGCTTCAAAAATAGTTGACATTCTTTCCAAGTCCCAAAAAACGCTGGCGTTTTTTCCTTTTTTAAGGGTGATAGGCTGAAAAAGATCATACGCTCCTTCCCCCTACATTTCCTAACATATGGCACCTAAACTATACAGTGGGCACATGTGTAGGGCAAAATAACAACTCTATTTTATTTTAAGAAGGTTTCCCAGGCTTGTGTAGTGTAATGTATTTGCTGCTACATATACGTCCATTCAAGTTTAACTTGGTGCCGTATGCAAATTAGGCATCGCTAGCGTAACTTCGCTTTGCTTGTCGAATTAACGCTTGCGCAAATTCGCTACCGTTCGCCTCCCTGAGCGCAACCTCGGATTTTAGTGAATTAGCGGCGGCCTGGCGAAGTGTGGCGAAGGCGTCACTAGCGCATTTTCGCTGCTTAGTGAATTTGCCCCATAGCCTGAAACTTGTTAACACATCTCCAGTCTAGTCTTCTTGCCCAAAATATGAACAGAATTCACATTTGGCTTTTTCCATTTCCAGTGCATCCCACCTGACCCACCAAGAGAAAGAAATAAGAAATGGACGAGAGCAGCTTTATTTAAGCTAAAGTCCTCTTTGTCATTCATAGGCCGTAACAGAAGAATTCTGGAACATTAGAAAGAGGGCTATTGCTCTTGGCTTAATCACAGAAGAAAGCCCTGGATAGTTCCAATTTCACACTATCGAAACATATCATTTTTGCTGATTTTAGCAGCGGCCTGAAGAAATATGGATCTCGGTACTGAGTTGCCGGGTACTGCTGCAGGTAATTTACTGGGCTGATCCAATTTAAGAATCAGAGGGGACTGGCAAATCGCTGCATTAAAGAAAAGGCGAATGAGGTCCTTTTTTCTTTACTGTCAGCAGGCTGTTATTATTATGTTTATTAGATTTCACTGAATGGGCCTCAGATTTTCTCAAATATGCGGGAGAGCGAGATTTCCCCTTGGAGCATTGCATTAGCATTTCTACGCCTCAGCCACTGAGCAGAAAAAAATACAATAAATGTTTCAATTTATTACAGCGGTTTGCAGCGAGCGTAGCCATGGCCGGGGAAATGCGCGCCAATCCTTTGTTCATAGCGAGCCTCAATTCTTGCAGAGCAAACAATCCTGAGCTGTGAGACATCTATGATTTATAGGTATGCTTCCTGGCAGCCTGGAGAAGTCACAGAGCATTATTTAGCAGGCTGCAGTAGTGCTGGCCAGTGCAATATTTCTGTTTGTGTCAGGAAGATAAAGCGTGCCTTTATGACTTAATCTACACACAGATTCAATTTACAGAGGAATACATTATTACTATATAAAGGACCCTGTTTATGCTGCAAAATGGGAAAGTTTATGGCGGTGAAGAAAAGCAGAACCAACAGAAGGAAAGGGATAATCACTTTGCAGGGGCAAAATATTAGAAGAATAGTGGTTAGAATTGCTTGCCTGATACCCCAGGATGGTGCTTCTGTTTGCTGAAAAGGGCATTGGCCTGGGGTAGTGCTTCAGAAATGGCGTGTTGCCATCTTGTTCTGTGTCTTCTTCTCTATTCTAGGTGTGCATGCACAGTAGCGTGAAAAAACAAACATAAGAAAAAAATCGTTTTTCACTCTACTGTGCATGAGCACTATCCTGGGCATGCACACTATCCTGGGCTGCAGCGAAGATATACGGAGAGAAATAAGTTTGTTATGTGGTTCTCCTACAGAAGTTACCTGGCCCAGTTTTCAGCAGCAACAATGCAGGCTGGGGTGTCAAGTAATTTAAAGGTGTACTTACCCTTTGTGGCCCTACATGAATCCTCCCCAAAATAATTAATGCAGCACTAACATTTCTTTTAAAAACCCCTGACAGCATGCCTTTAACTGAACTACCATCAGCAAGTAAGCAAACATAGCTTTAATAACATAAGGCATCATCCCATCATGGCAATATACAAGCAGGATATAAATTCAAACACATGTACTGCATTTACCTTTCCCACAAGGTCTGTGCACTTCTCAGTGTCTCCCAACACACAAATATCCTAAACGGTGTTCTTGCGGTCACCTGACTTTTGTCATAAAGGCTGACAAGCCAAATCGACATTAATAACGGTCTATCTCAGGGAGCAGATGTGTAGGGAGAATGTGTTCTTTAGAAACAAGCAGTCTATGTATGATACGCATTTCCAGAGAATACAGCAGAGACATATTTGAGGAGGTCGGACTTTTATTGAAACAGAAGGCTGGAATTTTACAAGCACTGTGTAATAATTATTCTATTCTATGTACATCTCAGTACCAGAGGTTCAGTACAAAGGTTGAACCTGAATACATTTATATTTTAATAAAAAATAAACTTAACTTCAACCAATACCATTCTGCTTTCCTACCACTTTTGTTGCTGAAATGGTAAAAAACAGGTGAATAATTTCATCCAGTTGAGAGAGTGGTGTTCCCAGATGAAGTCAATATTGTTAATGTTGTGCGTGTTTATGTTGTTTATGTTGTTGCATACAGTATAAAAACCCCAACCACTTTACAGTGTGTCTTGAAAGTTTAGCATCCTCAAAAGTAACGACTGAATTGGACCACATCAAGGATAGGGGGAGGTTAAGAAACATTAAGAAGTGATATATAAAAAGGCATAATAGGAGTTTATCATGATTTCTATGGAATCACTTGGGTATGAATGTGGCAGAAATACCAGCTGCTAATGCTTGTTTATACATACACATCACTGAACAAAATATAAGTTACGCCATTGTTGGTGCGAGCCTGCTTATAAATGCAATGCTGCTAAGGCACAACCTTCTCACAAAGTCCGGACACGCTGGTTTCATTACAAGATGCTCCAGGATAATTCGCAGCTCAGAAAATAATGTTCTGTAACCACAAGAGAATTGTTTGACAATTAGTAAAAATGTTTTTCTGCACAACTTGCATTACACTTCTAGGAACACAGACCTGCTAAAAATGACAGCGGCTCTTGAATTCAAATTCTAGTTTTAGTAGGGATGCACCGAATCCACTATTTTGGATTCGGCCGAACCCCTGAATCATTTGCGAAAGATTCGGTGGAATACCAAACTGAATCCTAATTTGCATATGCAAATTAGAGGTGAGAAGGCGAAAACATTTTTAACTTCCTTGTTTTATGACAAAAAGTCACAATTTCCCTCCCCGCCCCTAATTTACATATGCAAATTAGGATTTGGATTCAGTTGGGTTGAGCAGAAGGATTCGACTGAATCGGAATCCTGCTGTAAAAGGCCGAATCCCTAAGAGAATCCTGGATTCGGTGCATCCCTAAGTTTTAGCAACATATCTGTATAGAGAAACACACCAAATTCTCAGGAAGCCACCCACAACATACTTACCGACAATATGGATTCCTTCTGGAGGAATAACGGAGAGTTAGAAATCTGTAGTAAATGAAGGGCTGTAGTAAGCTCCCTTGGCCGCTGAAAATGGAGACACAAAGTTAGCTTACTGAGAATACCAGAGTGTAAACATAATATCAGGCATGGTCAGAAAATGTTCATAGCTGTGCTATCAGGTAGAACAATAAGAACTGAAAGCTATAAGGAAAAACAAAAAAAAGTAACACCCAAGTACACCAGGAGACATATTCCCCTAGAATGTGCAAAACTAGTCAGGAGAACTTAAAGAGAGTATAGTGGTCCTTTAAATGGCCAATACCAAAATTCAAAACTATATATAGGTATGGGATCAGTTATCCGGAAACCAGTTATCCAGAAAGCTCCAAATTACGGAAAGGCCGTCTCCTATAGACTTCATTTTATCCGAATGATTTCCTTTTTCTCTGTAATAATAAAACATTACCTTGTACTTGTTCTCAACTGAGATATAATTAATCCTTATTGGAGACAAAACCAGCCTATTGGCTTTATTTAATGTTTACATGATTTTCTAGTATACTTCAGGTATAAAGACCCAAATTACGGAAATATCCATTATTCAGTAAGCTCAAGGTCCCGAGCATTCTGGATAACAGGTCCCATACCTGTATATATTTTTTTAAATCATAATTATTTCCATGTATGGGCCACAGCACTGTACAATAAGATTTCAAGTGTAAAGTCCTTACCTAAGCAGCATGAAAACAGTAGCGGGCATTAAGAATATCTCGTTGCAAGCAGTAAATTTTAGAATATTTTGCTGGTTTGCATTTAGTTTGTCAAGAAAAGACCTGACAAAGGGCATGCTGTTTGGTCCTTTGGCCTGAAATAAGAAAGTTAGAAGAAAGTCAGTATGCCATCTTATAAGATGCAAAAGCTACGCTAGCTGTAAAGCATATGGTTATGGTCAGTATTTGTAATATAATACACAAGAACCATGATGAACTTCTAAAATATATTCTCATCAAGTGTACTTAGTGATCAACATTGACCAAATCCACTATCCAGAATTGTTAAAATGGCATCAGTCCACAGTGAATGGATCTTTGCTGTAAGATCTTGATCACTGTGGACTGATCTAAATCTGCCCCTCAGTATGGAATTTGCCTACGTATTTCTTCCCCACACATTATTTTGTGGAGTCCCTTTTTGCATCAATATCAATATATGTACACAGTTCTTCCAAGGAGATATGCTCAGGTTAGTTAGATGGACGACACCTGAGCAGATCAAATAGTGCTACAGATTATCAATGGGACTAGTATCAGGGATTTGACTGAGCATTGTAGGAGATTGACAATTTATTTTATTCTTGAGTAACGGTGGCCATAGATGCACTGATATATGAAACACTTTCACCCGATATCCTGTGTCGATATACCTTCGATTGGGCTGGCCGGAAAATTTTGATAGGGCGGCTTTGAAGGCACTGGAAAGTGCCGAATCATCAGATACAGGTAGAATTCAATTGTTTTCTACCAGTATATCGGACGATTCAGCTCTACACTTGTGTACTGAAACTATCTTTCCTGGAAAGATTGTAATTGTAACATTTTTGGCCACCTTTACTCTGGCCTTGTGCTTGGGATCATTGTCCTGCAGAAATATAAACATTTCCCAAATATTCAGTTTTTAGCTGCCTGAAAAACATTTTCTTGCTCTTTCCTCTGTACCTTCCTCTTTTCAGAGTTAGCAGCTGATTGGACCCTGTTTTAGGCTCTCCCAACTTATATCTGCCCAACTGACATGTTACAATTATGAAAAGATCTTTCCAGGAAAAATCGTTTGTTTCAACACACATATAGAGCTGAATCGTCGGCTATATAGGTAGAAACAAAATAATTCTACCTGTATCCGATGATTCAGCACTAACAATGTCCGATGTTGGGATGCCTTCAAAATTTTCTTGCCATCCCAATCGACGTACAGACCGATATCCAATTCTTCTGCCGATATAGGTCAGCTCATCTCCCCCCGCACCGAATATCATAAAAAAATAATTTTGTGCGATATTATCGGTGCGTCTATGTCCTCAGCTGCATGACTGAAATCCTGTTAGGGCAAGGACTGCATCTGTTTGCTAATGCGGTCCTCATCCTGATGACTTGCATTTACCATTTTTGTGATTGAGGCCCACATCTGAGAAAAATCTCTTTTTTTAGTGACCCTGCCAAATGAACAGATCTTTGGCCAGCGTAAAGGTGGCCCATAGATGCACTGATAATATCATACAAAAAAATGTTCCTACTATACACAGTGCCTGTATGGTGGGAGACGAGCTGACCGATATCGGCAGAAGACAGATATCGGTCGGCTCGCTGATGGGGCCGGCCGGAAAGTTTTGATCAATCGCCTTTGAAGGCAACTGAACATCGGCCATTGTTAGTGCTGAATTGTCAGATACAGGCAGAATTCTATTATTTTTACTTGTATATCTCATGATTAAGCTCTAGATGTGTGTATTGAAAAGAATTATCTTTCCAGGAAAGATCGTAATTGTTGCATCTATGGCCACCTTAACACTGGTTTGTCTCAAGTGCAAAAAAAGTGGCAAATTTTTATACAGTTGAGAATTTGCGGCACTATTTGAAAATTCACATGTAATCAGCAGCTGACCAACCCAAACAACCAAGTGCAAATCTACTTGGAACAATGAGCCAAACCATCACTCACAGTTCACAGTGAACAATGCCGCTATGCACTTACCCAACACGACTTATAAACATTATAATTGAAAACTAACTTAAATTAAATTTATTCCAGCTACAAAATCCTGGTTTACTTCGGAAGATACTTACATCTAAAACCTTCTTTGTGTATGTTGATGCATGAAGCAAGGAAAAGAGCAAGACTGGGAAAATACTCACTGGAGAAAAAACGGATTAAGGAAAATAACTTTACGTAAAGTGCATGTCATACATATTTTGCCTTCACAGATTGATTTAGAACATTTGACACAGTTGGAGAAAAAAAGTTACATTTATTTAGCTACTTTTGTAAGTAAAAAAAATAGGTATGGGATCTGTTATCCGGAAACCTGATATCCAGAAAGCTTTGAATTACGGTAAGGCTGTCTCCCATAGACTCTATGTTATACAAATTTTTATAGATTATTTCCTTTTTCTCTATAATAATAATAATAATAATAATAATAATAATACCACATTAGGTTGTACTTGATCCCAACTAATATAATTAATCCTTATTGGAAGCAAAACCAGCATATTGGGCCTGTTTAATGTTTACATGATTTTCTGGTAGACTTAAGGTATAAAGATACAAATTATGGAAAGATCCAGAAATCACACAATATATAGGATCCTTTACTGGAAAAAACAGTTATCCAGGAAGCTTCAAATTATGGGAAGGGCATCTCCAAAAAAGCCTATTTTGAGCAAAAAAAAAATGTTTCTTTTTCTCTGTAATGATAAAACAGTACCTTGTACTTGATAGAAACAGATCTGCATGAATCCATAATAAGTTTATTTAATATATGAATGATTTTAGCAGAGTTAAATTTAAAGTATGGTGATCCAAATTACAGCAAGATCCCTTAAAGGGGTTGTTCACCTCTAAATTAACTTTAAGTATAATGTAGAGACTGATATTCTGAGACAATTTGCAATTGGTTTTCATTTTTTAATTAAAGGGCATGTAAAGGCAAAAAAATAAAATCCCATTTAATGAAAAAGAAACCTATCTCCAATATACTTTATGTACCGTTTTTATAAGAAACCTGACTGTATGCAGTGAAATTCTCCCTTCATTTACTGCTGTGGATAGGAATTGTCAGATGGTCCCTAACTGCTGAGCAGGGAAACAGTCATACTTATGAGCAGCAGATCGTTTATGACGATCCCTAAGCAGCTCAGACCACACTGAGCATGTGAACAGTCTAAAGGTGGCCATACACTGAGATCCGCTCGTTTGGCGATGTCGCCAAACGAGCGGATCTCTCTCCGATATGCCCACCTTGAGGTGGGCAATATCGGGCTGATCCGATCGTGGGCCCTAGGGCCCAACGATCGGATCCTAACCTAACTTAATGGGCGGTCGGATCGCGGGACCGCATCAACGAATAGATGCGTCCACGATCTGATGGGATTTTTCATCCCATCCGATCGAGATCTGGCCGACTTTCGGCCAGATCTCGATCGGTGAAGCCCGTCGGGGGGGCCCCATACACGGGCCAATAAGCTGCCGACACGGTCTGTCGGCAGCTTTTATCGGCCCGTGTATGGCCACCTTTAGTCTTGCAAAGATGTTTAACAAAGTTACAAGATGGTGACCCCCTGTAGCCAACTTTGAAAGCATAAATCATTTGTTTGATTAGGCTTGTGGTGCAGTAAGTTAATATTTATATTTAGTATACAAAATACAGCATTTCTAGCTGTATTCTATTTAGAATTACATGCCCTTTAAATTGCAGGTAAAGTTGTTGTACTATGTTAGCCAGTAAAATGTTACAGGGCAACACTTTTGAAATAAAAAATAACAGTGGTATAAGGGTGATACCTTTACTAGCTAAATCATAGCAAGCTTTCAGAGCTTGAAAAAGGAACTAAAATGTTCTGAAAGCTTGTTATGATTATCTTAGTTAGCCAATAAAGGTATCATCTTTATACCACTTTATTTTTTATTTCAAAAGGGTTGCCCTGTAACATTTTTTATTTAATGTGGTTTTTAGAGTGTTTAGCTTTTTATTCAGCAGCTCTCTAGTTTACAATTTTAGCAATCTGGTCGCTAGGGTCCAAATTACATTAAAAAAAAATTATATGGGGTCAGTGACCCCCATTTAAAAGCTGGAAAGAGTCCAAAGAAGCAAGAAAATAATTCAAAAATCATAAAAAAGAAAAAATGTAGGCCAGTTGAAAAGTTGCTTAGAATTGGCCATTCTATAACATACTAAAAGTTAACTTAAAGGTGAACCACCCCTTTAACCCAGGTCCCAAGCATTTCAGATAATAGAGCTTATGCCTGTATTTGCAAATGTTGATGCACAGTTACATGGGATCCAAATTACTACTATTCTTTCTCTATGTTTAAAGTTGGTGAAATTTAGTGTAACTCTGCATTAACATTTGCAAATATACCACTTATTAACACACTGGTCCCTGTGTTTTAGATGAAGTATTTAGTATTATGTAAACTGTGCTAATAAGAGGAGGAGGAAGAGGAGGAGGAAGAGAAGGAGGAAGAGGAGGAGGAAGAGGAGGAGGAGGAAGAGGAAGAGGAAGAGGAGGAGGAGGAGGAGGAGGAAGGAAGAGGAAGAGGGAGGAAGAGGAGGAGGAGGAGCTGCTGCTGCTGCTACTACTACTACTACTACTACTACTTCTCAAATTTACTTCCCCTGATTTTAAGTTTATCCTCATTTTACATTGTTGTTTTGTGGTCCCACCTATATATTATGCATAAATACATTTCCCTGATTTTACACCATTTTGTTCTGGTCCCCTGAAAAACGTAAAATGGGGGGGTCTACTGTATATTATCTACATCACACATAAGGGTAATTTTAAGATAGCTTCCTTATTAAACCACAGAAACATAGATCATGGCAGCTGTCTTTTTTTAAAGGGGTTGTTCACCTTTAAATTAACTTTTTTTTTTGTTGACAATTTGCAATTGGTTTTCATTTAGTATTATTTGTGGTTTTTCAGTTATTTAGCTTTTTATTCAGCAGCTCTCCAGTTTGTAATATGAGCAATCTGGTTGCTAGGGTACAGATTACCCTAGAAACCATGCATTGATTTGAATCAGAGACTGGTATATAAATAGGAGAGGCCTGACTAGAAAGACGAGTAATAAAAAGTAGCAATAACAAATCTGTAGACTTACAAGGCATTTGTTTTTTAGATGGGGTCAATGACCCCCATTTCAAATCTGGAAAAAGTTAGAAGAAGGCAAATAACTTAAAAACTATTAAGAAGAAAACGAACAGCAATTGGAAGTTGCTTAGAATCCACCATTCTGTAACATACTAAAATTTAATCAGGTGAACCAACCCTTTCAGGAGAATAAAATCTGAGCTACCACAGTTTTTAAAATAATCTGAGGCCAGAGAAAGTGCAACGGCAAAAGATGCAGAAAAGTTTTAACCACTTTTTGGTTTATTGTTTTCGAAAAAAGCTGTTTTACTTTTTTCATGCACCCACAGACTGGGGTGAACTGTAGGGATGCACCGAATTCAATATTTTGGATTCGGCCGAACCCTTCATGAAAGATTCAGCCGTATACCGAAACAAATCCTAATTTGCATATGCTAATTAGGGGTGGGAAGGGGAAACATTTTTTACTTCCTTGTTCTGTGACAAAAAGTCACGCGATTTCCTTCCCCTGTCCCTAATTTGCATACGCAAATCCTGGATTCGGTGCATCCCTAGTGAACTGTGAGTATTTTTTCGTTTCTTTATTATACCCATTTCTGTTTTACTACTGCCACATAATAAGTTACTGTACATTTGACTAGAATAAATATGATTTTACAGATCTGCAAAGGATACTTGTAACGGGATAGGAATTGACAAAGATGAGTGAATACAGGAGGTAATGGCAACTATCCTCTAGCAGAGCTTGGGCCAGGAATGCCCTGCTTAGTTGGAAATGTGGTAATCGCTGATGCAGACGAAGCGCACTAGTGAGAGCATTTGCCAACAAGGCACGTTGATAGAAGCTAGCGGCTTCATTTAAGCTGGAAATTAAAAATAAAGAAGACACATTAGCTGAGAAAATAACAATAGTTCCTACAGCACCTGCATTACAATGCTAAAGCAAAAAATCTGGATCACAGTTAAAGGAGAAATCAACCTGTGGGGAAAAAAACCCCTACCCCAGATAGCCCTCCCTACCTCCTCCCCCCAGGCTAACTACCCCTCACCCCCCGGGGAAATGCCCCATACTTACCCCTCAGCGAAAATTTTTCCAGCGAAGTTCCACGTGTCCATCTTCCGGCTCCTCTGTAAGCTGACTGAGAGATCGGTATTTCTGTGCATGCGCAGTTGGAGCAGTTTGCTGGTTTACAACAACTGCGATGTGCGGAATTACACGGAAATTGACACTCAGTCAGCTTACCGAGGAGCCGGAAGATGGACACACGGAACTTCGCTGGAGGAATTTGCGCCGAGGGGTAAGTATGGGGCATTTCCCCCGGGGGGGGGAAGTAGATAGCCTGGGGGAGGGCTACCTGGGATGGGGGGTAGGGTTTTTTTTCCCCAGAGGTTAATTTCTCCTTTAAGCAAAATATACATCTAAAAGTAATTTTACAACTGGCACTCCTTATAGAATGTGTGTACAAAAGTCCAACGTTTTGTTCCTCATCAGGACCTTTCTCACAGCTCCTTGATGTATATTGTGTTTGACTGTGCGCCCAGCTTTTTTGCTTGGTGTGCGGTAAAGTTTTGTTTCTATATGCAGCACAAACATACAATAAGCCATCAAGTAATCCTTCAAAGTAATCCTTCAAAGCACGCAGGTACTTGGCAAACAGTTATATACCAGTAACTAGTTCTTAAAAGATCTGAACAGATATGATATTATATATTGTGAAATTATACATAGGAATATATCATTATGTTAACTTTGAATTTAATTCCTTTTCTTTCTTCTACTATTTCTCTTTTTTTCCCTCATTATATGCATGTTCTTTTGACAACAACAATTAATGTGCATCCATGCTTGGATGTGCTAATTGTCCAAAATATGTAAAGCATGCTTTGAATACCAATAAAAACATTTTTGAAAAAAAAAAAAGATCTGAACAGAAGTTTCAATACAAAAACTTCAACACCCCTGTTTCATCACACATGCCTAAGGAGAAATCATCAACAAATCCAAGTTAAGAATGACATGAGATTGTGTTTTTTTTAATACTGAAACCGGATTTAACCAATTAAGGGAGTTATTTATTAAAGGGGTGGTTCACCTTCAAGTTAAATTTTAGTATGTTATAGAATGGTCAATTCTAAGCAACTTTTCAATTGGTTTTCATTATTATTTTTTTATATTCTTTTTCAATAATTTGCCTCCTTCTTCTGGCTCTTTCCAGATCTAAAAACAAATGCTCTGCAAGGCTACAAATGTATCATTATTGCTACCTTTTATTACTCATCTTTCTAATCAAGTCCTCTCCTATTCATATTCCAGTCTCTTATTTAAATCAATGCATGGTTGCTAGGGAAATTTGAACTCTAGCAACGCTATTGCATTACAAACTGGAGAGCTGCTGAATAAAAAGCTAAAATAACCAATTGTAAATGGTCTCACAATATCACGCTCTACATCATACTAAAAGTTAATTCAAAGGTGAACAACCCCTTTAAGGACCAAGTTGTGTTTTCCACGAAAATCTGAGTTTCTGGGTTGATTTTTTTTTGGTCAGAAAATCACATTTTGGGTTTAAAAAAAAACATAATTTTTCAAGATTTATTATACTGCGACCCTGGAAATAGCTTGAATCTGAAAATACACCAGCTAACACCTGTCTCGGTCATGAGGAGTCCCTTGAACAATTTGAAAATTGTTAATAGCCTGTATGATGATCCAGTTGTTTTTTTTGGAGGGTTTTGCCTGAAAACTCGATCAATTTGAGCGATGCAAGTTTTTTCGCAGATTTTCCGAGATTTTTCTTAAACTAGAAACCATTGAAGTTGTGAGTTCATTAGAGGTATACAAAAAGGCTAAAATTCAATCTTTGATAAATAACCCATTAAGTGTTGGGGTACCCTGAGCTTACCGAGCCACTGCCAGTAAACACGAGGTGCAGCGTATATGAAAGTGAAACCCAGAACTGTAAAAACGATGGTTATGTACTTTTCTAGCAGCGCTGAAGATTCTGATTACCTGAAGGGTTATTGAAAATAATTAGGGATGCATGGAATCCAGGATTCGGCCTTTTTCAGCAGGATTCAGATTCAGCCGAATTCTTCTGCCAGGCTGAACCGAATCCGAATTTACATATGCAAATTATGGACGGGAAGGGAAATCGCGTGACTTTTTGTTACAAAACAAGGAAGTAAAAAAATGTTTTCCCCTACCCACCCCTAATTTGCATATGCAAATTAGGATGTGGTTCGGTATTGGTCTGAATCTTTCGCGAAGGATTTGGGGATCGGCCGAATCCAAAATAGTGGATTTGTGCATCCCTAAAAATAATAACAAAAATCTCTGTTCACTATGAGACAATTTATGGAAATTACCTGCCAGTGATGTTAATTAAAAAGTACTTTACTAGGCTGTAATAAATTAGGTTAGCATTAGGCCTATGGAAGAATTCATTCAAAATTCTAAATCATAATATATGATCAAGAACAATACCCCAAGGAACATAATGTAATGGTTACAATGATTTTTGCTTGTACAATATACAATTAAAGAAAACACATTAGATCTGCTCTACTTATCACATGAACATTCAGAACAAAAGCACAATAAACAAAGGGACATACAGAGAGAATATTAAAATTTAAAGTTTACAATCTAACTCTAATGTCTAATCCCTCCTTGACATGCCCCATTAAATTTGGGGGGGGGGGGGTGTCTACCAATCTGGACTGTCACCTGATACCATCACTGATGGAGAAGGCATAACCTACACATTGACCAACTGTATAAATCGGCTTTGACACCATATTTACTCAAAGGGATAGCACTCGGATAGATTCATTTTTTTCAAAGTTGCCCAAAGAACTCATCAGAAAAAGAATCGATCCATGTGCCACCCCGCTGGCGATTTACATTTTAGGCAGGGGAGGCAGCTCGGTGAGATTTGTCACCCCGAAGAAGAGGAGATTTGTTGCTGGGTGACTAATCTCCCCAAATCTGCCTGTGTGCCCTGACCCTAAGGCTAATGACACACAGGAAGTATGTACTGAATCAATGCAGTACTAAAGTATATTTTCAAGGGCAAGTCAACCCCAATATAAAAATTACACAAATAACATACTTTCGTATGTTTTTCTATGGTTTTTAAGTGATTTGTATGTGTATTGCTATCGAAAGCAGTGTTTGTCCCTTTCTATTCTCTGCCCTGGTGGCTCAGACTGATGATACAATGTAAGACAAGGCAGCTGATTAACAGAACTGTCTTTGCTGGTGAACGAAGACTTTTGCAACATTGTTTAAAAAGTAACAACCAGGAGTTAGGCAAATGCTGCTTTCAATTGCAATCATTTTTACAAATATATTTAAAAGCACTGGACATTTTCAATCAATGTATAATGGAAAGTTGCTTAGAATTATGTTTGCTTTTTATTTTGGGATGACTTGCCCTTTAGTTATTAGCCTTCCTATTCTGCCGCTCTCTCCAAGGTGAAACTATCAGATATTGGAATGCCTTTCTAATTTGTAAGAAAATCATAATGTCTCAGCATAAGGTGCCTGTTAGAGTTAACTAACTGCAAAATACTTACCCTAAAATAGGTAGAATAAATAAAGCTGAACAGTATACTGTAAACCACCGGGAAAGCCACATTGCAGTGTCGAGCTTATTTGCCATCAGAAATTGCTGGAAAAAATACACGTGTTTAGAATGAATACTCATCAAAAGTAAATAATTAGGGCAAAAATAATGAAGTTTGTATTAGGTCTCCCACCCTTAAGTACAATTCCAAATACATTATATATGAATATATTGTAGGATCACCATTCAACTGCCTCACCTCGGGCCAAGAGGACAGAGCAGTGCAGGCCGCTTAAAGAAAAACTAAGCCTTATAAACACATATAGCTAATAATGCCATATTTTACATACTGAACCTAATACACCAACCTAGAGTTTCTGTAGTAATCAAGTTTCAAAAGTAATCATCTAGGCTTTCAAAGTTGTGCACAGGAGCCCCCATACCGGATTTTGTAAGGCTATCTTTTGAGTGTGACACTGCACATGCTTAGCGTGCATGTAGTTAGGACCTGAATTAATTACAAATCAGAATTGTACAGTGACTTTTATGTCCATATATACACAGCCTATTGTGAGCCAGCCTCTGAGATAACCGCCAGCAGCCCAGAGCATGAGCCATGAATTAGAAGGGGAGATTGGAAGCTACTGGGGGCATTCTCAAAGTCACAGATCTTCCTGATAGAGATCAGATTGGGCTGGTACAGAACCCCAAAACATAATGTACAACATTTCTAGCCTACATTGTTATGCTTGTTTAAGCATGGTCACAGGCTGTGGGGGGAATGATTGCAGATATTCACAAAGTGTGCACGTCATGTAAACCTCTGAGTCTGCCTCTTATGACCAGGCATATTGTTATTGTTATTATTTCACAATATAAATAATACAGTAATTTAACACAGACATAGACTAAGTAAGGGGAAGAATTCATTTTGATAATTTTCTCTTCTATTTGCCTAATGTAAATATGTGAAGTATCTAGTATAGTTAAATCTAAAACTAGGGATGCACCAAACCCAGGATTCGGTTTGGGATTCGGCCTTCTTCAGCAGGATTCGGCTTCGGCCGAATCCTTCTGCCCAGCCGAACCGAATCCTAATTTGCATGTGCAAATTAGGGGCGGGGAGGGAAATTGCATGACTTTTTGTCAGAAAACAAGGAAGTAACAAATGCAATTAGCATATGCAAATTAGGGTTCAAATTCGGTTCGGCATTAGGCCGAATCTTTTGTAAAGGATTCAGGGGTTTGGCTGAATCCAAAATAGTGGATTCGGTGCATCCCTATCTAAAACAACTGGACTTGCTGAGTAATCATTGAACCAGTTGTTTTAGATTTACCTATACTAGATACACCATGACCTGGATGAATGAAAATCTTCATAGTCATAAATATGTGAAGGCACATTTTGTCTCTTGAAATCTTTCTCTAACTGCCATTAAAATGATTTTGCTTAAAGTCTTGTGCAATGTTTGCTCTAAATATAAGCTGCCGAGTAAGCCCCACCAGACACAGCTTATTGGACAGCGAATGGAGCTTTGACAGTAAATGGAGCTTGCACAATATCTACTTGAAAAAAACACTATGCTATTTATTGGGCAAGCTAGAAACTGCTGTTGAGCAAGGACCCCATCAGACAGGCCCGATTTATGATTTGATGACACAGGGACCAAACAACTGATCAGCCTGAATCAAAGGGTGGCCAGATATGTCACCGAAATGACTGGATCATTGTGTGAATGCCCAAATTAAACGGTCTGTGCACAGTCCTTTAGTAGCAGAATTCCCACATAACACCAGCAGTTGGTGTCCCCTACAGATAAAAGCTAAGGAACTGCAGCCACAGCCCATGCATTTTCTCATATCTTGCACAGACCGCTATCACCCATGTTTCTATTTGATGCACAATTTAATATTCTTGTGCATTTTTTTTTTTAAACTGAAAGTGATCCCAGAGACGCACTAGTGTTGTAAAACATTTTAGTAACACCAAAAATATCCATCCATACTGCCAGACATCCCATTTTGTACCTGCACTTTTTAGAATGCGTTGTTAGAGAGTGAGTGTAACTCTACTTACCACTGCTCCTACCTGTGGAGGCCCACTTGACGTTGTGTCTGCCATGTTCCCGAAGACCTATTGGCCAAGAAAGGGAAGTTTATTACTGGTATACATACGGTTAAAACATTAGTAGTCAAATACAAGGAATACAAGTGATGACAATGACTGTATGATAATTGAAAAGTTGAACATTTCTGATTACTGCTGCCCTTGAGAAACAAGCTTAGGCTCAGTGCTGCGTGAAATGCTGCCAGTCCATGAATAATATATAAAGGTAATATCTGCAATAGTCAACACTTCATCCAGCAGATACATCAAATAAAATAGCCAGCCAAAACTCCTCAGACACAGTGTTAATAGACAACTTTAAATGTGATGCAGAACAGCATATGGTTATTATATTCCTTCATTTACAACATTACTGTTCTGAAACTAATGTTTTAGTCCCATATCCCCATCCACAAATGTGGCTCAAGCTGCGTCTTAGACTCAGGGTGTGTATACAACCTCTACTGGCATTTCCAATTGTGTTTCAGCAGGGTAAATGTATACTGAATTTCAAAATAAGAAAATAAAAACAACAAAAACACAATAATACACATGAGGCAATGCCTGGCCCATTACAAACATGCACAGTTATCCCACCAATAATGAAAATAAAACAGCAGTCTTAAGGAGTCCTTCCAAAGGTAACTAGGTTGCAGCCTCCACAGAACTGGGCCAATTTTCAGTCTTCTAAAAAAAATATCAATAAAAGAGGGTCGCAGGGCCATAGTGTGCATCATCCTCCATATACTTCTAGATAAAATTGCACTTGGAAAGCTCACAGGGTTTAAATGTAAACCATTCCATGTCACAGTAGCAGATCTCCCAATGCACAGATAGTGTAGTACAGTAATGTCCAACTTCTGTGGAACGGAGGGACGGAATTTTTCCGGCCTACAGGGTGGAGGGTTGATAATGGCAGCCAGTGATGACCGCTCCCTGTTTTTAAACCACACCCATTTTAAACCACACCCGTGTTACCACATGCATACCAAAAAAAACTGCTCAGTGCAGGGATATCACTTATCACTCATATGTGAAAAAAGTTAAGTCATATTAAGAAGTAACCTTAAATCCATATGCCTCCTCCTCCCCTGTGTATAATACTCCAGCATATGATTAAACACTAACAATAATTTTCAAATGCTAACAAACCCCCAGGCTTATGTTCCACAGCCAGAGCAGGGCACACACAGGAAACAGATTAGGGCCCACCAAAGGAGAATAGGGCAGGCAAAGTATGTCCCACTCAGGGAGCAGGGGGCAGGCAGAGTAGGGTCCACCCAAGGAGAATAGGGTAGGCAGAGTATGGCACACACAGGGAGCATAGAGAGGGCAGAGTATGGCACACACAGGGAGCATAGGGCAGACAGAGTATGTTACACACAGGGAGCATAGGGCAGACAAGAGTATGTTACACACAGGGAGCATAGAGAGGGCAGAGTATGACACACACAGGGAGCATAGGACAGACAAGAGTATGTTACACACAGGGAGCATAGAGAGGGCAGAGTATGACACACACAGGGAGCATAGGACAGACAAGAGTATGTTACACACAGGGAGCATAGAGAGGGCAGAGTATGGCACACACAGGGAGCATAGGGCAGGCAGAACAGAGCAGGAGACAGGGAAACCTATATGAACCACTCTAAGGGTGGTGGCAGACAGGGAGATTAGTTGCCCATCAACAAATCTTTGATTCTGCGGTGACTATTCTCCCCCAAATGCCGTCCCGACAGCAAGAATCACCGGTGGGATGGCACACGAGTCGCTTCGGATTTACGGTCTCTGCTAGCGGTATTCCAACCAATTACCAATGCTCATCATTGTAGCCCCTAGAGACCTGCACCCAACCCGTACCCGTTTACCCTAAGCCCAACCCATACCCACTTTCCTAATCCCATGTCGTTCCACACGACCCGCTCCTGTGGTAAACCAGAAGTGACGCCATACAAACCAAACGTGATGCTATGCCAATCATCTTGGAACATATTGTGTAAAGCCTTCTTACTTTGTGCATATTGTAGGATATGGGTGTCAAAAGGGCCCAATATTGTGTGTATTTTACCAGCATTAGGCTGGTGAAGTATAAACTCCAGGGAAAAGTCTGTGTGGCTGCAGCAAGTAATGCTGTTTAATTCTATTCTGGCTTTGGAAAAGCTGGTTAGTGGGTCCCTGGAGTGAATGGAAGAGAGCAGGGTGGGCTTCCATTCCTTGATTCAGTAAGGGTTTTCAGCTGCCAAGCTAGAGGTAGTTAACTAATTATGCTACAGGTGAGCTACACCTCAAGGCTTTTTCCCCTGGATATCTCCTGGAGCTGGAGGAGGGTGAGGGGCCATGTGAAGACCTTCTTGAGTGAAGGAAGGTGCCTGTGTGTAGCTTGGAAGGAGAGTGATTCCCTGCTGACCTATGTCTGAGAGAGAGCCCAAAAGGACTGGAGAGGAAAAAAGAAAACCCTCACAGGAGACAAGTGTGTCTTGAGGATTCTGGGACTTGTGGTCCACCAAAAGCCAGTGACGCCTAAGGAAACCGTGAGTTACAGTTAACACCAGTGAGGGTGTGAATTGGGACCGTTAATGCTTATGTTAAGTGAATGTTATCCCCAATGTGAAGCCCAATGTGAAGTGGGCTGAAGATTTGTGTTTTTGCCAACTAAAAGTCAGCAAAGCTGCATTTAAACTTAAAGGCGGTGTCAGTCTCCATTCTCTGTGTTGAAAACTGTGCCGGTGCCTTGGGGTTTCGCTACCTGAAGATCAAAATATGCATTCAAAGTTCTGGAAGGCAATTTGCTACAGGGAAGATATTGCTAAAGACCCCGTTTATACCTCAGGCTGTAAAATAAGTGCCGCACAAAAGCAAGGCATGAAAATGTCAATTAGCTATTTAGTATTACAGGTCTAGGACCTGTTATCCAGAATGCTTGGGACCTGGGGTATTCCGGAGAAGGGATCTTTCCATAATTTGGATTTTCATGGGAAAACATGTTATATTTAAAACGCATCCATTAATAGTGCTGCTCCAGCAGAATTCTGCACTGAAATCCATTTTTTAAAAGAGCAATAATTTTTTTTATATTCAATTTTGAAATCTGACATGGGGCTAGAAATATTGTCAATTTCCCAGCTGCCTCCAGTCATGTGACTTGTGCTCTGATAAACTCCAACCACTTTACTGCAAGTTGATATCACCCTTCCCCCCAGCAGCCTAACAACAGAACAATGGGAAGGTAACGAGATAGCAGCTCCCTAGAAGATCTAAGAACAGCACTTAATAGTAAAAGTCAAGTCCTGACTGATTCAGTTACATTAAGTAGGAGAAATCACAGCCTGCCGGAAAGTAATTCCATCCTAAGGGTAAAGGTGGCCATACATGGAGAGATTTAAGTCCACACAGGTCGTTTTGGTCGCCTGGCGACTAATCGCCTCGTTTTTGCGGCGACCAATCTCCCAATACGCCTTCCCTGAATATTCCCCCTGGCTAAAATGAAAAAAAACTCCGGCGCTAATCACAAGCGGCAGTTTGTTTACCGAAGTTGCCTCACGAGGAAACTTCGGAAAACGAATGTGCGCCAGCATTTCTTTCCGTTTTAGCCGGCGCATATTCAGGGAAGGCGTTTGGGGAGATTGGTCGCCGCAAAAACGAGGCGATTATTCGCCAAGCGACCAAAACGCCCTGTGTGGCCTGACCCTTAAGTGCAGGCACAAGTCACATGACTGGGGCAGCTGGGAAACTGACAAAATGTCTAGCCCCATGTCAGATTTCAAAATTGAATATAAAAAAAAATCAGTTTGCTCTTTTGAGAAATGGATTTCAGTGCAGAAGTCTGCTGGAGCAGCACTATTAACTGATGTGTTTTGGAAAAAAACATGTTGTTTTGACAGTATCCCTTTAAGTCTTCTACAAAATCATGTAAAAATTAAATAAACCCAATAGGCTGGCATTGCTTCCAATAAGGATTAATTATATTTTAGTTGGAATCAAGTACAAGGTACTGTTTTTATAATTACAGAGAAAAAAGAAAATCATTTTTAAAAATTGGGATTATTTGATTATAATGGAGTCTATGAGAGACGGCCTTTCTGTACTTCAGGAGCTTTCTGGATAATGCATTTCCGGATAACTGATCGCATACCTGTACTATTTAGAACTACCCTAGAGCAAACAACTGGAAAAACAGAAACATTTAGATACACACAGTGAAGCTATAACTCTCAAGGAGTAAAGGTGGCCATACATGGCCCGATAAAAGCTGCTGACAGACCGTGTCGGCAGCTTATTGGCCCGTGTATGGGGCTCCCCAACAGGCTTCCCCGATCGAGATCTGGCCGCATCTGTTCGTTGATGCGGTCCCGCGATCCGACCGCCCGTAAAGCCACCATTAGGATCCGATCGTCCAATCAGCCCGATATAGCCCGATATCGAGGAGAGATCCGCTCATTTGGCGACATCGCCAATCGAGCGGATCTCTCCGTGTATGGCCACCTTAAGTCAGTGCAAGGAAGAAAATGTCCATAACTCGATCAAATAATAAGATAGCCCTGCTGAACCATGAATATTGAATAAAAATTAAAAATAAGTTTTAAATATAATCTGGACAATTGAAAACTGGCTATATAAAACAATTTAATTACATTGAATTCGGCTCATATTACATATCATGAAATATATTTTAAATGAATCAATATTAGATGTAGGTAAATGTGCACAACACGAATTCACATAAATGTACAAGAGAGGTTAAAATCACAAATAATTACTTACTTATTGGATACATGTAATCAACCATTCTAAAAGAATGCATTTATACTAGAAGTCGGTTAATTCATTCAATCCGTTTTATGGATCCAATGAGCCTCTCTATTATGACCCAGAGTTGTCTGATGAGCCTGATGAACTTTGTAAGTGAAGTTTTATTTATTTATTTATAAATATATGGTGAACAGTACACACTATGGGCCTTCGTCCCTCTTTTATTGATATTTTCTTTTTTTCACATACAAAAAGTGAGTGTTCTTTAAATAAATACACAGGAGCGCGGTGTAGGTGTAATGCTTGCAATATTCAGTTAAATGCTTTTAAGGATATTTCATTGCAGGTTTGCTGCTATAATCCTACTCTCTTACTTACTAAATCAAATTAATTGGTTTATATCTGAGCGTTGGAGTCAGGTCTAAAAACTCACAGAGCCTCATGGATTGTTGCATGCTTAATTAAGAAATTAAGGATATGATATAGAGATAAAGGACAAGGTATAATTAAAAGAACATGGTATAATTAAAAGGACAAGGTATTGTGATAAAGGCTAAAGTATAATTATAAAGAATAAGGTACAGAGATAAAGGAGAAAGTATATTGATAAAGGACAAGGTATTGTGATAATGGCTATAATATAGTATAATAATAAAGAATAAGGTATAGCGAGGTATAGGGGAAAAGGTATAGGGATAAAGGAGGAGGTATAGTGATAAAGGAGAGGGTATAGGGATAAAGGATAAGGTATAGGGATAAAGGAGGAGGTATAGGGATAAAGGAGGAGGTATAGGGATAAAGGAGGAGGTATAGGGATAAAGGAGGAGGTATAGGGATAAAGGAGGAGGTATAGGGATAAAGGAGAAGGTATAGGGATAAAGGAGAAGGTATAGGGATAAAGGAGAAGGTATAGGGATAAAGGAGAAGGTATAGGGATAAAGGAGGAGGTATAGGGATAAAGGAGGCGGTATAGGGATAAAGGAGGCGGTATAGGGATAAAGGTATAGGGATAAAGCAGGAGGTATAGGGATAAAGCAGGAGGTATAGGGATAAAGCAGGAGGTATAGGGATAAAGCAGGAGGTATAGGGAGAAGGTATAGGGATAAAGCAGGAGGTATAGGGATAAAGCAGGAGGTATAGGGATAAAGCAGGGGGTATAGGGATAAAGCAGGAGGTAAAGGAATAAAGAAGGAGGTATAGGGATAAAGGAGAAGGTATAGGGATAAAGGAGAAGGTATAGGGATAAAGGAGGACGTATAGTGATAAATTACATTGGCACCATTGACCTCACACATTCTGTTCCTGTTCGATAGCTCCACCTCTGAAGTTACAAATTAACCAATGGCTAGAGAATGAAATAACTAATGACTAAAGCAAATGAAATCCCCTATGTCATCTACAGCCATAGTACATTTCCCAGAAGACTCGGTTATACTGTAGATAGAACATGAACTGATGAGACAAGCAGAGCCGCCATCACGGCACGAGACATTCCGGTGGGTTTTGGGTCTTAAACGGGGCCCGGCTGCACTGCACTTTGATTAAAGGGCCCCACTGTCAGTGACAACACGAGCTTGTGTAGGGAAAGAACATGAATGAACCCAGCTCCCGCCCTACCTTCACAACCTGACTGCAGCCCGGCTAATCCAAATAAGCGCAAACTGCCCAACAGTCCCGGTTTTCCTAACACAGCCGGCAGTCCCGGATCGCTACTTACACCTCCCGCAAAGCCGCTAAATGCAAGCTCCTTGCCTCCTGTCTTTCAGCAAATTCCCGACAGTCCACAAGTCTCGTCACGCGAGACTGTGGCGTCAGGACTACGCGCAAGCGCAGTGACGCATCACGTAGCCATCTTGGAGTGACGAGCCGAAACGCCGTAACTCGGCGTCACACAATTGGAAGCTGCTATTAGGTGACCGTGGCAGTAACCCTGTTTCCAAACTGTTTTCCATCTCCTAGTTGTTATAAAATAGAAAATAAAGTATTTCCTTTCGTGTTGTTTGCCAGTTATTCCCTCTATCATCTCAGCCCCAATATTTTCCAATATTTTATGCTTAGTGTCAACAGTACCTTCTGCCATCAGAGCATCTTTTGTCAAACGGACTAAAAATGGAATAGTTGTTATGCAAACTAAAGTCAAGTATGCCTTTAGTACCTTGCTTGAGGGCCCAAGTATTTTTGTGCAAACAAGGGGCAGAGCAAGGGTTATCAGTGGTGTAACAATCAAACCGGGCCACCATGGGGCCCATAGGAGACGAGAGTCTCTAGGGTTGCCAGCAGGCTGTTGCCACCTTTTCTGGAAAAAAATACCGGCCTTCCTATATATTTATCTTTTTTCACTAAAACATTGGGATCAGCCTTCAATTTTACCGGTCAAGCCAGTAAAAAAAACCGCCAGGTGGCAACCCTACCTGGCTGGTATTTTACATGCCTGGCCAGTAAAAATTATGCTTTATGCCAATGTTATTAATTGGAAAAAATGGCAAGAATATTGGTAGGCCGGTTATTTATTCCAGAAAAGGTGGCACCCCTAGTCTCATCGTGGGCAAATCTGTGAGGAAATCCTCACAGTCCGCGTGTCAAAAGAAGATGGACTGTGCTTCACAGGGAGGAGGCCCGAGTGCAATCCATGTACCTGTAGCAATATGATATATTACAACTGGCCACTAGAGGTCTCACTGTTTTAACTTATGCAAGAGCTAGCAGGATATACTTGTTGGTAGTTACAGACCGTGTGGTCAGCAGCTAATGGTCTCTCTTGGGATCAGTTAATAAAGTCTGTGCTACGTGATCCTGAGTGTGTACCTCCTTGATGTAAGTCTCCCTTCATAACATGGTGGCAGCAGGGAACTAAACCTTGGAGTGAAAAGCTGACTGAAATCACTGGGAGTGAAAGTAAAGCAGCATCCAGAGGCTGTGACTGGAGCTACAGCTATAACTGTGAGTAACAATCACTGCTAATATTCCTACAAGATGGAGAGTGGACTGAAACCCCCTGAGAGACTTAATGTAAATGCTTCCAACCTGTCACAAGCTTGGAAACACTGGAAAGAGGAGTTTGGCCTGTATGTGGATCTCACTGTAGCACCCAGTGATGAGAACCGCAAAATAAAGCTCTTTCATTATTTGATTGGGGAAAAGGGCAGAGAAATCTCACAGACCTTATGCATAACAAGTGGCAGAGATGACGGTCTCTCTCTGAAAGATATAATCCAGGCATTTGATAAATACTGTGATCCAAAAAAGAATGAAACTGTGGAAAGATACACATTCTTTTCAAGGAACCAGGAGCCTGGGGAAAATATTGACATATATGCCACAGAACTGAAACTACTAGCATCCACATGTGAATTTGGGGATATAAGAGACTCTCTCATAAGAGACAGAATAGTGTGTGGAATCAGAGACTCACATCTGAGAGAGAGACTGCTTAGGGAAGAGGATTTGGGCCTGGAAAAATGTCTCCAGATCTGCAGAGCATCTGAAATAACAAAAAATAATCTGAAAATGATTGAGGGCCCATCTGAGAGTATGGTATATGCAGTAACCGGTAAAGGAAAAATAAAATATAAAATCCAGGAAACTTTAATACTGTGTAAATACTGTGGTAAAAGACATGAAAGAGACAAAGAGAAATGTCCTGCTTATGGTCAGACATGTAGGGTCTGTGGAAAAAGAAATCATTTCTCAGCCCAGTGTAGGCAGAGCAGAAAGTCACAGCACAGATATGTAAACACAGTGACACAGGACTCAGACACAGACAGTGCAGAGGACATACTGTGGATGCAACTACAGTCAGCAGCAGAAAGTGTAAATGTGGTTAATCCACCAATGCTTAAAGATTCAAATCAACTTTTTGCTACATTTCTTCTAGATAGTAAGCCCATTAAGTTTCAGCTGGACTGTGGGGCAAGCTGCAATGTTATTCCCTTCCATTTGCTTAACAACGATGTTAAACTAGAAATGTATAACAAAAGTATTCTGAAGCCTATGGGTAAATGCAGACTTAAAATTCGTAACCCATGTAATAAAAAGAGTTACAGACTGGAGTTCACAGTTGTACAAAATGGCCATCATATTCCACTACTGGGTGTAAAAGCTGTTCAGGCAATGGACTTAATAAAAGTGCAGTTTCACAACATAATGGCTCTAAAGGGCTCTACAAGTCTCCAAATTTCTCCAGAAAAGTTAGACTGTGATTTGGATTTACAGATAATACAAGCACACTATGCAGACCTGTTTAAAGGGGATGGGTGCTTGGAAGGCAAGTATAAACTGGAGGTTAATTCTGCCATAGAACCATCCAGGCTACCCACAAGGAGAGTGCCTGTAGCTATGATGCAACCACTAAAAGAAGAACTTCAGGATTTACACAACAGACACATTATAGAACCAGTTCAAAAGAGCACTGACTGGATAAGTAGCTTGGTCATAGTAAAGAAACCATCAGGTAAACTAAGGATATGTATAGATCCTAAACCACTTAACAAAGCGTAAGTCTCCCTTCATAACAGTACCCTCCCTGCACTGGCCGGGGTTTCCTTTGTTTCACGGAGGAACACACCGGCTGTTAACCATGGTTACCCATAAACAGACTTTCAGCTATATTGAGTTCCGGTCCATTGCTTTATTTTAATACAAAAACAACAATTTTCACAATTTAGGTCAAATTTATGGTCTAATTTAGGAAAATATAGAGGGTACCGCCAGTAGTTTTTAGGCTTATGTTTTCATTCGAGGTTCCCAGATAGTTGTTCCTGGTTGCCTACAGTACCTGCCGCCATCAGAGTCTCTTTTCCCACTATGACCAACAAGGAAAGTGTTTTTGTGCAAACTATGACCAGGTGGAATTAATGTATTCTAGGTAAAAAGACTCCTTTAGGAAAGTTGGAAATTGAAAGTTGGCCTTGGGTTTAGCTGCCAGTGGTTGTGTGCGTTGATATGATACAGATCCTTATACTTTGGCCTTGGGGGTAACATATCTTCCTCAGGGAACATGATGTCTGTAAAGAAAAAGTTTAGTGAAATTGTTTTTACAAGGGCTAACCACAGCAAATTTATAGGCACCACACCCCTCAAGCAAATTCTGAGATTGCATACCTCCCAAGTGGCCTGCTTTTGCTAGGACATCCCTGCTTTGTCCCCTAGCCATCAGTCCTAGATAGCTTCTTATTTTCTTGCTGGCCCATCATAGGGGCAGTTTCACTAAAGGCGAAGTGGCTAACGCTAGCGCGCGAAGTAACGCTAGTGAAAAGTCGCCAACGTTCGAGACCCGGAATGAAACTTTGCATTTTATTGAATTAGCATATTCGTATCGCATTTGCGCCTGGCAATGTGGTATGATGGGTGCAAAGCTGACGCTGGCCAAAATTTTGCACTGCTATACCGCAATAAACGTAGAAAGGTGTTCCTTGCTTGCATCAGCTCTGTGTGCCTCTGGATTGTTTGACTGCTGGCCAAAATTTGCCAGTTAGTGAACTTGCCCAATAGTCTCTCGAGCAAAGTCAATCCCCTATTCTCTATAAAGCATGGCTGCCTGTAGATGGAGTGTGGAATGCTCGAGAAGTCACTGCCTGCCAGTGTCTGATATGAAATGCTTTGGGTGGCACAGATTTTCTGTTGTTCCAGTTATATAAAAAGCGGTGTGTTTTTGGGCATGGTATTTTCAGGGTGTGACTAAAAAGTGTGTGTGGCTACATTTTTCACCTCCCACAGTACACATGGTAGTTAATTATGTCCCTCACATTTTGTCAAATTTTGGAAGACATGTAAGTGTAGTAAGCCCGCATACGCTACAGCTTGCTTTAGCCGCAGGCTGAGAATCCTCCTATTCCTTTTTCACAATTTGAAGATATTGTGATCTGCGCTGTGTTTCATCTGAAAATCTGAAAAATTCGGGGGGTTTTCAAGTGATCACCCAAAAAATAGTGATTTGGGTGTCAAATCGATTTTATTGAGTTTTTCCTGCACCAAATTTGTCAAGTTATTTTATGGATAACCAAGTTAAAATCATGGATGGAAATTTGGTCGGGTTTGGTTTAATAAAAAGATTAGATAAATTCAAGTTTTAGTAAATAACCCCCTAAACTTTAACCTGAAGGTGAAGCACCGCTTTAATTTTCAAATAGGTGAGTGTTGCCAGAGATACGTGTCTGTTTGTCAGGACTGCTGGAATCACCCAACGGCGCTGCTTACCTTCCCGGCGGTCGCAATGAAAATCCAAGATGGCGGCGCCCATGCTGAACACATGGGTGCGGCGTCGCTGCATGATGACGTCATTGGGCAGGTACTCGATACTCTCCTTTCCCGTATACCTTCAGCGTCTCCAGTTGCTGGTAATTCTCCCACAGCCACTGTTCCTCCCGCTGCAGTCTCATCGGCTGGCGAGCCACGTATCCCTCCTCCACCTTGCTATAATGGGGATCCTCACGCCTGCAGAGGTTTCGCTACACAGTGCCAGATCCAATTCGAGTTTCAACCCTCGAGTACTCCAGTGAACGTGCCAAGGTGGGGTATGTGATGTCTCGTCTGGATGGCAAACCGCTCGAATGGGCAACATCTCTCTGGGAGAAAAATTCTCCATTGACCTTTGATGTCAAAGCATTCCTCCAGGCTTTCGGAACCGTGTTTGATGCCCTGGGTAGGGTCGCGTATGCCTCTTCTCGGCTCCTGCAACTCCGACAAGGAAACCGCAGTGCCAGTGAGTACGCCATTGACTTTAGAACTTTAATGGCAGAGACCTCTTGGAATGATGAGGCATACAAGACTGTTTTCTACCAAGGTCTGTTGACTCGACTTAAGGATGACCTAGTCTCCAGGGAACTTCCTGACCTGCTGGAGGATTTGATTGCTCTCACCATTAAAGTGGACACTCGTCTTAGAGAACACCAAGTTGACAAGGTGCAGTAAGAGATTTCAACCTACGTTGGCTCCACGCTTTCAAAGACCTCTGTTGCCTTCACCATCCCAGCACCCTTCAACTACTCCTCCGGATGAGCCAATGCAAGTTGGAAGGGCCTGTCTCTCTGAGCAAGAAAAAGTTTGAAGACGTATGGCAGGCCTATGTCTGTACTGTGGTGGTCAATCTCATTGTGGCAATTCCTGTCCTGTGAAGCCCAAGGGTTCTATTCCCCAAGGTAAATCCGGGGTAACACATGTAGGGGGCGTTACTCCTAAATCTCACGAGAACTCTCACAGGTTTCTTCTGCCTTTACAGATTTGTCTGGCCACTAAGACTATTGTCGGCTCTGCCTTCATCGATTCAGGGGCTGCTGGGAATTTCATGGACTCTCTCTTTGCCAAATATATAGATGTTCCCCAGTATCCATTGACTACTCCCCTACGGGTTACGGCAATTGAGTAGGCCACTATGGTCCGAGATAATTTCCACGACGACAGGTGAATTGCCTGTGCAGTTTGGGACTTTACATAAAGATAAGTTGTCGTTCCTGATTATTTCCTGCCCTTCCGTTCCTGTCGTCTACATAACCCCACCATTGATTGGTCTTCTGGGCAGATCTCTCGTTGGAGTCCTTTCTGTCAAGAACATTGCCTTCCCGCTAATCCCCTTCACCGGGTGTCTATCTCTTCGTCAGATCTGAAAACCATGGTATCCTTCTATAAGGAATTCTTCGATGTCTTCTGTAAAAAGTCTGCAGAATTCCTCTCTCCACATCGTCACTACAACTGCCCAGTCGATCTCCTTCCTGAAACCATGCCCCCTAGGGGTCGCACTTATCCCCTCTCTCCTGCGGAAACCTCCGCTATGAAAGAATATATCCAGGAGAATCTCCAGCAGGGATTTATTCGTACTTCTACCTCTCCGGCAGGAGCTGGTTTCTTCTTTGTGGAGACGAAAGATGGAGGTCTGCTCCCTTGCATAGATTACCGCTGACTTAACAAGATTACAGTGAAGAATTGTTACCCTTTGCCTCTGATCACTGAACTATTTGATCAACTGAAAGGGGCTTCACTAAGTTGGATCTACGCGGGGCATACAACCTGATCCGCATTCGCGAAGAAGATGAATGGAAGACAGAATTCAACACTCGTGATGGGCACTACGAATACCTTGTGATGCGCTTTGGCCTCTGTAATGCCCCCGCCATCTTCCAAGAATCCGTGAACGTCATCTTCCGGGATCTTTTAGGGAGATTTGTGGTCATGTACCTCGATGACATCTTAATCTTCTCCAGGGACTTGGAGAGTCATCGCTCCCAAGTGAAGGAGGTACTCTCTCGTTTGAGGAAGAACTCCCTCTTTGCCAAGATTGAGAAATGTGTCTTTGAAGTGGCCAAGATCGCTTTCCTTGGCTATATCATCTCCCCAGAGGGTTTCGAGATGGATCCTGCTAAAGTGTTCGCGATCCAAGAGTGGTCCCTTCATTTGAGCACCAAGGCAATACAAAGATTTATCGTGTATGTGAACTACTACTACAGTTCATCAAGGGGTTTTCCTCCTGCATTGCCCCCATTCTTTCTCTCATCCGAAAAGGGGGTAAACCTAGCTCATGGCCCCCTTCAGCTGTTGAAGCATTCCAGTCTCTGAAGGATGCTTTCACCTCTGCCTCTGTCCTTCGACATCCTGATCCTGGGTTACCCTTCTCCATTGAGGTGGACAAATCTGAGGTTGTAGCCGGCGCCATCTTGTCCCAAAGACATCCTGCTGATGGGGAAATTACATCCTTGTGCTTACTTCTCCAAAAAATTCTCTCCTGCAGAGCAGAATTACGATGTTGGGAATCGTGAACTCTTGGCAATCAAGCTTGCTCTCGAGGAGTGGCATCACCTTCTTGAAGTATCTTCGATCCCTGTCACTATCTATACTGACCATAGAAACTTAGAGTTCATACAAACTCTCAAGAGGTTGAATCCCCGACAGGCAAGGTGGGCCCTCTTCTTTTCTCGCTTTAACTCCGTTTCGACCTATCGCCCTGGCTCCAAGAATCGGAAAACGGATGCTCTATCCACTCCGGTGGATCGTTTTCCTGAAAGGCAAGAACCAATTATTCCTCCTGCCAAAATTATTGCATCTCTGTTCCCTCAATTTGCTGAACAAATCTTGGCTGTTCAGTCTTCCGCTCCTACGGATACCCCCATTGGGATGCCGTTTGTACCCCCTGAGCTTTGCCTGCCCATCCTACAACAGACTCATTGTTCCAAGCAAGCTGTACATCCTGGTCCTGAAAAGACTCTTGAGTTGTTACGACGCCTAGTCTGGTGGCCGACTATCCGTAAAGATGTCAAAGACTTTTTGCTGCCTGTACTATTTGTGCCACTTCCAAGGCTAGCCTTACTCGCCCTAGTGTGTTATTACAACTTTTACCCATCCCCTCTCGTCCATGGACTTATTTAGCAATGGACTTTATTGTAGAGCTCTCACCCTCAAGAGGGAACATTGTGATCTGGGTAGTTATTGACCGTTTCAGCAAGATTGCACATTTCGAAAACTTCCCTCAGTGGTGTAAAATGAAGACAAAAAGGAACACCAAGAGCCCCAATAGTGTAATATGTTTTTACAAGGAGTAATGGTAGAGTAAACAAGTTAATACTCACAAACCAGGGTTACCGATAGGCAACCACTGTATAGGCAGGTGGGGAGATTATCCTGACCCCACTCAGGAATAAGACGTGGTGGGGAGATTATCCTGACCCCACTCAGGAATAAGACGTCGCTCTCTGTAGAAGAAGAAAAAGGGGATGATACCCCTCCACTCGGGGTGGACTCGATATAGTAGTAAAACAAAACAGAGGCGCCAAAAGGATAAACCCAATGGGTAATTCAGAGGAGGTAGTAGTGGACTTACCTCCTCCAAGCCAACACCAACGAAAGTGGTAATTTTCAGTAATAGTTTATTCACAAAACAGTATTGCAATGCGTTTCGCAGGCATTTCCTGCTTCATCAGGCAATGTGGAACGGGAGCAAAAACAACTCTTTAGTTTTCCTCTGCCTATCATCCCCAAACCAATGGGGCAGCGTAGCATGTAAATCAAGCTTTGGAACAATTCTTGAGGAATCATGTTTCCCTCTGTCAGGATGGCTGGTCCGATCTTCTCCCGTGGGCGGAATTCGCTCATAATAACGTATGCCACACCTCCACTGGAAGGTCTCAATTTATGACGCTGTATGGTCAACATCCTCAAGCCTTCCCACAAGACTTTGTTTTATCTGACTCCCTGCTGCAGACGATCATGCAGCCCATATGTCTGCTATTTGGGCTGCAACCAAATCAAGTTTGGAAAAGAGTGCTCTTGTGCACAAGACGTTTGCTGATCGGAGACGCAGGACCTCTCCTCCATACAAGGTTGGTGACAAGGTATGGTTATCCACTAGGAACATTCACTTAAAAGAGCCTTCACCCAAGTTGGGTCCAAAATGTATTGGTCCATTCTCCATCGTGGAGATTGTCAATACTGTGGCCGTTAGACTTCAGCTTCCCCCTGAGATGCGAATTCCCAACGTGTTTCATGTCTCCCTGGTGAAACCAGAAATTTCCAATCGCTTCTCTTTTGATCAGTCTCCCCCTTCAGCTTTCTCCATGGACGGCCAACAAGAATATGATGTGGAAAGGATCCTAGACTCGAGATTCTCCAGAGGGTCTGATCCAATGGAAGGGCTTCGGTCCCGAAGAATGTTTATGGGAAAATGATGTCCATGGCCTTCGCTTGGTGAAGTTATTCTACAAACAGTTTCCCCAGAAACCAAGACTTGGTGGTCCAGTGGCCCCTGTGGGGGAAGGGGTACCGTCAGGACTGCCGGACCCGACAGCGCTGCTTACCTTCCCGGCGGTTGCGATGAAACTCCAAGATGGCAGCACCCATGCTGAACACATGGGTGCGGCGTCGCTGTATGATGACGTCATCGCTGCCGGGATTTTGTAATAAAGGGTGCCCTGGACACTGAAACCTTGCCCAATTATAGGTCTTCAATCCTGTGAGTACCTGGGTGTATTATTGTCTGTCTGATTCCTGGTTTTGATTCCTGCTGTGATCCTGACTCTGATCCTTATCTGCCTGTTTTAACTCTTGCCTGGACTTTTACCAACGATTGTGCCTGATTCCTATTTGTACTGCATACTTGGACTTTAACCCTTGCTGGGCTTCCTCCTCGGTCCTGACTACTCCCGCTGGGAGCCGATACTGTTATTATAAACTCATTCTGAGATGTAATCACTTTCTTAAAGAGATACTGACATCAGAAAATAACATTTTTTATTATCTATCATAACATTGTCTTTGAATGCTATTTATAATTTTGCCATAAAAGTATTTGCCTCATGCTTTTACATTACCTTTCTTACCGCCATGTTCATCAATGGGGGGCTGCCATATTTGTGCAGCAGTAGTCCGTTAGCATTAGAAACTCTGACAGGTTAAGAAGGGACAGTCATGTTGATAAAATAGTCAGGTTTAGGAACTTCAAGTGACAATTACTTACAAAAGCAGAACTATCAGCAATATGACCTTTAGGTAACTTTTAATGTAAATACATATTTGTAAAAAACATTTTTTAGTTCCAGTATCACTTTAAATGAATAATTGTGTGCACAGCACCTACATAAATACATGTCATTTGCTTTGCTTAGATCTGGCCTTTTTATAGGCAAAGTAAACCAGTTAGTCAGTGCATTCTACAAATTCCTATCATTCAAAATGTAGTCATTGATATCTTAGTGACAATACATGGTGCTTTTATGTACTTGTACATTAGATAAACTGTTTAGACAAACATCTCATGTTTGTTTTATGCATACTTTGCAAATATTGCCGTAGGCTAATCTTTCAATATTTTCTCATCTTCAGGTTTTTTGTTCTTTATATTGTCTTTAGGCAGTGCAAGCCATAATCCAAGCAACCAGTTTATCTGTATCCATATACTATGTCAGAATTGTCATGGAAATGGGCTCACAGAGACAATGTAAATCTCTGTGTAACTTGTTGGGACTGTATACATAAATAAATGATGATGATTTGTGTTGCTGTGCATACTTTTCCATGTTATTGCAATGTTTGTCGAGCTGTTTGTTCTATTTCTGTTTTGCAAAAATGTAAGTTGCTGCATAAGAATGGCACTATAGAAATAAAGATTTACAAATACATTTTGTATTCCAGCTATTTTTGTTTAGCAATTTTTTAGTTTAAATACCATACTGTAAATCATGTCAGGTAAGCATTTTCAGGAGGTAAGACATAAAGGTACTGCTGCTTAAATGCTGATGACATGAATAAAATTAATTCCAGTTCATTCTCATTTACACATGAATTTAACAGAAAATGCTCTATTTTCTTATTTCATAATCTCTGCTGTAACGGTAACATCCAAAGTTTGCTTTCATGTCACATTTCCCTGCTTGGAAATGATAGAGTTAAATCATGTGATTGCCACCACAAGTGATCCCTTCCTGCTGCAAGAGTTTCCCCTGAGTGTATAACTTCTCTTGGGCCCTAATTAAGTTTTGCACTGATTCCTCTCCAGCTTAACATGTGTACAGTATTTTTCAGGTTATGCTTCCATCAGGAGCAATAAACAAGAAAATATTTTACAGTAGCAAATCATAGGTTATGGACAGACTTAGAAATAATGCCTTTCCAGTAATGAAGTAGAATGACAAAATGCCTACATGTGTAATTTTATTTTGTAAGACTGACATTGTATGTTGTGGGTCATGATTTATAGCCTACATCAATTTAATTGCATGAGAAAATAATTAGCATTCCTTCTTTATAACTAGGGACTGTACTGTGAATAAAATAATGTGTAGGTAACACTTCCTAATCAGATGCCTGTTTAAGGATGCACATTTGTACCACACCCAGATATTTATAATAAGCATCTCAGAGGACAAAGTTGACTAAAAGGGCCAGACAGTACCTAACACATAATGGGACTGATATACTAACAAGTGCAAAGCACCAAAACTTAAATTCACCCACAATGCATAGGTATTTCCCCAGAATTTGAAAGAGCCTTCACTCACTTTGCAACTGCATATGAATGAGACCAGAATATCTAACACCAAATCTGAATGCTTATTTTATTAGAATTAGAGAAAAGAAAAAAGTTGCATCATGTGAGCAGAAAATTGTCATGGCGAAAGGTCCAGAACTGTAATGTCACAAGACATTAAGAAGGTTGTTTACTAATTTACTATTTTTTTCTCTTTTATTTAATAAAGAAAGCCCGACCAAACTCCCATCCATGAATTTACCTTATTTAACATTAAAGGAGACAAATTATGTAAAAAAACAAGAATGTGCCAGTGCATTATACACGTTTATATATAGAAGGAAAAGTTGTGTTTCTGCAAAAACCCTACTAGTCCCGCCCATCTGTTCCACTTACTGCTGCCTCCTTTCCCAGGCTGTTCAGGGGATCCGGTGGCTTTCAGCACACTGCACTGTAGGATAGGAACCAATCAGCAGCTAGGCTTACCTGATAGGGAACTGAAGATTGTGTGACTGCAGGGCTGCGATTGGCTATCCCCCTCCTACTATGCTTCTGCCAGGGACTTTAAGGACAGGCCTACCCCTCATTTGAAACACAGACAGGGACCAGAGAACATCTATAGGGAGCTACAGTAAAGGGTCCATTTTTAAAGACAATATTAATTTACACCCAAAAGTAAAACCAGCACCATATAGTATACATCATTGCCTATAAAATTAGTTGTTTTTTTTATTTATCCTATTTGTCTCCATTAAAATAACTCGAAAAAAATCGTATCGGGGAAAAAACTTGATGAAATCAATCGAAAACCCGAACTGTACGATTCTTTTTTTACTTTTCTCCCAAATTGCTTGATTTATTGAGTTATTGAATTCTAAATAACCTCGGCTGGTTTGAGATGCGGATTTTTCGGATTTGGGATTTTTGCTGAATTGGGGTGTAATAGATCTTGAAAAAAAATCTTTTTTTTTTTCTCCACGAAAAATTCCAGTTTTTGCACCCCCCCAAAAAATTTGAATTTTAGTAAATAACCCCCTAAGGGTTCAGGTTCGGTTTGGTATTCCTAGTTACTACTGGCTAGGTTTAGAATACTTGCAGTAGGGAACAGTGCAAGGTTTAGGGTAATGGCACACTAGGCATTTCCTAGCATTACGCCCCCACATTTTCTCTTTCTGTGGGAGGGGTTTAAAAAGATAGCAATCACTCTCACTCAAAGTGAACTGTATTGCTGCTATGTGCTAAGTCCTGTATAATTCAGGTGTGTATTGCTTGAATATGAGCTGTCCTTCATTTTCAAGGGACATGCACTTGTTATTAGACAGGACATTGTGCATAGGGGCGATTTACATTCACTTAGAATGGGAGGGATTCTTGTCTCCCTCCCATTGAGCAGTGAAACACTAGTGCAAGAAAATGCTAGGAAATGCCTAGTGTGCCACTGAATTTAAGGGTTCTTTTAAAGCTCAGCACAGCACAATGTTAGATAGGGAACCCTCCTCCAGAGCTCAATCAAGGGATTCAGGGCAACCAAATAAAGGAAAATCTTTAGTCAGGTAATAGCAGGGCTTTCAATTCTCTTTCACCACAACCAGGCCTGGACTGGGAGTCAAAATAGGCCCTGTCATTCCAAGTACACAGAGGCCCAAACAGCCTCCTACCAGCTCAAACAGCCTCCTATCAGCCCACTATATGGTAACTTTCTATGGAACCATACAGCAGCCCCTCTGGCATTTGCCAGAACCCACAGATTGCCAGTCCGGGCCTGACCACAACTTCTCATGTTCATATTCAGATCTGGAAATTAGTTTAAAGCCATTAGTATAAAGAGAAAGCTGGAGCAGGGACCAAATAATGTTTGCCATGTTAATAAGTGGAGAGTTTTTTTGCAAGCAGCCAACGCTGTTCATTTATTAGGCCTAAAGTACAAACTGTGGACTAATTATAATGTCTGTTCCTGTGCTATTCTGTAATTGTTATTTGGGAAATTGTGAGGAAATCCTGACACTTGATTATGTCCTAACATGGACACTGTATGCAAGGTACCAGTTGCATGTTTTCACTGACATGTATCCAATGAAAACTATTCACAGATTAAACTTTGATTTTGCTTCGGAGTGGCATGCCTCTATAAGGACTTAGGTCACTGTACACAAGAGCACCATTATCCTATTTTCCTCCTAGAAATAATTGTGTATGTATGGAATATTTCAGGGTTTTTTTATTTGAAGGGGACGCAAACCTAAGAATATAATATTGTCTCTTCACCGATGGTGTCCAGAAGGAGGCACTCGAAGGGCTTGAGCGGAGGGTGGTGGAGTCCCTTCACCAGCCTTATGGACCTTCTCCCTCCAGGTCACAAATTTGCTCCAAGTGGAATTGTGGGGAACAAGGAAAAACAGAAATGCGTGCTGGGAAAAGAAAACTACAGGCTGAAAAACGCGTATTATCATGCGTGTGGTTTCATTGGCATATTTACACTCAACTGCATGTTTTTAAAAATGCGTAAATGCACAAATATAAAAAGGCCACATCTGACTTCACTCTTGGGCAGTGATCCCCAACCAGTAACTCGTGAGCAACATGTTGCTCTCCAACCCCTTGGATGTTGCTCTCAGGGTCCTGAAAACAGGTGCTTATTTTTTAAATCAAAGCTTGAAAGCAAGTTTTAATTGAATAAAAACTAAGTATAGTGCCAAGCAGAACCAAATAGCCAAACACAGCCCTTACTTGGCACCTCAAGGGACTTTTTCATGTTTGTGTTGCTCACCAACTCTTTTTATATTTGAATGTGGCTCACAGGTAAAAAAGGTTGGGGACCCCTGCTCTTGGGGTTGAGTTTGTGTTATTTCTGACCTGACATGCTTCACTACATTGAAGGGCATCTGCTTCAGAGAACATTTAGAAAGAAAAGAAAACATTAAGAAAAGCTGTATTGCTTTAAATATCCATAATTACTCACAATTTCTCTTATCTTGTTCACCTCAGATAAGAGGGTTAATGGTCTAATATACCTGTTCTCATATGAGGTATTTTAAATGAGATATAGCTACCTTCAGTGCAGCCTTTGAAAGCATCTGTTATAAGTGCAAGATCAAGGGCAGGCCCTTTGTAATGAAGGTAGACATAATACTGTAACTGACACTTTGCTACCCAGGGGACTAACAATGGATGCGGATTCCATGAGGCCCCTGGCTGCAGCCACTCTTTAGTGCAAAAATGAAAAGAATGTGTCGTGTCAGGATTCGTGCTGACAATAGGAAAAGAGATTCTACCACACAGGACGATTCCATTCTCCTTGGGGAACACATTAAAAAGATCTCAGTCATTAGCTTCTCACATGTGAGTGACTGACGACTGTCAAATAAAGAACAAATCTATGAGCCTCGGTTACAAAATCAGACATAAGAACATTTCACTTTGACCTTTTTGTACTTGTTTAGTGTCATTCTCAAAAAGCGTTAAGACACAATGTACATTTTTTTGCTATCTCAGTGAAAAATGCTATTCTTCTGGGTGACAAGAAAGGTCTTTTCATTCTGCTTTCAGTTAAAAGTCAAAACTTCACATATTTGACATCATAGACCAACAGCATACAATGTATAGAAGACCAGGGCAACATTCATGGATACACCTCCCTTTAATGTGTCAATTTTGGACACCCCCCAATTAAATTTAACACACAGTATATAAGTCCTGTGCCATTTCTAGTTTTGTAAATATTATTATTTATAATTTTAGCTTATATTTTTATAAGGTCAAGTATCTGTGTGGTTTTTAGTTGCTCATCTGAACACGTGCACGGTGCACTGCTACTTATTCAGGAGAGAACTGGGGTCAGTGAGGCATGATTTCAGGCAACTTGGCCCCTGGTGTGCTTAGGAAAGTAACTGCAAAATGCATACATTTCCCCCTTCACCACTTCCCAAATAAAAACACTTGATTTTCAACAGAATTTCCATAGCTTGTTGCTAATTGGGTACAAGGGCTCAGTGAATATTTCCTGGACTGGAATAATCCCAAAGTAGACCAACATGATTAAAATGCCCTGCATTCCATGATTCTTAGTCTTAAAGGAGAGCTAAACTTAACAAAAATTTAATGTGTCAACAAATACTCAAGCCTTCGGTTGGGACTGTGGTGACTAGTGCCCTTTAGCACTGAAGATCTGCTGATTCACAGGACATGCTCTGGGCTGCTAAGGACCAAGTCATAACAGTATATGTTATATTTTTAGCAGGAAACAGTTTACAGTACATCCCCACCACTACGCAGAGCTTTTATGCAGTCAATCGGCATGCATTTAAATGAAGAAATAGGATGTTTTGCCCTATAGGGGATCGATGCATGCTAATTCTGCTCTTTAATTGTCTGACAGTTTTTCCACAATACAGCAACATTTTATAATGTACACCACATTTTGTGATTGGCATGTCAATCTGTGCTTGATTTGGTACAACTTTCCACTATGTGGATGATAAAATGTATCCTCTAGGATCAAGGTATTGCTGCTGCACATAACACAGTTACGGCACTTGTACACTTCATACTTCTGAGGACCCATAGAAGTTGAACGTATGTATGTATTAGATTACCGGATCCACTGGAGTCAATAGCTCTCTTAGATTTACTTTACCCCCAAAATGAATATTTAAGCAACAGTTTATATCATATTAAGTGGCATATTAAAGAATCTTACCAAAGTGGTATATATATTTAAGTAAATATTGTCCTTTCTACATGATCTGAAACCTTGAGCCACCATTTTGTGATGGTCTGTGTGCTGCCTCAGAGATTACCCGACCAGAAATAATGCAAATCTAACTGTAACAGGAAGAAGCGGGGAGAAATAGACAGAACTCTGTCTGTTAATTGGCTCATGTTTGGTTTGTTTGTGTTTACCGTGAATCATACGATCCCAGGGGGTGGCCCTTATTTTATAAAATGGCAGTTTTCTATTTATGATTACCCAATGGCACATTCAACTAAAAAAGTATAATATTAGGAAAATGGTTTATTTACATGAAGCAGAGTTTTACACATGAGTTCGGGGGGTATCGGGGGGTATAGTTTTCCTTTAATTATATCCTTGTACACTGTAACTTTCAAATAGTTGAAATCATAATGCAATGTTAGTCAAACCGGAGTGGGCAGCATTTTTAACTCACCGATGAATTCTGTTAAGCGCTCAGATGTACCAAACCACACAAAGAACAAATCATCTATGTAGCTCCTATAATAGCATTCGTGCAAAAGGGCAGCTACAAGGTAGCTTAAAGTGGACCTGTCATCCAGACACAAAAATCTGTATAATAAAAGTCCTTTTCAAATTAAACATGAAATCCAATTTCTATTCTTTATTAAAGCATTCATAGCTGTTGTAAGATCATTAAAAATCTCAGCTGTCAATCAAATATTGTCTGCCCCTCCTCTATGCCAGTGGCATAGAGGCGGGGCAGACAATTACTTTCACTTTCCATTCAGCTTCCTAGATGTCACTGCTCTCCCCACATTCCCCTGTTCTCTTTACCATTTAATTGTGTAGCCAGTGCATGGGGATGGACATCAAGTTCCTCATTCTGGTGCACAAACAAGATTCTGAGATGATACAAGACTTGCCTTAATAAAACTGTCCACAAAATGGCTCCTGCCTGCTTGCAATAATTATGAATTCCCAGACTGAAGGAAACAAGATTCAGATAATTGAAATAATGTAATTAAAGTTCATTTTGCTTGACTAATGTGATAAAATAGGATTTGGAATGGTTTTTTTTATATATATATAAAAAGATGCTTGGGTGTCCGCACTCTTTGTCGCATCAGGAAGGCCGGAATTTTTTTCCAGAAAAGGTGGCAACCCTACTCATAATACAAGTTGATCCAGGAACTGGTCCGATTTCCATCTTGGAGTCAAATTGGAGTGGCTTCAGATGAGTTTTTTCTTCACCTTGATCAACTAGCAGTTAGGCAGGTTATATTTAGACTTAAAAGGTTGAACTTTATGGACGTGTGTCTTTTTTTCAACCTAACTTACTATGTTACTATGCATACCAATAGGGTTGCCACCTAGCTGGTATTTTACCGGCCTGGCCGGTAAAAATTATGTTTAATGCAATGTTATTAACAGGCCAGTATTTTTTTTTTCCAGAAAATGTGGCTACCCTACATGCCACCTGTAAAATCCTTTCCATAAATTTGCGCCTAACGAGGAGAGCTTTTTCTGACAATTCTCCCATCACTTAATAAATCTCTGCTTTACTTTAGAGAGCGCGAAAAATAAAGGCACCCATTTCCATGTGAAATGACTCAGTGTCATGGAAACATGTTGTTTGGCCAAAGTCTGGTCATAATAACAGGAAAGTCACTGAAAGAAGTGAAGGATTAACCTTACATACAAAAGACTATGTAACAAATTAGAGAACAATGATCGGTGCTGCCTGGCCAGAGCCTGGGTCAATAATTAAACCCTGCCAAGGGTGCCTTCCCTGTCAGCGGGATCATAGTAATTTGTAAAGCAAGACAGAACTTACTGACATTCCTGCACTACATTTGCTTTCATATACCTAAGACATATATATCTCATTGACGTCCATGTGCACATACTGGGTGCTGTGACTTTTTTTTACTGTATGTGTTCTAGCCATAAAGACCAATTTAAACATTAAAGCCTAAGTAATTGTTTTCCTGTAAACACGGATTTCTGCTGAGTTGGTTATTAATCATACTACATTGGTTTTTATTGCAGAGGCACAGCAAACGCAAGAATGAGGAATGTTCTTTCAGTAGTAAATGTGTGTTCTTAACTCATCCAAATCTGTTGCAATTGACTGGCGCAGATTATATTCAGGGGTGGATAAATGCACATGCTCCCCTAGGCTATAGCCTAAGCACCCAGTGTGATCAGGGGCCCATCTATCAATTTCAACTATTATTTATATTTTCTTTTAATATTTAATTGTATTTTGTTCTGCTGGGTCTGCTTGTAGAAGAAGTCAAGCAAGGCACTGCATGAGTCTGGATGTGTACATATCCAGTGACATCACTGGCACTAGAGTCCTGCATCAATTCAGGTACCTGTGGAATACCTGCAATGTGATCGGGACTCGGCTCGACCCGTGCCTGGATCTGCATGCAGCCGCACCCAACAGTAGTCTAGAAGAGGGGTCTGTGGATGTAGCCTGCAAACTTTTACACTGACCAGTAGGTACAAGTTATCAAGGACATTGATGCCACTTGTAAATTGTAAATGATTTTATTTTCATCATTGTGGACTTTACACATACAGGTCCATTCTCTTATAGGCCCCTTAAAGGGCACCTGTTGGGTAAAAATGTTATCCCCAACCAAAGGTGCGGGCTACTAGAGCAAGGGGATAACAGTGTTTTTTTTTTAAAAAAAATAATGCCCCCACTGCGAGCAGCCATGTCTGGTCACTCGCATGCGCATAATGAAAAGCTGCCCCGAATTGCTCATTATGCACGTGATGTCACATACGTGTTACGTGTATGTGAGTGACCGGACATGGCTGCTCGCAGCGGGCGCTCCCTCCCGGTGCTGGTGGGGACAATATTTAAAAAAAAAAAACTACTGTTATCCCCAACCAGAATGTGTGCTCTATTAGCCCGCACCTTTGGTTGGGGATACAATTTTTATCCAACAGGTGCCCTTTAAGTTACATGCATTTTGTGAAAGAAGGAATCCTTTACAGAAGGAATTAAAGGGGTGGTTCACCTTTAAGTTAACTTTTAGTATGCTATAAAATGTCTTAATTCAAGCAACTTTTCATTTGATCATTATTTGTTTTGTAGTTCTTTTTTTTTCTGACTCTTTCCAACTTTCAAATGGGGGGTCACTGACCCCATCGAAAAAAAAAATTCTCTGTAAGGCTACAGATGTATTGTTATTGATTTTTATTACTCATCCTTCTATTCAGTCCTCTCCTATTCATATCCCAGTCTCAAATCAGTACATGGTTGATAGGGTCATTTGGACCCTAGCAACCAGATTGCTGTAATTGCAGACTGGAGCGCTGTTCAATAAAGAGCTAAATAATTCAAGAAACACATATAATAAAAACCATTTTCTCTTTCATTTCAGGGGGGGCACAGGCACTGGTTCTCCATTAAAAAGAGAAGACCCCACAGAATAAGCTGCTAATCATGAGCAGATTAGTACTGGTACAGATATGAAGCTGCTAAATATATTGCTTATAGTTGTACTTGTTACATTGGTTCTCTACTATTCACGTTTCCTTGTTGTACAATGTGTTTATAACAGAGAAAAAAACCAATTCCCTTTTATCCTGAATGCTGGGGACCTGGGGTTTTCCGGATAAGGGGTCTTTCTATAACTTGTATCTCCATTTGTTACATATATTACATATATTAAACAATCATTTAAACTTTAAATAAACCCAATAGGATTGTTTTGCCTCCAATAAGAATTAATTATATCTTAGCTGGGATCAAGAACAATCTGCTGCTTTATTATTACAGAGGAAAAAGGTAATAGTTTAAAGGGAAAATATCGCAAAAATTAAAATTCAATATAAGCTTCTGCATACTGAACTAAGAAACTTTCTAAATACAATCAATTAAAAATTTAGTACCATTTCTGAAATAATCAAATTTATCTTTACTATCCCACTCTCAGCATCTGCTTCTTTTCATTCTCCCTTCATGCAGCAGTTGGGTGACAGCTAGATCCAATATATCTTATGGGGGGGGGGCTCATTTTGCCTAGAAGATGTTTTAGAGCTCAATTTTTTACATCACCAGACATCATGGGGCAGATTCACTAAAGGGCGAAGTGACTAACGATGGCGAAAATTCGCCAGCGTGACGTCATTTCAGCCAATTTACTAACGGTAGCTGGCGTAAATTCGCTGGCGTAATTTCGCCAAGGAGATAGATTCTGGCGCAACTTCGCACTCTAACGCCAGGCGAATTTATGGTCTGGCGAAAGAGCGTTACTACACAAATTCACAAAGTTTTTGATTTTACTGACCCTTACCTCTATCGCCAGACTTGCCTTCGCCACCTCAGACCAGGCGAAGTGCAATAGAGTAGATAGGAGTTCCTCAAAAAAAAGTTTAAAATGTTTCTAAGTCCCAAAAAACGCTGGTGTTTTTCCTATTTAAAGGGTGATGGACTGAAAAAGATCGTAAATTTTTTTTCCGGGTATCCTCCTTCCCCCCTACATTTGCTAACATAGGGCACATGTGTAGGGCATTATAACAACTTTATATAATTTTATTAAGGTTCCCTGGCCTTGTGTAATGTATTTCTTGCAGCATATACGGCCATTGTACTTTAACTGCATGCCGTATGCTAATTAGCCTACGCTAACTTCGAACTGCTGAGCGTAATTTCGCTGGCGTAATTTTGGCAGCGTTCAGTATCCTGTGCGCAACTTCGGATCTTCGTGAATTAGCGGTGTCCAGGCGAATTTACGCCTGGCGAAGTATTGCGATGAAGCCATCGCTGGCGAATTTTCGCCTGTTAGTGAATTTGCCCCCATGTCTCTCTACATGCAGAATTTGTGCAAAAGACAGTTCTTCTGTTAGATTTTGTTTGTTCTGGAATCAGGTTTTTGAGTGATATCTAATACAGACAAAACAAGCTCCCCTATAAGAGATATTGGATCTATCAATGACTATCTGACACCCACTTACACCACCGAATAACTGATAGGGTCTTGTATTAGCTAGTGTGAGCACAACGTATCCTAGTATAAAGGCTGCTAATGTGTATTTAGTGCTCACTAATAATGCAGAGCTAATAACCAGGAAGCTTTTTGGTAAATATGGATCATTCATTTAAATTACAATTTGTAAGCTAAAATCTGAGCAATTTCTATTTTTTCCCCATAGATATGCAGTTGTTTCCTAGAACCGGGCGGCTGTGTTATTCAAGACCCACACACAAGAGGAGTACCAAAGAAGCACCAAGGAATAGAACCTTTGTGTCAGCTCGAGGTTTGAGATCAGCAGGTGTTTTAGTATCACATATCAATTCCTTTCAGAACTTGACATAAAGCGGTGCTAGGTAGCTTTTCTGTCAATGGCTTTTACCTGACAGTGCAAGTCAACTGAAGCTTCAGTCGTTTTTTTATTTTCAGATCTTAATTTTTTGTTCTGCGCTTTATTTTTTGAATAGTTGTTGCACATCACAAGTAGTCCTGCATTGACTGGTAGGGCAACATACATAGAAAATTATATTTTATTATTTATATATTTATTTTCTCATAGGTCAGTACTTTCAGGGGAACATCCTGCTCTTTTGCGTGTTGGGGGCTGGGTTGCTACAGCACCTGTAGTTCGATTAGGCTAATTATGGTTGATTTTTCTGTCTAGCAGGCTTTGCTACAAAAACCAATGGAGGAGGGTGGGGAGACTCAGGCTAGAGATTTCGGAGTCCGCTGAAGTTCATCTTGAGAATATTCCGCCTTCAGTGAGGAGCAGCTTAACCTCGTCCTGCACTGATAGAATTTACTGGTAAAAAAAGAATTCCTTTTAGTTCTTCTTATGATCAAACTAAAACTTCCATCACTGTCCCAGTACTTCATGCACTCATTCATTCACTCAAGTAAGTATGCTGGGAGTTTTCACTAAAGTAAGTATGCTGCAAAAAGACGAATCTGAAAATTCGGCATCTCAGGGAGGAACTCCACTGGTGATTTCAGTGCGATCCAACGCAATGTGCAAAAACGCAGGCGTCAAGTCGGATGCAACGGAAATAAGGTAAGAGATGGAAATGTCTGATGAAGTCGCAGTTGCATCCTCTGCCTCCGACAGTTGTCTCGTGTTGGACGAACGCTGCTACACCATCCGACATTCCTGTTGCTTACCTTATTTCCGTAGTATCTGACTTGATGCCTGCACGGTTGCGCAGCTCGTCGGACAGGGTCGGACTGGCCTGCTGGGGTACTGGGAAAAAACTCGGTGGGCCCCAGCCTTGGTGGGCCCCTCGTCCCTTGTTTTATTTAATTTGTGACTTGCGATGACTCAATAAATAATTTATTTTGTACAGTGAGGTCTGTGGAAACACATATGCACGCGGTGTGGGCCTCAATAAAATCAGAATTCTATCGGTATTGGCAGTGGGCCTACCTCCTCCCACTGACCATGTCCGTCAACTTGCTTCCACCCAGTTAGCTGCCTGCTGCCAGTACCTTGGCGTCGAGGCTGCTGCTGAGGATTCTGTTTTCACATGACCTGGCTATCCATTCCTGCTGGCGATTATCTGCACTGCGTGAAAGATTCTACGTTCCATGCAGTGTCAGGCAGGAAACAGACAACGTAAAGCTGTCCCCTTGGATAAAGGGAATTCATTCAAGAAACTGCTGTATTGTTGAAAGTCATGTGTGTTTAGAAGTCAGGATGGCTAAGGTAGGAATGTGCAGGTTAACGGAGAGTTAACTCTTGGCTTACTCGGTAGGAGGAGTAAATGTGTTTGTGACGGGCCGGTGAAAGCAGAGGGTTAAAGGGCATGTAAAGTCTAAAATAGAATAAGGCTAGAAATTCTGTATTTTGTATACTAAATATAAACATGCACCACAAGCCTAATCAAACAAATAATTTATGCTTTCAAAGTTGGCTACAGGGGGTCACCATCTTGTAACTTTGTTATACATCTTTGCAAGACTAAGACTGTGCACATGCTCAGTGTGGTCTGGGCTGCTTAGGGATCGTCATAAACAAAGCTGCTTGAGTTCTGCATGGCTGGGAAGTAAGGCGGGGCACCCCCTGCTGTTCATAAGTATGATTGTTTCCCTGCTCAGCAGTTAGGGACCGTCTGACAATTCCTATCCACAGCAGTAAATAAAGGGAGAATTTCACTGCATACAGTCAGGTTTCTTATAAAAATGGTACACATTTTTTAATTAAAGTATATTGGAGATAGGTTTCTTTTTCATTAAAGAAAGTAAAAATGGGATTTTATTTTTTGCCTTTACATGCCCTTTAAGTGTGGGCTTATTGATGGGGGCTGGCCTCTCGTATATTTTCTTGCCTTACACTCAGTTCTCAGCAGCTGGAAGATGGCGACAGTGGAGGGGAGCGAGGAACAGCAAACTGAGCCTTTCTGTACTGTGCAAGGGGACACGGATATAATGTAACAATCTGTATTCTATTTACTCCGTACAAGTGTCTGTGCTGCCCCGGCACTGGGATAGGGGAGGGGTTTGCTTTGAGCTCTGGTTTGTGTTTAGGAGCTGTCACTGGTTGCTGGATCATATATCAAGTGTAAAAATCCAGGTCCCTTAGCTGATAGTGCCGAGTGATTTGCACTTGATACCCTTTGGCCTCCAGATGTTTCTGAACTACATCACCCAGAGTTCTTATCTCAATCCAGCTCCTAACAGAACAATGGAAGTTGTAGTTTTGCATGGATCTGGGATAATTCTAACCACTCTAAATGTGCCTGCCCTAGCGCTAACACATTTGTTTTTATACTGAAATATGTTATTACACTCTCTGGCTCGGAGGGATAGAGATGATGTTAAAAGCTGAAATTATGACTGTATAACGAGGGCTGCTCTATCCGGGCATGCTGCTAGTTGCAGAAGTGACAAAAACCGTGGTGGTATGATGAGCAAGCCCTCGTAATGGACAAATTCTTAGCAATGTTTCAATTGGTCTTTTATTTTGTATAATTTTTTAATGATTTGCCTTCTTCTGACTCACACCAATGCCTGGTTGTTAAGGGAATTCAGACCCTAGCAATCAGATCAGTGCTGAAATTCCAAACTGGAGAGTTGAACAAAATGCTAAGTACTGTAATTAAAAAAAAACATACAATAAAAAATGAAGACCAATTTCAAATTGTCTTACAATATCACTCTCTGGGTCATACTAAAAATTAATTTTAATGGGATTCTGTCATGATTTTTATGGTGTAGTTTTTATTTATAAATTACATTATTTACACTTGAAATAATTTACTCTACGATGTAAAATTTCATTCCTGAACCAATAAGTGTATTTTGGTAACTGTAATATTGGTGTGTAGGTGCATCTCTGGTTATTTTGCCTTGCCATGTGCTTTCAGAAAGAGCCAGCACTTTAGGTTGGAACTGCTTTCAGATCAGCTATTGTTTTTCCAACTCCATGTAACTGAAGGAGTTGTAATGGGATTTTTACTATTGAGTGCTATTCTCATATCTAACAGAGTTACCGTCCCATTTTTCTGCTGAAGTCCTGCTGGGAGGGGGGGAGGGATGTGATTGATATCACAAGTACAATGGTGTTGTATGGTACTATGTTTTTTTTACCGGGGGGGTGGGCCATTGAGATGAGGTTTCCTGGTGGACCCCAGGTACCCCAGTCCGACACTGGCTTCGGATCGCGACAAAATCGCCCATGGAGTTCCTCTCTCAAACCTGTCAAGATCATGTATAAGTTAATTAGATGTCCTTATCCCAATTTGACAATATCATGGTTTGAACATGGTTTTATGTAAGTGGGCAATCTTGGCCAATAACGTGAAAAAATTAAGCAATTCAGGAGAAGAGGGGATTTTGTTCAATTTTACCAAGTTTTTCCCTGATCCAATTTATTTGAGTTACTATTGATAAATAAGGTAAAATCTTGGATATGAGTTTGGTCGAGCTTTGTTTAATAATAAGAATGAGATACATTCGGATTTTAGTAAATAACCCCCTGCCAGTACCCTCTCCAGGAGTATGAATGCACAACACTACCGACAATTTTTAGGCATGGGCTTAAATACTTAATTCTGTGTGTTTAGTATTAAATTATTCTTTTAAGTTTCTGGGAGAGACTCTCTCCTGCTAGGATGCTTTTGTTGTGGATGATGGGGCTGGGGATACCTGTTAATAGTTGAGGTGAGAACACCCCTAATTGACACTACTCTAATAGGAAAAATTACATTTGGAAACAAAATATAGGGAGCAACAGAAGCATCTTTGCTTAGGGGCAATACTGCTACTCCTCATTATAACAAACTAACAGTACGAGGAGCTACAGCGTAGATATTTAAACATTCCGTTGCTGCTGGATATAACTTTTTGTATCATCCAAGGCCACTTATACTGCCCATTATCCCAGAGTGGTTACACACATGTCCCCTAATTCCAATACAAAGCTATATTACTCATCTCCAGACTAACATCTCTGTGACCTTAAATTTATACTGCCGTTTAGTCACTAGGGCCACTGAACATGTTTTACATGGATAACTAAAACCTGGAAACATGCAGCTATGCAACTTGCCCTGTTTGAAATTATGGAGAGACCTCTTATCTGGAAAACCCCAGATCCCAGGCATTCTGGATAACAGGTCCCATACCTGTACTGAGTAAAGCAATAAGTGGAGAGAAATATATCTATATAATACACAAAAGCCGTGAATATCTTGTAAATTATATCCTTATAAACGGTGAGTAGTGATGTCATCAGTTATAAACGGTGAGTAGTGATGTAATTTCTGTCACATGACTCACTAAAAATTTGTGTATTATAATTAATAAAGTACCCCCAGTTGTAAAATATGAGGATATTATAAGTTACCTCGGAGTTCCATGACCTGTATAAAAACACTCGGCCTTTGGCCTCGTGTTTTTATATGGTCATGAAACTCCTCGGTAACTTATAATATCCTTATATTTTACAAGAGGGGGTACTTTATTCACTATATATGTAACATTTATGCTAAAAATCATATTATTAGCTGGTAATCATGTGGCAACTGTAGATAATTAAGTAGTCCCTTAAATAGGGATCACCTAAACTACCAATGAAAATTGAGCACCACTCCTGCAGAGGCAAAGCAACCACACCCTCTTTTGTTTGCATTGTTTTTAATGGGAGGATTTAATGGGATTTTCTATATTTACCCAATAATCTTATTTACATTCAGTAAACTTTGTTTTCTATTTAGAAAATGAGCAGTTGACCCTCCACTCCAAGCTAGGATAAGACATTATCCGGTCTGCATAAGTACAGGTACTTGCACCAGAAGGTAAGTGGTTAATCCCTACATTATTACGTTGATATCTGCATACTCAATAAAAGGGATACTCCACACCTTAAAAATGTTTTTGTACAATGTTAGTTGGCTATTAGCTTATAATTAATTTAATTATGCAAAAAAATTATTTTTAGTGGGAGCACCCCTTTAAACTCTTCATGAGTCCAGAGGTTCCATATACAGGTAATAAATAGCAAAAACCAGAACAATTTTATCATTAAGAAGAAATAAGCTCTAATATGATACTTATACACTTTCAACTGCCGATCAGGGCCGGGCCAAGACAGCCGGGCGCCCAAGGCAACCCGGCAGCCCTCTTCGCCCCCTTGCGCGCCGGGCTTCGAGTGCGCATGCGCGTGCGGCCAGAAATGCGCATGCACGCACAGCCGGAAGTGCGCATGCATGCACATCAGAAACTGCGTGTGTCAGGAACTGTGGCATAAACTGCGCATGTCAGAAATATTTTTATTCGTAAAGGGGGAAGAGAGCGCCGGTGGGAGAGAAAGGGTCCGGACAAGGGGTAGGCTGAAGAAAGAGGTACGTTCTTGGCGCCCCCACTTGATTGCGCCCTAGGCACGTGCCTCTTCTGCCTACCCCTAGTTCCGGCTCTGCTGCCGATAACCAAACCTTACTGTTAAACTTTCCTTAATAATACTAGTAATAACCATAATAAAACCCATATTTTACATTTTTTAAGGGCACCAGAAAAAACTGATGTAAAATCAAGGAAATGTGGTAATTTCAAAGGATATAAGCAGCGGAGTCAGTTTCGCTTTGAAATATATTTACTGTGATGACAATGTGTAAGGAGAGAAGCATTAATGTTACTGTATGGGACACATTGTGCAAGAATTAACTAAAAGTCAAATGCACAACCTAATGCAATAAGTGATTTGTAGATGCCACAGGAAATGCAAACTGACTTCAATTCACTACTTACAGAAGGACCCATATTAAAGGAATTGTTCAGTGTAAAAATAAAAACTGGTTAAATAGATAGGCTGTGCAAAATAAAACATGTTTCTAATATAGTTAGTTAGCCAAAAATGTAATGTATAATGGCTGGAGTGATTTGATGTATAACAAGTCAGTCAGGACACTACTTCTTGCTTTTCAGCTCTCTTGGTTTACACTGACTGGTTACCCTGGTTACCAGGCAGTAACCAATCAGAGACTGGAGGGGAGGCCACATGGGTCATATCTGTTGCTTTTGAATCTGAGCTGAATGCTGAGGATCAATTACAAACTCACTGAACAGAAATGTACCATGTGGCCCCCCTTCAAGTCGCTGACTAACTCAGAGTAATAGAGCTGAAAAGCAGGAAGTTGGATTCTGGCTGTTTTATTACACATCTGTTTACTCCAGCCTTTATATATTACATTTTTGGCTAATTAACTATATTAGAAACATTTTTTATTTTGCACAGACTATCTATTTACACTGTTTTTATTTTCACACTGAACTATTCCTTTAAGAACTGCATGACATTAGCATTTTAAACAGCTTACTTTGACTAAATATAAAATTTACAGTGGTCATTTTATAACATTTTGCTTTGAAATTGTGTAAATTCAGGTTAAATGTGGTTTAAATTCCTGGGAAAGCCACATCCTGTTTTAATCCAAACCCACTTTAAACCACACCCATGTTACCACAAGACCATGTCCACATTAATATTGGTAGCGCATCAAAAACCGAAATGGTTGGTGCTCACTGCTGGGATATCACTTATCACTCATATGCGAAAAAAGGTATAACCTTAAATCCATATGCCTCATCCTCCCCTGTGGATAACGCAGCACCCCAATCACCATCATCATTTATTTATAAAGCGCTGTCAAGATATGCAGTGAGTACACCTCAGGGGCCCCTAACAACAATTTTCAAATGCTAACAAACCCCCAAAACAAACCCTTACCAGGCTTACTTTCCACAGACAGAGCAAGGCACACAAAGGCAGAATATGGCACACACAGGTAGCATAGGGCAGACAGAGTATGGCACATACAGGAAGCATAGGGCAGGCAGAGTATGGCACATACAGGAAGCATAGGGCAGGCAGAGTATGGCACATACAGGAAGCATAGGGCAGACATAGTATGGCATACACAAGGAGCATGTGTCAGGCAGAGTATGGCACACCCAGGGAGCATGGGGCAGGCAGAGTATTGCACAATCATAGGGCAATCATTGTCAATCATTTAAACAGTGTGCACAAGGGTCTTCCTAGAAGTCAATTGTTGAGAGTAAAACGAATTACTTCTAATGATAATTTATTTGAACAGGAGGCTACTAAAGTTATAAAAAAGTTTGTGGAAAAGGGTTATAAGGAGAGTGATTTGTTGTTGGTTAAACAGGAGGTTTCAGGAATTCCTCGAGAGGAAACCTTACGGAAACAGGGTAAAATCACTAAAAATCCTACAAGAATCCCTTTTGTTTCTACTTTTGATACTTATTCCAAAGCATGTAAAAAAAAAAATAACAAAAAATTGGAAAATACTTCAAATGGATCCTAAATTGGGCCATTTATTTCAGCTTTCCCCAATCGGAGGGGCAAAAATATTGGCGATTTAATTAAACCAAGACCAATGCATAAAGGCAATTTACATCAGGGAACTAATATTAAGGGCACTTTCCCTTGTGGACAATGTGGCCACTGTAATGGGATAATACCCGGGGAGGTGGTGATGCACCCAACATTGGGTACTAAACATTCTATCAATTGTTTTTCCACTTGCGATAGCCACAACGTGATCTGTTGCATAAAGTGCCCGTGTGGTAAGGCCTATGTAGGACAAACCTCTAGACCCAAAATCAGATTGAATGAACATAAATCTGTAATACGTAATTTTAAACCTGATACATTTGAAGGACATTCATAAGAGTAACAAAAGGGAACAGAAAACCAAGAAAGAAACCCTGTTAGCTAAACACTTTCACACCAACGGCCACCAGGTGTCGCAAGTAAGATGGCAAATTGTTGAAAAAGTAACTGTGAGACAAGGGCAAGACATTAAAAGAATATTAAATCAAAGGGAATGTCATTGGATTTGGCTTCTGCAGACTCGCCATCCGAAAGGGTTGAATGAGGACGACAACTTATCATGTTTTTTATAAACAATGATTAAATGTAACAGTGCTATTATGTTTTATCTTTTTGCAGATAAATTTTCTACTTTTCTACGTAATTTATTATCAGGGTTATATATCCTAGACTCCTTTCTGCACATAGGGTAAGCGCTTTTTTTTAGTCTTTTAGTAGTAATTATCGAATGATGGGTAATGTTTCTATATTTGGGGCTATGTATTCATTTTTTCTTTTTATCAAAGGCTTTGTGGATTTCTGCTGGGCCAGCCCTGTTTTCATTAACCTATTATGGACTTTAATTGGAATATGTTTACTGATTTTTGCACATACTGGCATATTACAAGGAGTTTGGTTTTACTTGTATTTTAAATCACTACTGATTGGTTAATTAATGATGTCATCTTAATTGAATTATTTATCACCTATTTATATGCACATGCGTTTTGTAATCCGTATGCTTGACAAAGGGGGTGACCCCAAAACGTTGCATTGCACTCCGCTTCAATAAATCATTGAAATTTTTACGCAGACCTGAGTGCCGTGAGGTTTTTTCTACACAATCATAGGGCAGCCAGAGAATGGCACACCCAGCCAGCATAGTGCAGGCAGAGTATGGCACACTTAGGAAGCATGGCACACCCACGGAGCATACGGCAGGCAGGGTATGGCACACCCAGCGAGAATAGTGCAGGCAGAGTATGGCACATTCATAGGGCAGCCAGAGAATGGCATACCCAGCCAGCATAGTGCAGGCAGAGTATGGCACAAGCATAGAGCAGCCAGGGAATGGCACACCCAGCAGCATAGGGCAGGCAGAGTATGGCATGCACAGGGAGCATAGGGCAGGCAGAGTATGGCAAACCCAGTGAGCATAGAGCAGGCAGAGTATGGCACACACATGGAGCATAGTGCAGGCAGAGTATGGCACACTTAGGAAGCATGGCACACGCACTGAACATACGGCAGGCAGTGTATGGCACACCCAGCGAGAATAGTGCAGGCAGAGTATGGCACAATCATAGGGCAGCCAGAGAATGCAAACCCAGCCAGCATAGTGGAGGCAGAGTATGGCACAAGCATAGGGCAGCCAGGGAATGGCACACCCAGGGAGCATAATGCAGGCAGAGTATGGCACACACAGAGAGCATAGGGCAGGTAGAGTAAGACAAACCCAGTGAGCATAGAGCAGGCAGATTATGGCACACACATGGAGCATAGGGCAGGCAGAGTATGACAAACCCAGCGAACATAGAGCAGGCAGAGTACAGCACACACAGGGAGCATAGGGCAGGCAGAGTATGGCAAACCCAGCGAGCATAGTGCAGGCAGAGTATGGCACAATCATAGGGCAGCCAGAGAATGGCACACCCAGCGAGCATAGGGCAGGCAGAGTATGGCACACCTAGTGAGCATAATGCAGGCAGAGTATAGCACACACAGGGAGCATAGGGCAGGCAGAGTATGGCAAAGCCAGCGAGCATAGAGCAGGCAGAGTATGGTACACACAGGGAACATAGGGCAGGCAGATTATGGCGCAGCCAGGCAGAGTAGAGCAGGCAAAGTATGGCACACCCAGGGAGCATAAGGCAGGCAGAACAGAGCAGGAAACAGGGAAACCTATCAGGACACAGTTATGCTGTATTAACTCCTAACCAAATTACGATTATTTAACTATAAAAAGAAGGGACACATACAAAACATGGCTGTCACTGCTAAGAAATATTGTATTTGTAAATGAGCTAAATAACAAGATGTACTCAAATCAATTGCCAATTAGTCTTGCATGCCATTTACTGCCCTGTATTTCTAAAGGGTTTGTTGTGGCAACTGTTGCTATGCAGTGATGTCATAATCCTAGCTACCATTATGACACCATGAACTATAACTCTCTGGTGATCTTGCAGAGAGATTCAGGTGGTCAGCAGCAGCCATGAAAGACAGACACGGTTATTTGTAGCTGCTAAGAAAATTTGTTTATAAGGTAAGGAGATGTTCAGATTTCAGGTAGGCAGCATCAGCTAGTTCAGAAACACCAAATGTTATTGGCTTTATATGCATTTAAATATAGTGATATAGTCTTTTTCTGCATTTCTAAATCATCATTAGAGAAGATTAGTCGCCTAGTGACAAAGCTCCTCTTCTTCGAGAGAGACTAATTCCCCCGAACTGCCTTCCACCAACTAGAATGTAAATCACCGTCGGGATGGCAATCGGTGTGCTTCGTTTTCCGAATTTGCCCAAAGTTGCCTCACACGGAAACTTCGGGTGACTTAAAAAAACGAAGCGATCCAGGTGCCATCCCGCCGGCGATTTACATTCTAGCTGGCGGGAGGCAGTTTGGGAGATTAGTCGCCCCGAAGAAGAGATTTATCGCTGGGCGACTAATCTCCCCAAATCTGAGCATGTGTCTCTGCCCTTAGAGCTGAGCACCGCCCCTGCAGAGAGATCTTTATTTGTTTGGGTGCAGCCAGGCAGGACAGGGTCAAGTTTTATCCTTTCCAAGTTGTTATTGGTTCTGTAATGTTTATGCTCAGGCTTATGGGATTTCATACCAACCAGATGGCAGACATGTGCCCATAAGGAGGGATACATGGAATTGTAATGCTAAATAATAGGCTATTTTGTTTACATTACAGTGATATTTGGTGGTTAGGTCAATATTGAGTAGATGGGTTTGGAGAAAAATATATCTATATATACAAATAAGCAGCAGCAGTGCTATATTAAACATCTAACTTTAAATACATATCACTCACTATGGGCAGAGAACCCCTTTATCCTCTTAATACCCATAGACTCCTACACAGAAACCACCCAAACTAAAATGAGTAAATATCTAATATCTAGATAACTGTAAAAAGCAATGACGACTAATAATAATCAAAAGACAAATTATATACTATACATGAAAAGGTAATAGTTAAAAGAGTTTATATATACAGTTATACAATGTTATCAGTAGGACAGAAGAATAATTACATTTCCCATAATACAACAATAAAAAAATAATTTCCTACTATAAAAAATGATAACCTGTCAACAACTATTACTATAACAGATATAACCAGGATTATATTTCATACTAAAATTAGTGCTAAACAATTAACCAAGTATGCAGAAAAAGTTATAACCAAAAGTAAACATTCTAAATAGAATTCCTAAATATATTTAAGCCTCTATCAAAATCTTTATTTCCATGTGATAAGGCAGTATATTATAATATAACTAGTTGGGTTGACCTATCACATAAAGCTTACATATTTTAAATCTTTCCTTCTTTTTTTAAATCAACATATGTTCAATATTTCTATAATAACCAAAACCTTACTTAAAATACTACATACCCATACTACTTGCATACCAGCACAATCAATTATAACTTAAATAGCCACATCATTATGATTTGCTATAAAAAAAACACTTTTAGTTAAAGCAGTAAAAGAATAAAGCCAATTAATAATCCAGGTATGGGTTCTGTTATCTGGAAACTTGTTATCCAGAAAGTTCCAAAGTACAGAAAGGCCGTCTCCCATAGACTCCATTTTATCCAAATATTCTGAATGTTTAAAATTATTAAATTTTTTGCTGTAATAATAAAACCGTACCTTGTACTTGATCTAAAATAAGATATAATTATTCCTTATCGGAAGCAGAACCAGCCTTTTTGGTTTATTTAATGTTTATATGATTTTCTAGTAGACATACGGTATGAAGATCAAAATTACAGAGAGATCTGTTATCCAGAAAAACCCAAGTCATGAGGATTTTGGATAACAGGTCACATACCTGTATTGCTAAATGTAGCTTTGACTGCAAAGAAGCAAACAACCAATAATAACAGTTGCCAAAATCCTTCACTATTAAGCAAATACCCTGTAACATTATGGGGCAGATTTATCAAGGGTCAAAGTGAATTCAAGGGAATTTAAAGTAAAAAAATTTGAAATTCGAAGTAATTTTTTGGATACTTTGACCATCGAATAGGATACTACGACTTAAATTTACTTCGAATTCGATTCAAAGTAAAAATAGTTCGAATATTCGACCATTCGATAATCGAAGTACTGTCTCTTTAAAAAAACTTCGACTTCAATGCCAAATTGAACCTTCCGAATTGCTGTGTTAGCCTATGGGGACCTTCTACAAACTTTTTCCAAGTCTTTACACATCGAATTGAAATCCTTCGATCGATCGCTGAAATAGTTCGAATCGTTCGATTCAAAGGATTTAATCATTCGATCAAACGGTTTTAATTCGATTGAAAGATTGCCAAATTCGCTGAAAAAACTTCGAATTCGATATTTGAAATATTTAAATTCGATGGTCGAATTTTGAAGTATTTTCAACTTCGAAATTCGACCCTTGATAAATCTGCCCCCAAATATGTAATAAATCACAACTTAAGTTAAATATAAAAACCAACTGTATGTAAGAAGCATAATTAAAACACTTTAATAACATATTAACTATACAAACATGCTTAAAAATAGTCTAGCTATAACCAAAATAACCCACATGCTAAATTCATTCATTGTAACTAAATCTTAAATAGTGATAATCTAAACCCTTCTCTTCTTGAAGCAGTATAACTAAATAACCAATACTAGGTTACAATGAGGAGATTGCACAGAACTAACTGCTAACCATGAGCCCATGAGCAAATATATATAAATATGGTGGTAAATATATTCCTCATAGTTGTGTTTGCTAGATGGGGTTCTGCTATTCATGTTTCCTTGCAGAAACAGAAATCGACACAATTCCCTATCTGCCCATGTGATCATTTTGTATCTGATTTATTTATTGTGGATTTATTTATAGTATAGATTTAGTGCAATAATATGTCTTTTTTATTGTTGCTGAAATTGACGTGAATGCAGGTGGTACAAAGAGGCAGGGCATGGACACAGTTATGCTTATTGACTCCTATCCACATTATAGTCATTTTACTATAAAAAGAAGGGGCACATACAAAACATGGCTGTCACTGCTAAGACATACAGTATTTTATTTGTACATGAGCTAAATAACAAGCTGTACTCAAATCAATAGTTTTCAATTTGTCTTATATGCCATTTCCTGCCCTGCTTTTTGCAAGGGGTTTTGTTGTGGAAACTGTTGCTATGCAGTGATGTCATAATGCTAGCTACCATTGTGACACCATAGACTGTAACTCTCTGCAGGTCTTGCAAAGAGATTCATTTGGTCAGTAGCAGCCATGATAGACAGACACGGTCATTTGTAGCTGCTAAGAAAACTTCTTTTTAAGACGTAGGTAAGGAGATATTCATAGTTTAGGTCTTCAGAAATCCATTAATTATGACTCCCAGACTCCTCTTACATTCTTCCTTGATCAAGAGTTGCTGGTAATAGTTGGCAGCGTCAGCTAGTTCAGCAACAGCAACTGTTATTAGCTTTATGTACATTTAAATGGGATGTACATTTATAAATACATATAAAAAACTTTGGTAATTGCTATTATGTGCATGTAGTGGTCTAAATCTCTGCCTTAGTGATTCCCCAATACCAGTGAGAAGCTTATTTGTTTGGGTGCAGCCAGGCAGGACAGGGTCACGTTTCATCATTTCCCGGGTGTGTTATTGGTCCTGTAAAGTTTATGCTCAGGCTTGTGGGATTGAACACTAACAGGATACAGAAATGTGCCCATAATTAGAGCTCAATGGAAAACTTATGTTAAATAAAAAACTGTATATAAGAAGTATAATTAAAACACTTTAATAGCCATATTAACTATACAAACATGCTTAAAAATAGTCTAGCTATAACCAAAATAACCCTCATGCTAAAACTAATAATAACAAAAAGACACATTGTAACTAAATCTTATATAGTGATAATCTAAACCCTTCCCTTCTTTAAGCAGGAATAACTAAATACGGTAGCCACTATTATTTATTGTATCATAACATACAGTATTATTATAATATGAATTTTGGATAAGGGAAAACATTATTGCCATTATTTATGTTTTGTGTCAGAGGCACTTCATGGTGATACTGAAATGTTTCTCCTTTTTCCCCTGTAAAGCCCACCCTGTGCTATTTGCTTTTTGCAATCATTAGCTTTTGCCTTATTGTGGGCTTCACAAATATAGAGCAAGTCCATTCACCTCTATGTCCCTTCAGTTACATGCAGTTTATTTGGCTCCAAAAATTGTCACAGTGTCCAAATGGAATTAACACCCTAACACAGGCACTTGTAAATATAGTAAGTAACTGCTTTGCTTTATTTAAGCCATTTTAAAGTCTACATATTTTGGGGTGTTTTACAGCTAGTGCTGCACCTACTAATAGTATTAGTGACATTTGTTTTTATTACAAAGACACCTTTACACTTCACCCATAAAGTATTTTAATTGTGTTACATTGAGGAGATCCCACAGACCTAGCTGTTAACCATGAGCTCTTCTATAAATATATATATATATACTCCTCATAGTTGTATTTCTTAGATGGGTCTCTGATATTCATGTTTCCTTGCTTTACAATGGATCTATGCGGCGATCCCGTGTCTGATGTATTTGTTGTGGATGTATTTATAGTATAGATTTAGTGCAAAAATGTGTATTTTGTTGATGCTGAAATTGACGTGAATGCAGGTGGCACAAAGAGGCAGGGCATGGACACAGTTATGCTGTATTGACTCCTATCCACATTATAGTCAATTTACTATAAAAAGAAGGGACACATATAAAACATGGCTGTCATTGCTAAGACTTATTTTATTTGTACATGAGCTAAATAACAAGCTGTACTCAGATCAATAGTTGCTAATTTGTCTTGTATGCCATTTCCTGCCCTGCTTTTTGCAAGGGGTTTTGTTGTGGAAACTGTTGCTATGCAGTGATGTCATAATGCTAGCTACCATTGTGACACCATCGACTGTAACTCTCTGCAGGTCTTGAAAAGGGATTCAGTTGGTCGGCAGCAGCCATGATAGACAGACACGTTCATTTGTAGCTGCTGAGAAAACTTGTTTTTAAGACGTAGGTAAGGAGATATTCATAGTTTAGGTCTTTAGAAATCCATAAATTATGACTCCCAGACTCCTCTTACAGTCTTCCTTGATCAAGAGTTGCTGGTAATAGTAGGCAGCATCAGCTAGTTCAGCAACAACAACTATTATTGGCTTTATGTACATTTAAAATGGGATTTGGTTCAGAAGATCTAGTGTCAGTCATAGAGGATAAATACACTTCTTTGTAGGCAGGTCTATAGATAGAACTTTGCTTAACAGATAAACTATTGAAATTACTTTGATTTCTAGCACTTAAGTGAATATAATGGAGCCAAGACTGTATGTTGCTACTATACTTTGGTAATTGCTATTATGTGCATGTGGTCTGAATCTCTGCCTTAGTGATTCCCCAATACGAGTGAGAAGCTTATTTGTTTGGGTGCAGCCAGGCAGGACAGGGTCAAGTTTCATCATTTCCCAGTTGTGTTATTGGTCCTGTAATGTTTATGCTCAGGCTTGTGGGATTGAACACCAACAGGATACAGACATGGGCCCATAATTAGAGATACATGGAATTGTAATGCTAAAGAATAGGCTGTTTGGCTGCAGTTTCAATTACAGTGATATTTGGTTAGGTCAATATTGAGTAGAGCAACAAGTGGGTCTGAAGAAAAATATATCTATATACAAAAATTAGCAGCAGCAGTGCTACAGGTATGGGATCCATTACCCGGAAACTTCCATAGACTTCATTATAATAAATAATCCAAATTTGTAAAAATCTTTTCCTTTTTCTCTGTAATAATAAACCAGTAGCTTGTACTTGACCCATCTAATATATAATTAATCCTTATTGGAAGCAAAAACAGCTTATTGGGTTTGTTCAATGTTTACAGGATTTTCTAGGAGACTTAAGGTATGAGGATCTAAATTACAAAAAGATCCATTATCTGAAAAACCCTATGTCCTGAGCATTGTGGATAACAGGTCTCATACCTGTACTAAACATCTAACTTTTAATACACTCACTGCTAAGACTTATTTTATTTGTACATGAACTAAATAACAAACTGTTCTCAGATCAATAGTTGCTAATATGTCTTGTATGCCATTTACTGCCCTGCGTTTTGCAAGAGGTTTTGTTGTGGAAACTGTTGCTATGCAGTGATGTCATAATGCTAGCTACCATTGTGACACCATAGACTGTAACTCTCTGCAGGTCTTGCAGAGAGATTCAGTTGGTCGGCAGCAGCCATGATAGACAGACACGGTCATTTGTAGCTGCTAAGAAAACTTCTTTTTAAGACGTAGGTAAGGAGATATTCATAGTTTAGGTCTTCAGAAATCCATAAATTATGACTCCCAGACTCCTCTTACATTCTTCCTTGATCAAGAGTTGCTGGTAATTGTAGGCAGCATCAGCTAGTTCAGCAATTGTTATTGGCTTTATGTACATTAAATGGGATGTAGTCTTTCTTTGTATTTCTAAATCTTATGTATTCGGTTTAGAAGATCTAGTGTCGGTAATACAAAATAAATACACTTCTTTTAGGCAGGTCTATAGGTAAAACTTTGCTTAACAGATAAACTATTGAAATTACTTTGATTTCTAGCACTTAAGTGAATATAATGGAGCCAAGAATGTATGTTGCTACTATAGGTCTCCTTATTGGTGTTTTATACAAATAAAAAACTTTGGTAATTGCTATTATGTGCATGTAGTGGTCTGAATCTCTGCCTTAGTGATTCCCCAATACCAGTGAGAAGCTTATTTGTTTGGGTGCAGCCAGGCAGGACAGGGTCAAGTTTCATCATTTCACAGTTGTGTTATTGGTCCTGTAATGTTTATGCTCAGGCTTGTGGGATTGAACACCAACAGGATACAGACATGGGCCCATAATTAGAGATACATGGAATTGTAATGCTAAAGAATAGGCTGTTTGGCTGCAGTTTCAATTACAGTGATATTTGGTGGTTAGGTCAATATTGAGTAGAGCAATAAGTGGGTCTGAACAAAAATATATATAGTCAAATACAAGAGTCCTCTGCACTCAACCCATTATCAATATATTTAAGACAACGACATTTTGTGCATACTGCTACTAAAAATTCCTTACCCTTTAAACAAAACAGGGATTGTTTGTACATATATTGCAATATATTTAAGCTGGCCAACTACGTCAGTCATCCCATATCTGGCCAGTTCTATGCTTAATTTTCATCTGATTCATTAAGAATTCTATTGCTTCATTATACATTTTACAAAGGGACTAGGTTTTACCTGCAACTTACTTGCTGCTTTCAAAGTAAACCTCCATACTTGGCTGCCCTTTTATTAGACACCAGTGGGATCACCTGACTATATATCTATATACACAAATTAGCAGCAGCAGTGCTACAGGTATGGGATCCATTATCCGGAAACTCCCATCTCCCATAGACTCCATTATAATAAATAATCCAAATTTGTAAAAAATCTTTTCCTTTTTCTCTATAATTATAAACCAGTATCTTGTACTTGATCCCATCTAATAAATAATTAATCCTTATTGCAAGCAAAACCAGCTTATTGGGTTTGTTCAATGTTTACAGGATTTTCTAGGAGACTTAAGGTATGAGGATCTAAATTACAAAAAGATCCATTATCTGGAAAACCCTAGGTCCTGAGCATTGTGGATAACAGGTCCCATACCTGTACAAAACATCTAACTTTAAATACATATCACTCGTTATGGGCAGAGAACCCCTTTATCCTCTTAATGCCCAGAGACTCCTAAACAGAAACCACCCAAACTAAAATTAGCAAACATCAAATATCCAGATAACTGTAAAAAGCAATGATAATTTATAACGATCATAACATACAGTATTATTATAATATGAATTTTGGATAAGAGAAAACATTATTGCCATTATTTATGTTCTGTGTCAGAGGCACTTAATGGTGATACTGAAATGTTTCTCCTTTTTCCCCTGTAATATGTAAAGCCCACCCTGTGCTATTTGCTTTTTGTAATCATTAGCTTTTGCCTTATTGTGGGCTTCCCAAATATAGAGCAAGTCCATTCACCTCTATGTCCCTTCAGTTCAGGCAGGGCATGGACACAGTTATGCTGTGTTGACTCCTATCCACATTATAGTCATTTTACTATTAAAAGAAGGGACACATACAAAACATGGCTGTCACTGCTTAGACTTATTTATTTGTACATGAGCTAAATAACAAGCTGTACTCAGATCAATAGTTGCCTATTTGTCTTATATGCCATTTACTGCCCTGCTTTTTGCAAGGGATTTTGTTGTGGAAACTGTTGCTATGCAGTGATGTCATAATGCTAGCTACCATTGTGACACCATAGACTGTAACTCTCTGCAGATCTTGCAGAGAGATTCAGTTGGTCGGCAGCAGCCATGATAGACAGACACGGCCATTTGTAGCTGCTAAGAAAACTTCTTTTTAAGACGTAGGTAAGGAGATATTCATAGTTTAGGTCTTCAGAAATCCATAAATTATGACTCCCAGTCTCCCCTTACATTTTTCCTTGATCAAGAGTTGCTGGTAATAGCAGGCAGCATCAGCTAGTTCAGCACATTTAAATGGGATGTAGTCTTTCTCTGTATTTCTAAATCTTATGTATTTGGTTCAGAAGATCTAGTGCCATTCATACAAAATAAATACACTTCTTTGTAGGCAGGTCTATAGGTAGAACTTTGCTTAACAGATAAACTATTGAAATTACTTTGATTTCAAGCACTTAAGTGAATATAATGGAGCCAAGAATGTATGTTGCTACTATAGGCCTCCTTATTGGTGTTTTATACATATAAAAAACTTTGGTAATTGCTATTATGTGCATGTAGTGGTCTGAATCTCTGCCTTAGTGATTCCCCAATACCAGTGAGAAGCTTATTTGTTTGGGTGCAGCCAGGCAGGACAGGGTCAAGTTTCATCATTTCCCAGTTGTGTTATTGGTCCTGTAATGTTTATGCTCAGGCTTGTGGGATTGAACACCAACAGGATACAGACATGGGCCCATAATTAGAGATACATGGAAAACTTATGTTAAATATAATAACCAACTGTATATAAGAAGTATAATTAAAACACTTTAATAGCCATATTAACTATACAAACATGCTTAAAAATAGTCTAGCTATAACCAAAATAACCCTCATGCTAAAACTAATAACAAAAAGACACATTGTAACTAAATCTTATATAGTGATAATCTAAACCCTTCCCTTCTTTAAGCAGGAATAACTAAATATGGTAGCCACTATTATTTATAATATCATAACATACAGTATTACTCTAATATAAATTTTGGATAAGGGAAAACATTATTGCCATTATTTATGTTCTGTGTCAGAGGCACTTCATGGTGATACTGCAATGTTTCTCCTTTTTCCCCTGTAATATGTAAAGCCCACCCTGTGCTATTTGATTTTTGCAATCATTAGCTTTTGCCGTAATGTGGGCTTCACAAATATAGAGCAAGTCCATTCACCTCAATGTCCCTTCAGTTACATGCAGTTTATTTGGCTCCAAAAATTGTCACGGTGTCCAGATGGAATTAACACCCTAACACAGGCACCTGTAAATATAGTAAGTAACTGCATTGCTTCATTTAAGCCATTTTAAAGTCTACATATTTTGGGGTGCTTTACAGCTAGTGCTGCTCCTGCTAATAGTATTAGTGACATTTGTTTTTATTACAAACACACCTTTACACTTCACCCATAAAGTATTTTAATTGTGTTACAATGAGGAGATCCCACAGACCTAGCTGTTAACCTTGAGCTCTTCTATAAATATATATATATATATATATATATATATATATATATATACTCCTCATAGTTGTATTTCTTAGATGGGTCTCTGCTATTCATGTTTCCTTGCTGTACAATGGATTTATGGGGTGACATCTGATCTCTGTATTTTGATTTATTTGTTGTGGATGTATTTATAGTATAGATTTAGTGCAAAAATGTGTATTTTATTGTTGCTGAAATTGACGTGATTCCAGGTGGCACAAAGAGGCAGGGCATGGACACAGTTATGCTGTATTGACTCCTATCCACATTATAGTCATTTTACTATAAAAAGAAGGGACACATACAAAACATGGCTGTCACTGCTAAGACATATTTAATTTGTACATGAGCTAAATAACAAGCTGTACTCAGATCAATAGTTCCCAATTTGTCTTGTTTGCCATTTACTGCCCTGCTTTTTGCAAGGGGTTTTGTTGTGGAAACTGTTGCTATGCAGTGATGTCATAATGCTAGCTACCATTGTGACACCATAGACTGTAACTCTCTGCAGATCTTGCAGAGAGATTCAGTTGATCGGCAGCAGCCATGATAGACAGACACGGTCATTTGTAGCTGCTAAGAAAACTTATTTTTAAGACGTAGGTAAGGAGATATTCATAGTTTAGGTCTTCAGAAATCCATAAAGTATGACTCCCAGACTCCTCTTACATTCTTTCTTGATCAAGAGTTGCTGGTATTAGTTGGCAGCATCAGCTAGTTCAGTAACTGTTATTGGCTTTATGTACATTTAAATGGGATGTAGTCTTTCTCTGTATTTTTAAATCATATTTGTTTGGTTCAGAAGATCTAGTGTCAGTCATACAGGAAAAATACACTTCTCTATAGGCAGGTATATAGATACAACTTCTATACATAGATACAATTTAGCACCCACCACAGATCTGGCAGAGTATTTGGGGTAATTCCTCATATGTACCCATTTTTTTTATATTTACTGAACTCTACTCTTTTTGTTTTTTATTTAGAAAACATTCAATTGGCCTTCCGCTACAATCAAGGCTGAGACATCATGCTGTAAGTGAAGCTATAGATAGAAGCATCAGATGGTAAGTGGTTAATCCTTCCATTGTAATATTAACTTCTGGTTAAAATATTAAAGGGGCACTCTGCTCAGAAGCTATATTTTTGTATTATGTTATTTGGAAAGTTGCTTTGAATTACTTTCTGTCATAATGCAAAAATTAATTTTTCGGAAGTGAACCCCTTTATCATTTTATTGCACAGACACTCCTAAACAGAAACCACCCATACTAAAAATGAGCCAATATCAGGTAACAACAGTGATAACTAATAATGACAAAAGGACAAGTTATATATAATACATGAAAAGGTAATCAACATTCAAAAAGAGTTTATATAGTTTATATAAAGAGTTTATTTAATACAGGTATACAGCATTATCAGTAGAGTAGAAGAATAATTCTATTTCCCATGATATCTAAATAGCAAAAAATTATTTCCTACTATAAACCGTGATACTCAATTTAAAACTCTTTTAAACTTGCAAACTACCAAAACTATACATAAAAGGTGCTAAAATATAAAACTTGATATTGGTACACAGTGCAAAAATCAGAAAATGTGTAAAAATGATATACAATAAAAAAGTTATATTTAAAAAACTAAAATAACTTGCTACTAAAACTTGTAATAACCGGTAACCAAGAATATTAAAGAGATGTCATCAAGCTATACTAAAATACTCATGCGTCGTAAGTCATAAAAAGGACTAAAACAAATAATAAGGATAACATGAATATAATTAGGATGATAAATAGATTTCAATAACAAGTATGCCTAATACATTTTAATATCTTAATAACTAATAGCAATGACTCGTCGTTTATTTACTAATGAAACCTATAAATGTAAACTCTTTAAAACTTGCAAAATACCAAAACTATACATAAAAGGTGCTAAAATATAAAACTTGAAATTGGTCCAAAGTGCAAAAATCAGAAAAACCGCCGTGCAAAAATGATATACAATAAAAAAGTTATATTTAAAAAACTAAAATAACTTACTACTAAAACTTGTAATAACCGGTAACCAATAATACTAAAAAGATGTTATCAAGCTATAATACTCAAATACTCATGCGTCGTAAGTCATAAAAAGGACTAAAACAAATAAGGAAAACCGTCGTTTATTTACTAAAGAAACCTAAAAATGTAAACTCTTTAAAACTTGCAAAATACCAAAACTAAACATAAAAGGTTCTAAAATATAAAACTTGATATTGGTACACAGTGCAAAAATCAGAAAAACCGCCGTGTAAAAATGATATACACTAAAAAAGTTATATTTAAAAAACTAAAATAATTTGCTACTAAAACTTGTAATAACCGGTAACCACGAATACTAAAAAGATGTCATCCAGCTATAATACTAAAATAGTCATGCGTCGTAAGTCATAAAAAGGACTAAAACAAATAATAAGGATAACATGAATATAATTAGGATGATAAATAGAATTCAATGACAAGTATACCTAATACATTTTAATATCTTAATAACCAATAGCAATAACTCGTCGTTTATTTACTAATGAAACCTAAAAATTTTAAATCTTTAAAACTTGCAAAATACCACAACTATACATAAAAGGTGCTAAAATATAAAACTTCATAATGGTACATAGTGCAAAAATCAGAAAAACCGCTGTGTAAAAATGATATACACTAAAAAAGATATATATAAAAAACTAAAATAATTTGCTACTAAAACTTGTAATAACCGGTAACCAAGAATACTAAAAAGATATCATCAAGCTATACTAAAATACTCATGCGTCGTAAGTCATAAAAAGGACTAAAACAAATAATAAGGATAACATGAATATAATTAGGATGATAAATAGATTTCAATAACAAGTATGCCTAATACATTTTAATATCTTAATAACTAATAGCAATAACTCGTCGTTTATTTACTAAAGAAACCTAAAAGTGTAAACTCTTTAAAACTTGCAAAATACCAAATCTATACATAAAAGGTGCTAAAATATAAAACTTCATAATGGTACACAGTGCAAAAATCTGAAAAACTGCCGTGTAAAAATGATATACACTAAAAAAGATATATATAAAAAACTAAAATAATTTGCTACTAAAACTTGTAATAACCGGTAACCAAGAATACTAAAAAGATGTCATCAAGCTATACTAAAATACTCATGCGTCGTAAGTCATAAATAGGACTAAAACAAATAATAAGGATAACGTGAATATAATTAGGATGATAAATAGAATTCAATGACAAGTATGCCTAATACATTTTAATATCTTAATAACTAATAGCAATAACTCGTCGTTTATTTACTAATGAAACCTAAAAATGTAAACTCTTTAAAACTTGCAAAATACCAAAACTATACATAAAAGGTGCTAAAATATACAACTTCATAATGGTACACAGTGCAAAAATCAGAAAAACCGCTGTGTAAAAATGATATACACTAAAAAAGATATATATAAAAAACTAAAATAATTTGCTACTAAAACTTGTAATAACCGGTAACCAAGAATACTAAAAAGATGTAATCAAGCTATACTCAAATACTCATGCGTCGTAAGTCATAAAAAGGACTAAAATAAATAATAAGGATAACATGAATATAATTAGGATGATAAATAGAATTCAATAACAAGTATGCCTAATACATTTTAATATCTTAATAACTAATAGCAATAACTCGTCCTTTATTTACTAATGAAACCTATAAATGTAAACTCTTTAAAACTTGCAAAATACCAAAACTATACATAAAAGGTGCTAAAATATAAAACTTGATATTGGTACACAGTGCAAAAATCGGAAAAACCACCGTGTAAAAATGATATACAATAAAAAAGTTATATTTAAAAAACTAAAATAACTTACTACTAAAACTTGTAATAACCAGTAACCAAGAATACTAAAAAGATGTTATCAAGCTATAATACTAAAATACTCATGCGTCGTAAGTCATAAAAAGGACTAAAACAAATAATAAGGATAACATGAATATAATTAGAATGATAAATAGAATTCAATAACAAGTATGCCTAATACATTTTAATATCTTAATAACTAATAGCAATACTCGTAGTTTATTTACTAATGAAACCTAAAAATGTAAACTCTTTAAAACTTTCAAAATACCCAAACTGTGCATAAAAGGTGCTAAAACATAAAACTTGATATTGGTCCACAGTGCAAAAATCGGAAAAACCGCTGTGTAAAAATGATATTCAATAAAAAAGTTATATTTAAAATACTAAAATAACTTACTACTAAAACTTGTAATAACCAGTAACCAAGAATACTAAAAAGATGTTATCAAGCTATAATACTAAAATATTCATGCGTCGTAAGTCATAAAAAGGACTAAAACAAATAATAAGGATAACATGAATATAATTAGGATGATAAATAGAATTCAATAACAAGTATGCCTAATACATTTTAATATCTTAATAACTAATAGCAATACTCGTCGTTTATTTACTAATGAAACCTAAAATGTAAACTCTTTAAAACTTGCAAAATACCCAAACTATACATAAAAAGTGCTAAAATATAAAACTTGATATTGATCCACAGTGCAAAAATCAGATAAAGCGCCGTGTAAAATGATATACAATAAAAAAGTTATATTTAAAAAACTAAAATAACTTACTACTAAAACTTGTAATAACCAGTAACCAAGAATACTAAAAAGATGTCATCAAGCTATAGTAATATACTCATGCGTCGTAAGTCATAAAAAGGACTAAAACAAATAATAAGGATAACATGAATATAATTAGGATGATAAATAGAATTCAATAACAAGTATGCCTAATACATTTTAATATCTTAATAACTAATAGCAATAACTCGTTGTTTATTTAGTAAAGAAACCTAAAAGTGTAAACTCTTTAAAACTTGCAAAATACCAAATCTATACATAAAAGGTGCTAAAATATAAATCTTCATAATGGTACACAGTGCAAAAATCAGAAAAACCGCCGTGTAAAAATGATATACACTAAAAAAGTTATATTTAAAAAACTAAAATAACTTACTACTAAAACTTGTAATAACCAGTAACCAAGAATACTAAAAAGATGTTATCAAGCTATAATACTAAAATACTCATGCGTCGTAAGTCATAAAAAGGACTAAAACAAATAATAAGGATAACATGAATATAATTAGGATGATAAATAGAATTCAATAACAAGTATGCCTAATACATTTTAATATCTTAATAACTAATAGCAATAACTCGTCGTTTATTTAGTAAAGAAACCTAAAAGTGTAAACTCTTTAAAACTTGCAAAATACCAAATCTATACATAAAAGGTGCTAAAATATAAATCTTCATAATGTTACACAGTGCAAGAATCAGAAAAACCGCCGTGTAAAAATGATATACACTAAAAAAGTTATATTTAAAAAACTAAAATAACTTACTACTAAAACTTGTAATAACCAGTAACCAAGAATACTAAAAAGATGTCATCAAGCTATACTAAAATACTCATGCGTCGTAAGTTATAAAAAGGACTAAAACAAATAATAAGGATAACATGAATATAATTAGGATGATAAATAGAATTCAATAACAAGTATGCCTAATACATTTTAATATCTTAATAACTAATAGCAATAACTCGTCGTTTATTTAGTAAAGAAACCTAAAAGTGTAAACTCTTTAAAACTTGCAAAATACCAAATCTATACATAAAAGGTGCTAAAATATAAAACTTCATAATGGTACACAATGCAAAAATCAGAAAAACCGCCGTGTAAAAATTATATTCACTAAAAAAGATATATATAAAAAACTAAAATAATTTGCTACTAAAACTTATAATAACCGGTAACCAAGAATACTAAAAAGATGTCATCAAGCTATACTAAAATACTCATGCGTCGTAAGTCATAAAAAGGACTAAACCAAATAATAAGGATAACATGAATATAATTAGGATGATAAATAGAATTCAATAACAAGTATGCCTAATACATTTTAATATCTTAATAACTAATAGCAATACTCGTCGTTTATTTACTAATGAAACCTAAAAATGTAAACTCTTTAAAACTTTCAAAATACCCAAACTATTCATAAAAGGTGCTAAAACATAAAACTTGATATTGGTCCACAGTGCAAAAATCAGAAAAACCGCCGTGTAAAAATGATATTCAATAAAAAAGTTATATTTAAAAAACTAAAATAACTTACTACTAAAACTTGTAATAACCAGTAACCAAGAATACTAAAAAGATGTTATCAAGCTATAATACTAAAATACTCATGCGTCGTAAGTCATAAAAAGGACTAAAACAAATAATAAGGATAACATGAATATAATTAGGATGATAAATAGAATTCAATAACAAGTATGCCTAATACATTTTAATATCTTAATAACTAATAGCAATAACTCGTCGTTTATTTACTAAAGAAACCTAAAAGTGTAAACTGTTTAAAACTTGCAAAATACCCAAACTTTACATAAAAGGTGCTAAAATATAAAACTCGATATTGGTCCACAGTGCAAAAATCAGAAAAACCACCGTGTAAAAATGATATACAATAAAAAAGTTATATTTAAAAAACTAAAATAACTTACTACTAAAACTTGTAATAACCGGTAACCAAGAATACTAAAAAGATATCATCAAGCTATAGTAAAGTACTCATGCGTCGTAAGTCATAAAAAGGACTAAAACAAATAATAAGGATAACATGAATATAATTAGGATGATAAATAGAATACTCATGCGTCGTAAGTCATAAAAAGGACTAAACCAAATAATAAGGATAACATGAATATAATTAGGATGATAAATAGAATTCAATAACAAGTATGCCTAATACATTTTAATATCTTAATAACTAATAGCAATACTCGTCGTTTATTTACTAAAGAAACCTAAAAGTGTAAACTGTTTAAAACTTGCAAAATACCCAAACTATACATAAAAGGTGCTAAAATATAAAACTCGATATTGGTCCACAGTGCAAAAATCAGAAAAACCGCTGTGTAAAAATGATATACACTAAAAAAGTTATATTTAAAAAACTAAAATAACTTACTACTAAAACTTGTAATAACCGGTAACCAAGAATACTAAAAGATGTCATCAAGCTATAATACTAAAATACTCATGCGTCGTAAGTCATAAAAAGGACTAAAACAAATAATAAGGATAACATGAATATAATTAGGATGATAAATAGAATTCAATAACAAGTATGCCTAATACATTTTAATATCTTAATAACTAATAGCAATAACTCGTCGTTTATTTAGTAAAGAAACCTAAAAGTGTAAACTCTTTAAAACTTGCAAAATACCAAATCTATACATAAAAGGTGCTAAAATATAAATCTTCATAATGTTACACAGTGCAAGAATCAGAAAAACCGCCGTGTAAAAATGATATACACTAAAAAAGTTATATTTAAAAAACTAAAATAACTTACTACTAAAACTTGTAATAACCAGTAACCAAGAATACTAAAAAGATGTCATCAAGCTATACTAAAATACTCATGCGTCGTAAGTTATAAAAAGGACTAAAACAAATAATAAGGATAACATGAATATAATTAGGATGATAAATAGAATTCAATAACAAGTATGCCTAATACATTTTAATATCTTAATAACTAATAGCAATAACTCGTCGTTTATTTACTAAAGAAACCTAAAAGTGTAAACTCTTTAAAACTTGCAAAATACCAAATCTATACATAAAAAGTGCTAAAATATAAAACTTCATAATGGTACACAGTGCAAAAATCAGAAAAACCGCCGTGTAAAAATGATATTCACTAAAAAAGATATATATAAAAAACTAAAATAATTTGCTACTAAAACTTATAATAACCGGTAACCAAGAATACTAAAAAGATGTCATCAAGCTATACTAAAATACTCATGCGTCGTAAGTCATAAATAGGACTAAAACAAATAATAAAGATAACATGAATATAATTAGGATGATAAATAGAATTCAATAACAAGTATGCCTAATACATTTTAACATCTTAATAACTAATAGCAATAACTCGTCGTTTATTTACTGAAGAAACCTAAAAGTGTAAACTGTTTAAAACTTGCAAAATACCCAAACTATACATAAAAAGTGCTAAAATATAAAACTTGATATTGATCCACAGTGCAAAAATCAGAAAAACCGCCGTGTAAAAATGATATACACTAAAAAAGTTATATTTAAAAAACTAAAATAACTTACTACTAAAACTTGTAATAACCAGTAACCAAGAATACTAAAAAGATGTTATCAAGCTATAATACTAAAATACTCATGCGTCGTAAGTCATAAAAAGGACTAAAACAAATAATAAGGATAACATGAATATAATTAGGATGATAAATAGAATTCAATAACAAGTATGCCTAATACATTTTATTATCTTAATAACTAATAGAAATAACTCGTCGTTTATTTACTAAATAAACCTAAAAGTGTAAACTGTTTAAAACTTGCAAAATACCCAAACTATACATAAAAGTTGCTAAAATATAAAACTCGATATTGGTCCACAATGCAAAAATCAGAAAAACCGCCGTGTAAAAATGATATTCACTAAAAAAGATATATATAAAAAACTAAAATAATTTGCTACTAAAACTTATAATAACCGGTAACCAAGAATACTAAAAAGATGTCATCAAGCTATACTAAAATACTCATGCGTCGTAAGTCATAAAAAGGACTAAACCAAATAATAAGGATAACATGAATATAATTAGGATGATAAATAGAATTCAATAACAAGTATGCCTAATACATTTTAACATCTTAATAACTAATAGCAATAACTCGTCGTTTATTTACTAAAGAAACCTAAAAGTGTAAACTATTTAAAACTTGCAAAATACCCAAACTATACATAAAAAGTGCTAAAATATAAAACTTGATATTGATCCACAGTGCAAAAATCAGATAAAGCGCCGTGTAAAATGATATACAATAAAAAAGTTATATTTAAAAAACTAAAATAACTTACTACTAAAACTTGTAATAACCAGTAACCAAGAATACTAAAAAGATGTTATCAAGCTATAATACTAAAATACTCATGCGTCGTAAGTCATAAAAAGGACTAAAACAAATAATAAGGATAACATGAATATAATTAGGATGATAAATAGAATTCAATAACAAGTATGCCTAATACATTTTAATATCTTAATAACTAATAGCAATAACTCGTCGTTTATTTAGTAAAGAAACCTAAAAGTGTAAACTCTTTAAAACTTGCAAAATACCAAATCTATACATAAAAGGTGCTAAAATATAAATCTTCATAATGGTACACAGTGCAAAAATCAGAAAAACCGCCGTGTAAAAATGATATACACTAAAAAAGTTATATTTAAAAACTAAAATAACTTACTACTAAAACTTGTAATAACCAGTAACCAAGAATACTAAAAAGATGTTATCAAGCTATAATACTAAAATACTCATGCGTCGTAAGTCATAAAAAGGACTAAAACAAATAATAAGGATAACATGAATATAATTAGGATGATAAATAGAATTCAATAACAAGTATGCCTAATACATTTTAATATCTTAATAACTAATAGCAATAACTCGTCGTTTATTTACTAAAGAAACCTAAAAGTGTAAACTCTTTAAAACTTGCAAAATACCAAATCTATACATAAAAAGTGCTAAAATATAAAACTTCATAACGGTACACAGTGCAAAAATCAGAAAAACCGCCGTGTAAAAATGATATTCACTAAAAAAGATATATATAAAAAACTAAAATAATTTGCTACTAAAACTTATAATAACCGGTAACCAAGAATACTATAAAGATGTCATCAAGCTATACTAAAATACTCATGCGTCGTAAGTCATAAAAAGGACTAAACCAAATAATAAGGATAACATGAATATAATTAGGATGATAAATAGAATTCAATAACAAGTATGCCTAATACATTTTAACATCTTAATAACTAATAGCAATAACTCGTCGTTTATTTACTAAAGAAACCTAAAAGTGTAAACTGTTTAAAACTTGCAAAATACCCAAACTATACATAAAAAGTGCTAAAATATAAAACTTGATATTGATCCACAGTGCAAAAATCAGATAAAGCGCCGTGTAAAATGATATACAATAAAAAAGTTATATTTAAAAAACTAAAATAACTTACTACTAAAACTTGTAATAACCAGTAACCAAGAATACTAAAAAGATGTCATCAAGCTATAGTAATATACTCATGCGTCGTAAGTCATAAAAAGGACTAAAACAAATAATAAGGATAACATGAATATAATTAGGATGATAAATAGAATTCAATAACAAGTATGCCTAATACATTTTAATATCTTAATAACTAATAGCAATAACTCGTCGTTTATTTAGTAAAGAAACCTAAAAGTGTAAACTCTTTAAAACTTGCAAAATACCAAATCTATACATAAAAGGTGCTAAAATATAAATCTTCATAATGGTACACAGTGCAAAAATCAGAAAAACCGCCGTGTAAAAATGATATACACTAAAAAAGTTATATTTAAAAAACTAAAATAACTTACTACTAAAACTTGTAATAACCAGTAACCAAGAATACTAAAAAGATGTTATCAAGCTATAATACTAAAATACTCATGCGTCGTAAGTCATAAAAAGGACTAAAACAAATAATAAGGATAACATGAATATAATTAGGATGATAAATAGAATTCAATAACAAGTATGCCTAATACATTTTAATATCTTAATAACTAATAGCAATAACTCGTCGTTTATTTAGTAAAGAAACCTAAAAGTGTAAACTCTTTAAAACTTGCAAAATACCAAATCTATACATAAAAGGTGCTAAAATATAAATCTTCATAATGGTACACAGTGCAAAAATCAGAAAAACCACCGTGTAAAAATGATATACACTAAAAAAGTTATATTTAAAAAACTAAAATAACTTACTACTAAAACTTGTAATAACCAGTAACCAAGAATACTAAAAAGATGTTATCAAGCTATAATACTAAAATACTCATGCGTCGTAAGTCATAAAAAGGACTAAAACAAATAATAAGGATAACATGAATATAATTAGGATGATAAATAGAATTCAATAACAAGTATGCCTAATACATTTTAATATCTTAATAACTAATAGCAATAACTCGTCGTTTATTTACTAAAGAAACCTAAAAGTGTAAACTCTTTAAAACTTGCAAAATACCAAATCTATACATAAAAAGTGCTAAAATATAAAACTTCATAATGGTACACAGTGCAAAAATCAGAAAAAACCGCCGTGTAAAAATGATATTCACTAAAAAAGATATATATAAAAAACTAAAATAATTTGCTACTAAAACTTATAATAACCGGTAACCAAGAATACTAAAAAGATGTCATCAAGCTATACTAAAATACTCATGCGTCGTAAGTCATAAAAAGGACTAAACCAAATAATAAGGATAACATGAATATAATTAGGATGATAAATAGAATTCAATAACAAGTATGCCTAATACATTTTAACATCTTAATAACTAATAGCAATAACTCGTCGTTTATTTACTAAAGAAACCTAAAAGTGTAAACTGTTTAAAACTTGCAAAATACCCAAACTATACATAAAAAGTGCTAAAATATAAAACTTGATATTGATCCACAGTGCAAAAATCAGATAAAGCGCCGTGTAAAATGATATACAATAAAAAAGTTATATTTAAAAAACTAAAATAACTTACTACTAAAACTTGTAATAACCAGTAACCAAGAATACTAAAAAGATGTCATCAAGCTATAGTAATATACTCATGCGTCGTAAGTCATAAAAAGGACTAAAACAAATAATAAGGATAACATGAATATAATTAGGATGATAAATAGAATTCAATAACAAGTATGCCTAATACATTTTAATATCTTAATAACTAATAGCAATAACTCGTCGTTTATTTAGTAAAGAAACCTAAAAGTGTAAACTCTTTAAAACTTGCAAAATACCAAATCTATACATAAAAGGTGCTAAAATATAAATCTTCATAATGGTACACAGTGCAAAAATCAGAAAAACCGCCGTGTAAAAATGATATACACTAAAAAAGTTATATTTAAAAAACTAAAATAACTTACTACTAAAACTTGTAATAACCAGTAACCAAGAATACTAAAAAGATGTTATCAAGCTATAATACTAAAATACTCATGCGTCGTAAGTCATAAAAAGGACTAAAACAAATAATAAGGATAACATGAATATAATTAGGATTATAAATAGAATTCAATAACAAGTATGCCTAATACATTTTAATATCTTAATAACTAATAGCAATAACTCGTCGTTTATTTAGTAAAGAAACCTAAAAGTGTAAACTGTTTAAAACTTGCAAAATACCAAATCTATACATAAAAGGTGCTAAAATATAAATCTTCATAATGGTACACAGTGCAAAAATCAGAAAAACCGCCGTGTAAAAATGATATACACTAAAAAAGTTATATTTAAAAAAACTAAAATAACTTACTACTAAAACTTGTAATAACCAGTAACCAAGAATACTAAAAAGATGTTATCAAGCTATAATACTAAAATACTCATGCGTCGTAAGTCATAAAAAGGACTAAAACAAATAATAAGGATAACATGAATATAATTAGGATGATAAATAGAATTCAATAACAAGTATGCCTAATACATTTTAATATCTTAATAACTAATAGCAATAACTCGTCGTTTATTTAGTAAAGAAACCTAAAAGTGTAAACTCTTTAAAACTTGCAAAATACTATATCTATACATAAAAGGTGCTAAAATATAAAACTTCATAATGGTACACAGTGCAAAAATCAGAAAAACCGCCGTGTAAAAATGATATACACTAAAAAAGTTATATTTAAAAAACTAAAATAACTTACTACTCAAACTTGTAATAACCAGTAACCAAGAATACTAAAAAGATGTCATCAAGCTATAGTAAAATACTCATGCTTCGTAAGTCATAAAAAGGACTAAAACAAATAATAAGGATAACATGAATATAATTAGGATGATAAATAGAATTCAATAACAAGTATGCCTAATACATTTTAATATCTTAATAACTAATAGCAATAACTCGTCGTTTATTTAGTAAAGAAACCTAAAAGTGTAAACTCTTTAAAACTTGCAAAATACCAAATCTATACATAAAAAGTGCTAAAATATAAAACTTCATAATGGTACACAGTGCAAAAATCAGAAAAACCGCCGTGTAAAAATGATATACAATAAAAAAGTTATATTTAAAAAACTAAAATAATTTGCTACTAAAACTTGTAATAACCAGTAACCAAGAATACTAAAAAGATGTCATCAAGCTATACTAAAATACTCATGCGTCGTAAGTCATAAAAAGGACTAAACCAAATAATAAGGATAACATGAATATAATTAGGATGATAAATAGAATTCAATAACAAGTATGCCTAATACATTTTAACATCTTAATAACTAATAGCAATAACTCGTCGTTTATTTACTAAAGAAACCTAAAAGTGTAAACTGTTTAAAACTTGCAAAATACCCAAACTATACATAAAAAGTGCTAAAATATAAAACTTGATATTGATCCACAGTGCAAAAATCAGATAAAGCGCCGTGTAAAATGATATACAATAAAAAAGTTATATTTAAAAAACTAAAATAACTTACTACTAAAACTTGTAATAACCAGTAACCAAGAATACTAAAAAGATGTCATCAAGCTATAGTAATATACTCATGCGTCGTAAGTCATAAAAAGGACTAAAACAAATAATAAGGATAACATGAATATAATTAGGATGATAAATAGAATTCAATAACAAGTATGCCTAATACATTTTAATATCTTAATAACTAATAGCAATAACTCGTCGTTTATTTAGTAAAGAAACCTAAAAGTGTAAACTCTTTAAAACTTGCAAAATACCAAATCTATACATAAAAGGTGCTAAAATATAAATCTTCATAATGGTACACAGTGCAAAAATCAGAAAAACCGCCGTGTAAAAATGATATACACTAAAAAAGTTATATTTAAAAAACTAAAATAACTTACTACTAAAACTTGTAATAACCAGTAACCAAGAATACTAAAAAGATGTTATCAAGCTATAATACTAAAATACTCATGCGTCGTAAGTCATAAAAAGGACTAAAACAAATAATAAGGATAACATGAATATAATTAGGATTATAAATAGAATTCAATAACAAGTATGCCTAATACATTTTAATATCTTAATAACTAATAGCAATAACTCGTCGTTTATTTAGTAAAGAAACCTAAAAGTGTAAACTGTTTAAAACTTGCAAAATACCAAATCTATACATAAAAGGTGCTAAAATATAAATCTTCATAATGGTACACAGTGCAAAAATCAGAAAAACCGCCGTGTAAAAATGATATACACTAAAAAAGTTATATTTAAAAAAACTAAAATAACTTACTACTAAAACTTGTAATAACCAGTAAGAGTATATTACTATAGCTTGATGACATCTTTTTAGTATTCTTGGATGCGTCGTAAGTCATAAAAAGGACTAAAACAAATAATAAGGATAACATGAATATAATTAGGATGATAAATAGAATTCAATAACAAGTATGCCTAATACATTTTAATATCTTAATAACTAATAGCAATAACTCGTCGTTTATTTAGTAAAGAAACCTAAAAGTGTAAACTCTTTAAAACTTGCAAAATACCAAATCTATACATAAAAGGTGCTAAAATATAAATCTTCATAATGGTACACAGTGCAAAAATCAGAAAAACCGCCGTGTAAAAATGATATACACTAAAAAAGTTATATTTAAAAAACTAAAATAACTTACTACTAAAACTTGTAATAACCAGTAACCAAGAATACTAAAAAGATGTTATCAAGCTATAATACTAAAATACTCATGCGTCGTAAGTCATAAAAAGGACTAAAACAAATAATAAGGATAACATGAATATAATTAGGATTATAAATAGAATTCAATAACAAGTATGCCTAATACATTTTAATATCTTAATAACTAATAGCAATAACTCGTCGTTTATTTAGTAAAGAAACCTAAAAGTGTAAACTGTTTAAAACTTGCAAAATACCAAATCTATACATAAAAGGTGCTAAAATATAAATCTTCATAATGGTACACAGTGCAAAAATCAGAAAAACCGCCGTGTAAAAATGATATACACTAAAAAAGTTATATTTAAAAAAACTAAAATAACTTACTACTAAAACTTGTAATAACCAGTAACCAAGAATACTAAAAAGATGTTATCAAGCTATAATACTAAAATACTCATGCGTCGTAAGTCATAAAAAGGACTAAAACAAATAATAAGGATAACATGAATATAATTAGGATGATAAATAGAATTCAATAACAAGTATGCCTAATACATTTTAATATCTTAATAACTAATAGCAATAACTCGTCGTTTATTTAGTAAAGAAACCTAAAAGTGTAAACTCTTTAAAACTTGCAAAATACTATATCTATACATAAAAGGTGCTAAAATATAAAACTTCATAATGGTACACAGTGCAAAAATCAGAAAAACCGCCGTGTAAAAATGATATACACTAAAAAAGTTATATTTAAAAAACTAAAATAACTTACTACTCAAACTTGTAATAACCAGTAACCAAGAATACTAAAAAGATGTCATCAAGCTATAGTAAAATACTCATGCTTCGTAAGTCATAAAAAGGACTAAAACAAATAATAAGGATAACATGAATATAATTAGGATGATAAATAGAATTCAATAACAAGTATGCCTAATACATTTTAATATCTTAATAACTAATAGCAATAACTCGTCGTTTATTTAGTAAAGAAACCTAAAAGTGTAAACTCTTTAAAACTTGCAAAATACCAAATCTATACATAAAAAGTGCTAAAATATAAAACTTCATAATGGTACACAGTGCAAAAATCAGAAAAACCGCCGTGTAAAAATGATATACAATAAAAAAGTTATATTTAAAAAACTAAAATAATTTGCTACTAAAACTTGTAATAACCAGTAACCAAGAATACTAAAAAGATGTCATCAAGCTATACTAAAATACTCATGCGTCGTAAGTCATAAAAAGGACTAAACCAAATAATAAGGATAACATGAATATAATTAGGATGATAAATAGAATTCAATAACAAGTATGCCTAATACATTTTAATATCTTAATAACTAATAGCAATACTCGTCGTTTATTTACTAATGAAACCTAAAAATGTAAACTCTTTAAAACTTTCAAAATACCCAAACTATTCATAAAAGGTGCTAAAACATAAAACTTGATATTGGTCCACAGTGCAAAAATCAGAAAAACCGCAGTGTAAAAATGATATTCAATAAAAAAGTTATATTTAAAAAACTAAAATAACTTCCTACTAAAACTTGTAATAACCAGTAACCAAGAATACTAAAAAGATGTTATCAAGCTATAATACTAAAATACTCATGCGTCGTAAGTCATAAAAAGGACTAAAACAAATAATAAGGATAACATGAATATAATTAGGATGATCAATAGAATTCAATAACAAGTATGCCTAATACATTTAAATATCTTAATAACTAATAGCAATAACTCGTCGTTTATTTACTAAAGAAACCTAAAAGTGTAAACTCTTTAAAACTTGCAAAATACCAAATCTATACATAAAAAGTGCTAAAATATAAAACTTCATAATGGTACACAGTGCAAAAATCAGAAAAACCGCCGTGTAAAAATGATATTCACAAAAAAAGATATATATAAAAATCTAAAATAATTTGCTACTAAAACTTATAATAACCGGTAACCAAGAATACTAAAAAGATGTCATCAAGCTATACTAAAATACTCATGCGTCGTAAGTCATAAAAAGGACTAAACCAAATAATAAGGATAACATGAATATAATTAGGATGATAAATAGAATTCAATAACAAGTATGCCTAATACATTTAAATATCTTAATAACTAATAGCAATAACTCGTCGTTTATTTACTAAAGAAACCTAAAAGTGTAAACTCTTTAAAACTTGCAAAATACCAAATCTATACATAAAAGGTGCTAAAATATAAAACTTCATAATAGTACACAGTGCAAAAATCAGAAAAACCGCCGTGTAAAAATGATATACACTAAAAAAGATATATATAAAAAACTAAAATAATTTGCTACTAAAACTTGTAATAACCGGTAACCAAGAATACTAAAAAGATGTCATCAAGCTATACTAAAATACTCATGCGTCGTAAGTCATAAATAGGACTAAAACAAATAATAAGGATAACATGAATATAATTAGGATGATAAATAGAATTCAATAACAAGTATGCCTAATACATTTTTACATCTTAATAACTAATAGCAATAACTCGTCGTTTATTTACTAATGAAACCTAAAAATGTAAACTCTTTAAAACTTGCAAAATACCAAATCTATACATAAAAGGTGCTAAAATATAAAACTTCATAATGGTACACAGTGCAAAAATCAGAAAAACCGCCGTGTAAAAATGATATACACTAAAAAAGATATATATAAAAAACTAAAATAATTTGCTACTAAAACTTATAGTAACCGGTAACCAAGAATACTAAAAAGATGTCATCATCAAGCTATAATACTAAAATACTCATGCGTCGTAAGTCATAAAAAGGACTAAAACAAATAATAAGGATAACATGAATATAATTAGGATGATAAATAGAATTCAATAACAAGTATGCCTAATACATTTTAATATCTTAATAACTAATAGCAATAACTCGTCGTTTATTTACTAAAGAAACCTAAAAGTGTAAACTCTTTAAAACTTGCAAAATACCCAAACTATGCATAAAAGGTGCTAAAATATAAAACATGATATTGGTCCACAGTGCAAAAATCAGACAAACCGCCGTGTAAAAATGATATACAATAAAAAAGTTATATTTAAAAAACTAAAATAATTTGCTACTAAAACTTGTAATAACCAGTAACCAAGAATACTAAAAAGATGTCATCAAGCTATACTAAAATACTCATGCGTCGTAAGTCATAAAAAGGACTAAAACAAATAATAAGGATAACATGAATATAATTAGGATGATAAATAGAATTCAATAACAAGTATGCCTAATACATTTTAATATCTTAATAACTAATAGCAATAACTCGTCGTTTATTTACTAAAGAAACCTAAAAGTGTAAACTGTTTAAAACTTGCAAAATACCCAAACTATACATAAAAGGTGCTAAAACATAAAACTTGATATTGGTCCACAGTGCAAAAATCAGAAAAACCGCTGTGTAAAAATGATATACAATAAAAAAGTTATATTTAAAAAACTAAAATAACTTACTACTAAAACTTGTAATAACCGGTAACCAATAATACTAAAAAGATGTTATCAAGCTATAATACTAAAATACTCATGCGTCGTAAGTCATAAAAAGGACTAAAACAAATAATAAGGATAACATGAATATAATTAGGATGATAAATAGAATTCAATGACAAGTATGCCTAATACATTTTAATATCTTAATAACTAATAGCAATAACTCGTCGTTTATTTACTAAAGAAACCTAAAAGTGTAAACTGTTTAAAACTTGCAAAATACCAAATCTATACATAAAAGGTGCTAAAATATAAAACTTCATAATGGTACACAGTGCAAAAATCCGAAAAACCGCCGTGTAAAAATGATATACAATAAAAAAGTTATATTTAAAAAACTAAAATAACTTACTACTAAAACTTGTAATAACCGGTAACCAATAATACTAAAAAGATGTTATCAAGCTATAATACTCAAATACTCATGCGTCGTAAGTCATAAAAAGGACTAAAACAAATAATAAGGATAACCGTTGTTTATTTACTAAAGAAACCTAAAAGTGTAAACTGTTTAAAACTTGCAAAATACCAAATTTATACATAAAAGGTGCTAAAATATAAAACTTCATAATGGTACACAGTGCAAAAATCGGAAAAACCGCCGTGTAAAAATGATATACAATAAAAAAGTTATATTTAAAAAACTAAAATAATTTGCTACTAAAACTTGTAATAACCAGTAACCAAGAATACTAAAAAGATGTCATCAAGCTATACTAAAATACTCATGCGTCGTAAGTCATAAAAAGGACTAAAACAAATAATAAGGATAACATGAATATAATTAGGATGATAAATAGAATTCAATAACAAGTATGCCTAATACATTTTAATATCTTAATAACTAATAGCAATAACTCGTCGTTTATTTATTAAAGAAACCTAAAAGTGTAAACTCTTTAAAACTTGCAAAATACCAAATTTATACATAAAAGGTGCTAAAATATAAAACTTCATAATGGTACACAGTGCAAAAATCAGAAAAACCGCCGTGTAAAAATGATATACACTAAAAAAGATATATATAAAAAATTAAAATAATTTGGTACTAAAACTTGTAATAACCGGTAACCAAGAATACTAAAAAGATGTCATCAAGCTATACTAAAATACTCATGCGTCGTAAGTCATAAAAAGGACTAAAACAAATAATAAGGATAACATGAATATAATTAGGATGATAAATAAAATTCAATAACAAGTAGGCCTTATACGTTTAAATATCTTAATAACTAATAGTAATAACTCGTTGTTTATTTACTAATGAAACCTAAAAATGTAAACTCTTTAAAACTTGCAAAATACCAAAACTATATATAAAAGGTGCTAAAATATAAAACTTGATATTGGTACACAGTGCAAAAATCGGAAAAACCGCCGTGTAAAAATGATATAAAATAAAAAAGTTATATTTAAAAAACTAAAATAACTTACTACTAAAACTTGTACTAACCAGTAACCAAGAATACTAAAAAGATGTCATCAAGCTATAGTAAAATACTCATGCGTCGAAAGTCATAAAAAGGACTAAAACAAATAATAAGGATAACATGAATATAATTAGGATGATCAATAGAATTCAATAACAAGTATGCCTAATACATTTAAATATCTTAATAACTAATAGCAATAACTCGTCGTTTATTTACTAAAGAAACCTAAAAGTGTAAACTCTTTAAAACTTGCAAAATACCAAATCTATACATAAAAAGTGCTAAAATATAAAACTTCATAATGGTACACAGTGCAAAAATCAGAAAAACCGCCGTGTAAAAATGATATTCACAAAAAAAGATATATATAAAAATCTAAAATAATTTGCTACTAAAACTTATAATAACCGGTAACCAAGAATACTAAAAAGATGTCATCAAGCTATACTAAAATACTCATGCGTCGTAAGTCATAAAAAGGACTAAACCAAATAATAAGGATAACATGAATATAATTAGGATGATAAATAGAATTCAATAACAAGTATGCCTAATACATTTAAATATCTTAATAACTAATAGCAATAACTCGTCGTTTATTTACTAAAGAAACCTAAAAGTGTAAACTCTTTAAAACTTGCAAAATACCAAATCTATACATAAAAGGTGCTAAAATATAAAACTTCATAATAGTACACAGTGCAAAAATCAGAAAAACCGCCGTGTAAAAATGATATACACTAAAAAAGATATATATAAAAAACTAAAATAATTTGCTACTAAAACTTGTAATAACCGGTAACCAAGAATACTAAAAAGATGTCATCAAGCTATACTAAAATACTCATGCGTCGTAAGTCATAAATAGGACTAAAACAAATAATAAGGATAACATGAATATAATTAGGATGATAAATAGAATTCAATAACAAGTATGCCTAATACATTTTTACATCTTAATAACTAATAGCAATAACTCGTCGTTTATTTACTAAAGAAACCTAAACGTGTAAACTGTTTAAAACTTGCAAAATACCCAAACTATACATAAAAAGTGCTAAAATATAAAACTTGATATTGATCCACAGTGCAAAAATCAGATAAAGCGCCATGTAAAATGATATACAATAAAAAAGATATTTAAAAAACTAAAATAACTTACTACTAAAACTTGTAATAACCAGTAACCAAGAATACTAAAAAGATGTCATCAAGCTATAGTAATATACTCATGCGTCGTAAGTCATAAAAAGGACTAAAACTAATAATAAGGATAACATGAATATAATTAGGATGATAAATAGAATTCAATAACAAGTATGCCTAATACATTTTAATATCTTAATAACTAATAGCAATAACTCGTCGTTTATTTAGTAAAGAAACCTAAAAGTGTAAACTCTTTAAAACTTGCAAAATACCAAATCTATACATAAAAGGTGCTAAAATATAAATCTTCATAATGGTACACAGTGCAAAAATCAGAAAAACCGCCGTGTAAAAATGATATACACTAAAAAAGTTATATTTAAAAAACTAAAATAACTTACTACTAAAACTTGTAATAACCAGTAACCAAGAATACTAAAAAGATGTTATCAAGCTATAATACTAAAATACTCATGCGTCGTAAGTCATAAAAAGGACTAAAACAAATAATAAGGATAACATGAATATAATTAGGATGATAAATAGAATTCAATAACAAGTATGCCTAATACATTTTAATATCTTAATAACTAATAGCAATAACTCGTCGTTTATTTAGTAAAGAAACCTAAAAGTGTAAACTCTATAAAACTTGCAAAATACCAAATCTATACATAAAAGGTGCTAAAATATAAAACTTCATAATGGTACACAGTGCAAAAATCAGAAAAACCGCCGTGTAAAAATGATATACACTAAAAAAGATATATATAAAAAACTAAAATAATTTGCTACTAAAACTTATAGTAACCGGTAACCAAGAATACTAAAAAGATGTCATCATCAAGCTATAATACTAAAATACTCATGCGTCGTAAGTCATAAAAAGGACTAAAACAAATAATAAGGATAACATGAATATAATTAGGATGATAAATAGAATTCAATAACAAGTATGCCTAATACATTTTAATATCTTAATAACTAATAGCAATAACTCGTCGTTTATTTACTAAAGAAACCTAAAAGTGTAAACTCTTTAAAACTTGCAAAATACCAAATCTATACATAAAAAGTGCTAAAATATAAAACTTCATAATGGTACACAATGTAAAAATCAGAAAAACCGCCGTGTAAAAATGATATTCACTAAAAAAGATATATATAAAAAACTAAAATAATTTGCTACTAAAACTTATAATAACCGGTAACCAAGAATACTAAAAAGATGTCATCAAGCTATACTAAAATACTCATGCGTCGTAAGTCATAAAAAGGACTAAACCAAATAATAAGGATAACATGAATATAATTAGGATGATAAATAGAATTCAATAACAAGTATGCCTAATACATTTTAATATCTTAATAACTAATAGCAATACTCGTCGTTTATTTACTAATGAAACCTAAAAATGTAAACTCTTTAAAACTTTCAAAATACCCAAACTATTCATAAAAGGTGCTAAAACATAAAACTTGATATTGGTCCACAGTGCAAAAATCAGAAAAACCGCCGTGTAAAAATGATATTCAATAAAAAAGTTATATTTAAAAAACTAAAATAACTTCCTACTAAAACTTGTAATAACCAGTAACCAAGAATACTAAAAAGATGTTATCAAGCTATAATACTAAAATACTCATGCGTCGTAAGTCATAAAAAGGACTAAAACAAATAATAAGGATAACATGAATATAATTAGGATGATCAATAGAATTCAATAACAAGTATGCCTAATACATTTAAATATCTTAATAACTAATAGCAATAACTCGTCGTTTATTTACTAAAGAAACCTAAAAGTGTAAACTCTTTAAAACTTGCAAAATACCAAATCTATACATAAAAAGTGCTAAAATATAAAACTTCATAATGGTACACAGTGCAAAAATCAGAAAAACCGCCGTGTAAAAATGATATTCACAAAAAAAGATATATATAAAAATCTAAAATAATTTGCTACTAAAACTTGTAATAACCGGTAACCAAGAATACTAAAAAGATGTCATCAAGCTATACTAAAATACTCATGCGTCGTAAGTCATAAATAGGACTAAAACAAATAATAAGGATAACATGAATATAATTAGGATGATAAATAGAATTCAATAACAAGTATGCCTAATACATTTTTACATCTTAATAACTAATAGCAATAACTCGTCGTTTATTTACTAAAGAAACCTAAAAGTGTAAACTGTTTAAAACTTGCAAAATACCCAAACTATACATAAAAAGTGCTAAAATATAAAACTTGATATTGATCCACAGTGCAAAAATCAGATAAAGCGCCATGTAAAATGATATACAATAAAAAAGATATTTAAAAAACTAAAATAACTTACTACTAAAACTTGTAATAACCAGTAACCAAGAATACTAAAAAGATGTCATCAAGCTATAGTAATATACTCATGCGTCGTAAGTCATAAAAAGGACTAAAACTAATAATAAGGATAACATGAATATAATTAGGATGATAAATAGAATTCAATAACAAGTATGCCTAATACATTTTAATATCTTAATAACTAATAGCAATAACTCGTCGTTTATTTAGTAAAGAAACCTAAAAGTGTAAACTCTTTAAAACTTGCAAAATACCAAATCTATACATAAAAGGTGCTAAAATATAAATCTTCATAATGGTACACAGTGCAAAAATCAGAAAAACCGCCGTGTAAAAATGATATACACTAAAAAAGTTATATTTAAAAAACTAAAATAACTTACTACTAAAACTTGTAATAACCAGTAACCAAGAATACTAAAAAGATGTTATCAAGCTATAATACTAAAATACTCATGCGTCGTAAGTCATAAAAAGGACTAAAACAAATAATAAGGATAACATGAATATAATTAGGATGATAAATAGAATTCAATAACAAGTATGCCTAATACATTTTAATATCTTAATAACTAATAGCAATAACTCGTCGTTTATTTAGTAAAGAAACCTAAAAGTGTAAACTCTATAAAACTTGCAAAATACCAAATCTATACATAAAAGGTGCTAAAATATAAAACTTCATAATGGTACACAGTGCAAAAATCAGAAAAAACGCAGTGTAAAAATTATATACACTAAAAAAGTTATATTTAAAAAACTAAAATAACTTACTACTAAAACTTGTAATAACCAGTAACCAAGAATACTAAAAAGATGTTATCAAGCTATAATACTAAAATACTCATGCGTCGTAAGTCATAAAAAGGACTAAAACAAATAATAAGGATAACATGAATATAATTAGGATGATAAATAGAATTCAATGACAAGTATGCCTAATACATTTTAATATCTTAATAACTAATAGCAATAACTCGTCGTTTATTTACTAATGAAACCTAAAAATGTAAACTCTTTAAAACTTGCAAAATACCAAATCTATACATAAAAGGTGCTAAAATATAAAACTTCATAATGGTACACAGTGCAAAAATCAGAAAAACCGCCGTGTAAAAATGATATACACTAAAAAAGATATATATAAAAAACTAAAATAATTTGCTACTAAAACTTATAGTAACCGGTAACCAAGAATACTAAAAAGATGTCATCATCAAGCTATAATACTAAAATACTCATGCGTCGTAAGTCATAAAAAGGACTAAAACAAATAATAAGGATAACATGAATATAATTAGGATGATAAATAGAATTCAATAACAAGTATGCCTAATACATTTTAATATCTTAATAACTAATAGCAATAACTCGTCGTTTATTTACTAAAGAAACCTAAAAGTGTAAACTCTTTAAAACTTGCAAAATACCCAAACTATGCATAAAAGGTGCTAAAATATAAAACATGATATTGGTCCACAGTGCAAAAATCAGACAAACCGCCGTGTAAAAATGATATACAATAAAAAAGTTATATTTAAAAAACTAAAATAATTTGCTACTAAAACTTGTAATAACCAGTAACCAAGAATACTAAAAAGATGTCATCAAGCTATACTAAAATACTCATGCGTCGTAAGTCATAAAAAGGACTAAAACAAATAATAAGGATAACATGAATATAATTAGGATGATAAATAGAATTCAATAACAAGTATGCCTAATACATTTTAATATCTTAATAACTAATAGCAATAACTCGTCGTTTATTTACTAAAGAAACCTAAAAGTGTAAACTGTTTAAAACTTGCAAAATACCCAAACTATACATAAAAGGTGCTAAAACATAAAACTTGATATTGGTCCACAGTGCAAAAATCAGAAAAACCGCTGTGTAAAAATGATATACAATAAAAAAGTTATATTTAAAAAACTAAAATAACTTACTACTAAAACTTGTAATAACCGGTAACCAATAATACTAAAAAGATGTTATCAAGCTATAATACTAAAATACTCATGCGTCGTAAGTCATAAAAAGGACTAAAACAAATAATAAGGATAACATGAATATAATTAGGATGATAAATAGAATTCAATAACAAGTATGCCTAATACATTTTATTATCTTAATAACTAATAGAAATAACTCGTCGTTTATTTACTAAAGAAACCTAAAAGTGTAAACTGTTTAAAACTTGCAAAATACCCAAACTATACATAAAAGTTGCTAAAATATAAAACTCGATATTGGTCCACAATGCAAAAATCAGAAAAACCGCTGTGTAAAAATGATATACAATAAAAAAGTTATATTTAAAAAACTAAAATAACTTACTACTAAAACTTGTAATAACCGGTAACCAATAATACTAAAAAGATGTTATCAAGCTATAATACTCAAATACTCATGCGTCGTAAGTCATAAAAAGGACTAAAACAAATAATAAGGATAACATGAATATAATTAGGATGATAAATAGAATTCAATGACAAGTATGCCTAATACATTTTAATATCTTAATAACTAATAGCAATAACTCGTCGTTTATTTACTAAAGAAACCTAAAAGTGTAAACTGTTTAAAACTTGCAAAATACCAAATCTATACATAAAAGGTGCTAAAATATAAAACTTCATAATGGTACACAGTGCAAAAATCCGAAAAACCGCCGTGTAAAAATGATATACAATAAAAAAGTTATATTTAAAAAACTAAAATAACTTACTACTAAAACTTGTAATAACCGGTAACCAATAATACTAAAAAGATGTTATCAAGCTATAATACTCAAATACTCATGCGTCGTAAGTCATAAAAAGGACTAAAACAAATAATAAGGATAACCGTTGTTTATTTACTAAAGAAACCTAAAAGTGTAAACTGTTTAAAACTTGCAAAATACCAAATTTATACATAAAAGGTGCTAAAATATAAAACTTCATAATGGTACACAGTGCAAAAATCCGAAAAACCGCCGTGTAAAAATGATATACAATAAAAAAGTTATATTTAAAAAACTAAAATAACTTACTACTAAAACTTGTAATAACCAGTAACCAAGAATACTAAAAAGATGTTATCAAGCTATAATACTAAAATACTCATGCGTCGTAAGTCATAAAAAGGACTAAAACAAATAATAAGGATAACATGAATATAATTAGGATGATAAATAGAATTCAATGACAAGTATGCCTAATACATTTTAATATCTTAATAACTAATAGCAATAACTCGTCGTTTATTTACTAATGAAACCTAAAAATGTAAACTCTTTAAAACTTGCAAAATACCAAATCTATACATAAAAGGTGCTAAAATATAAAACTTCATAATGGTACACAGTGCAAAAATCAGAAAAACCGCCGTGTAAAAATGATATACACTAAAAAAGATATATATAAAAAACTAAAATAATTTGCTACTAAAACTTATAGTAACCGGTAACCAAGAATACTAAAAAGATGTCATCATCAAGCTATAATACTAAAATACTCATGCGTCGTAAGTCATAAAAAGGACTAAAACAAATAATAAGGATAACATGAATATAATTAGGATGATAAATAGAATTCAATAACAAGTATGCCTAATACATTTTAATATCTTAATAACTAATAGCAATAACTCGTCGTTTATTTACTAAAGAAACCTAAAAGTGTAAACTCTTTAAAACTTGCAAAATACCCAAACTATGCATAAAAGGTGCTAAAATATAAAACATGATATTGGTCCACAGTGCAAAAATCAGACAAACCGCCGTGTAAAAATGATATACAATAAAAAAGTTATATTTAAAAAACTAAAATAATTTGCTACTAAAACTTGTAATAACCAGTAACCAAGAATACTAAAAAGATGTCATCAAGCTATACTAAAATACTCATGCGTCGTAAGTCATAAAAAGGACTAAAACAAATAATAAGGATAACATGAATATAATTAGGATGATAAATAGAATTCAATAACAAGTATGCCTAATACATTTTAATATCTTAATAACTAATAGCAATAACTCGTCGTTTATTTACTAAAGAAACCTAAAAGTGTAAACTGTTTAAAACTTGCAAAATACCCAAACTATACATAAAAGGTGCTAAAACATAAAACTTGATATTGGTCCACAGTGCAAAAATCAGAAAAACCGCTGTGTAAAAATGATATACAATAAAAAAGTTATATTTAAAAAACTAAAATAACTTACTACTAAAACTTGTAATAACCGGTAACCAATAATACTAAAAAGATGTTATCAAGCTATAATACTAAAATACTCATGCGTCGTAAGTCATAAAAAGGACTAAAACAAATAATAAGGATAACATGAATATAATTAGGATGATAAATAGAATTCAATAACAAGTATGCCTAATACATTTTATTATCTTAATAACTAATAGAAATAACTCGTCGTTTATTTACTAAAGAAACCTAAAAGTGTAAACTGTTTAAAACTTGCAAAATACCCAAACTATACATAAAAGTTGCTAAAATATAAAACTCGATATTGGTCCACAATGCAAAAATCAGAAAAACCGCTGTGTAAAAATGATATACAATAAAAAAGTTATATTTAAAAAACTAAAATAACTTACTACTAAAACTTGTAATAACCGGTAACCAATAATACTAAAAAGATGTTATCAAGCTATAATACTCAAATACTCATGCGTCGTAAGTCATAAAAAGGACTAAAACAAATAATAAGGATAACATGAATATAATTAGGATGATAAATAGAATTCAATGACAAGTATGCCTAATACATTTTAATATCTTAATAACTAATAGCAATAACTCGTCGTTTATTTACTAAAGAAACCTAAAAGTGTAAACTGTTTAAAACTTGCAAAATACCAAATCTATACATAAAAGGTGCTAAAATATAAAACTTCATAATGGTACACAGTGCAAAAATCCGAAAAACCGCCGTGTAAAAATGATATACAATAAAAAAGTTATATTTAAAAAACTAAAATAACTTACTACTAAAACTTGTAATAACCGGTAACCAATAATACTAAAAAGATGTTATCAAGCTATAATACTCAAATACTCATGCGTCGTAAGTCATAAAAAGGACTAAAACAAATAATAAGGATAACCGTTGTTTATTTACTAAAGAAACCTAAAAGTGTAAACTGTTTAAAACTTGCAAAATACCAAATTTATACATAAAAGGTGCTAAAATATAAAACTTCATAATGGTACACAGTGCAAAAATCCGAAAAACCGCCGTGTAAAAATGATATACAATAAAAAAGTTATATTTAAAAAACTAAAATAACTTACTACTAAAACTTGTAATAACCAGTAACCAAGAATACTAAAAAGATGTTATCAAGCTATAATACTAAAATACTCATGCGTCGTAAGTCATAAAAAGGACTAAAACAAATAATAAGGATAACATGAATATAATTAGGATGATAAATAGAATTCAATGACAAGTATGCCTAATACATTTTAATATCTTAATAACTAATAGCAATAACTCGTCGTTTATTTACTAATGAAACCTAAAAATGTAAACTCTTTAAAACTTGCAAAATACCAAATCTATACATAAAAGGTGCTAAAATATAAAACTTCATAATGGTACACAGTGCAAAAATCAGAAAAACCGCCGTGTAAAAATGATATACACTAAAAAAGATATATATAAAAAACTAAAATAATTTGCTACTAAAACTTATAGTAACCGGTAACCAAGAATACTAAAAAGATGTCATCATCAAGCTATAATACTAAAATACTCATGCGTCGTAAGTCATAAAAAGGACTAAAACAAATAATAAGGATAACATGAATATAATTAGGATGATAAATAGAATTCAATAACAAGTATGCCTAATACATTTTAATATCTTAATAACTAATAGCAATAACTCGTCGTTTATTTACTAAAGAAACCTAAAAGTGTAAACTCTTTAAAACTTGCAAAATACCCAAACTATGCATAAAAGGTGCTAAAATATAAAACATGATATTGGTCCACAGTGCAAAAATCAGACAAACCGCCGTGTAAAAATGATATACAATAAAAAAGTTATATTTAAAAAACTAAAATAATTTGCTACTAAAACTTGTAATAACCAGTAACCAAGAATACTAAAAAGATGTCATCAAGCTATACTAAAATACTCATGCGTCGTAAGTCATAAAAAGGACTAAAACAAATAATAAGGATAACATGAATATAATTAGGATGATAAATAGAATTCAATAACAAGTATGCCTAATACATTTTAATATCTTAATAACTAATAGCAATAACTCGTCGTTTATTTACTAAAGAAACCTAAAAGTGTAAACTGTTTAAAACTTGCAAAATCCCCAAACTATACATAAAAGGTGCTAAAACATAAAACTTGATATTGGTCCACAGTGCAAAAATCAGAAAAACCGCTGTGTAAAAATGATATACAATAAAAAAGTTATATTTAAAAAACTAAAATAACTTACTACTAAAACTTGTAATAACCGGTAACCAATAATACTAAAAAGATGTTATCAAGCTATAATACTAAAATACTCATGCGTCGTAAGTCATAAAAAGGACTAAAACAAATAATAAGGATAACATGAATATAATTAGGATGATAAATAGAATTCAATAACAAGTATGCCTAATACATTTTATTATCTTAATAACTAATAGAAATAACTCGTCGTTTATTTACTAAAGAAACCTAAAAGTGTAAACTGTTTAAAACTTGCAAAATACCCAAACTATACATAAAAGTTGCTAAAATATAAAACTCGATATTGGTCCACAATGCAAAAATCAGAAAAACCGCTGTGTAAAAATGATATACAATAAAAAAGTTATATTTAAAAAACTAAAATAACTTACTACTAAAACTTGTAATAACCGGTAACCAATAATACTAAAAAGATGTTATCAAGCTATAATACTCAAATACTCATGCGTCGTAAGTCATAAAAAGGACTAAAACAAATAATAAGGATAACATGAATATAATTAGGATGATAAATAGAATTCAATGACAAGTATGCCTAATACATTTTAATATCTTAATAACTAATAGCAATAACTCGTCGTTTATTTACTAAAGAAACCTAAAAGTGTAAACTGTTTAAAACTTGCAAAATACCAAATCTATACATAAAAGGTGCTAAAATATAAAACTTCATAATGGTACACAGTGCAAAAATCCGAAAAACCGCCGTGTAAAAATGATATACAATAAAAAAGTTATATTTAAAAAACTAAAATAACTTACTACTAAAACTTGTAATAACCGGTAACCAATAATACTAAAAAGATGTTATCAAGCTATAATACTCAAATACTCATGCGTCGTAAGTCATAAAAAGGACTAAAACAAATAATAAGGATAACCGTTGTTTATTTACTAAAGAAACCTAAAAGTGTAAACTGTTTAAAACTTGCAAAATACCAAATTTATACATAAAAGGTGCTAAAATATAAAACTTCATAATGGTACACAGTGCAAAAATCCGAAAAACCGCCGTGTAAAAATGATATACAATAAAAAAGTTATATTTAAAAAACTAAAATAACTTACTACTAAAACTTGTAATAACCAGTAACCAAGAATACTAAAAAGATGTTATCAAGCTATAATACTAAAATACTCATGCGTCGTAAGTCATAAAAAGGACTAAAACAAATAATAAGGATAACATGAATATAATTAGGATGATAAATAGAATTCAATGACAAGTATGCCTAATACATTTTAATATCTTAATAACTAATAGCAATAACTCGTCGTTTATTTACTAATGAAACCTAAAAATGTAAACTCTTTAAAACTTGCAAAATACCAAATCTATACATAAAAGGTGCTAAAATATAAAACTTCATAATGGTACACAGTGCAAAAATCAGAAAAACCGCCGTGTAAAAATGATATACACTAAAAAAGATATATATAAAAAACTAAAATAATTTGCTACTAAAACTTATAGTAACCGGTAACCAAGAATACTAAAAAGATGTCATCATCAAGCTATAATACTAAAATACTCATGCGTCGTAAGTCATAAAAAGGACTAAAACAAATAATAAGGATAACATGAATATAATTAGGATGATAAATAGAATTCAATAACAAGTATGCCTAATACATTTTAATATCTTAATAACTAATAGCAATAACTCGTCGTTTATTTACTAAAGAAACCTAAAAGTGTAAACTCTTTAAAACTTGCAAAATACCCAAACTATGCATAAAAGGTGCTAAAATATAAAACATGATATTGGTCCACAGTGCAAAAATCAGACAAACCGCCGTGTAAAAATGATATACAATAAAAAAGTTATATTTAAAAAACTAAAATAATTTGCTACTAAAACTTGTAATAACCAGTAACCAAGAATACTAAAAAGATGTCATCAAGCTATACTAAAATACTCATGCGTCGTAAGTCATAAAAGGACTAAAACAAATAATAAGGATAACATGAATATAATTAGGATGATAAATAGAATTCAATAACAAGTATGCCTAATACATTTTAATATCTTAATAACTAATAGCAATAACTCGTCGTTTATTTACTAAAGAAACCTAAAAGTGTAAACTGTTTAAAACTTGCAAAATACCCAAACTATACATAAAAGGTGCTAAAACATAAAACTTGATATTGGTCCACAGTGCAAAAATCAGAAAAACCGCTGTGTAAAAATGATATACAATAAAAAAGTTATATTTAAAAAACTAAAATAACTTACTACTAAAACTTGTAATAACCGGTAACCAATAATACTAAAAAGATGTTATCAAGCTATAATACTAAAATACTCATGCGTCGTAAGTCATAAAAAGGACTAAAACAAATAATAAGGATAACATGAATATAATTAGGATGATAAATAGAATTCAATAACAAGTATGCCTAATACATTTTATTATCTTAATAACTAATAGCAATAACTCGTCGTTTATTTACTAAAGAAACCTAAAAGTGTAAACTGTTTAAAACTTGCAAAATACCCAAACTATACATAAAAGTTGCTAAAATATAAAACTCGATATTGGTCCACAATGCAAAAATCAGAAAAACCGCTGTGTAAAAATGATATACAATAAAAAAGTTATATTTAAAAAACTAAAATAACTTACTACTAAAACTTGTAATAACCGGTAACCAATAATACTAAAAAGATGTTATCAAGCTATAATACTCAAATACTCATGCGTCGTAAGTCATAAAAAGGACTAAAACAAATAATAAGGATAACATGAATATAATTAGGATGATAAATAGAATTCAATGACAAGTATGCCTAATACATTTTAATATCTTAATAACTAATAGCAATAACTCGTCGTTTATTTACTAAAGAAACCTAAAAGTGTAAACTGTTTAAAACTTGCAAAATACCAAATCTATACATAAAAGGTGCTAAAATATAAAACTTCATAATGGTACACAGTGCAAAAATCCGAAAAACCGCCGTGTAAAAATGATATACAATAAAAAAGTTATATTTAAAAAACTAAAATAACTTACTACTAAAACTTGTAATAACCGGTAACCAATAATACTAAAAAGATGTTATCAAGCTATAATACTCAAATACTCATGCGTCGTAAGTCATAAAAAGGACTAAAACAAATAATAAGGATAACCGTTGTTTATTTACTAAAGAAACCTAAAAGTGTAAACTGTTTAAAACTTGCAAAATACCAAATTTATACATAAAAGGTGCTAAAATATAAAACTTCATAATGGTACACAGTGCAAAAATCCGAAAAACCGCCGTGTAAAAATGATATACAATAAAAAAGTTATATTTAAAAAACTAAAATAACTTACTACTAAAACTTGTAATAACCAGTAACCAAGAATACTAAAAAGATGTTATCAAGCTATAATACTAAAATACTCATGCGTCGTAAGTCATAAAAAGGACTAAAACAAATAATAAGGATAACATGAATATAATTAGGATGATAAATAGAATTCAATGACAAGTATGCCTAATACATTTTAATATCTTAATAACTAATAGCAATAACTCGTCGTTTATTTACTAATGAAACCTAAAAATGTAAACTCTTTAAAACTTGCAAAATACCAAATCTATACATAAAAGGTGCTAAAATATAAAACTTCATAATGGTACACAGTGCAAAAATCAGAAAAACCGCCGTGTAAAAATGATATACACTAAAAAAGATATATATAAAAAACTAAAATAATTTGCTACTAAAACTTATAGTAACCGGTAACCAAGAATACTAAAAAGATGTCATCATCAAGCTATAATACTAAAATACTCATGCGTCGTAAGTCATAAAAAGGACTAAAACAAATAATAAGGATAACATGAATATAATTAGGATGATAAATAGAATTCAATAACAAGTATGCCTAATACATTTTAATATCTTAATAACTAATAGCAATAACTCGTCGTTTATTTACTAAAGAAACCTAAAAGTGTAAACTCTTTAAAACTTGCAAAATACCCAAACTATGCATAAAAGGTGCTAAAATATAAAACATGATATTGGTCCACAGTGCAAAAATCAGACAAACCGCCGTGTAAAAATGATATACAATAAAAAAGTTATATTTAAAAAACTAAAATAATTTGCTACTAAAACTTGTAATAACCAGTAACCAAGAATACTAAAAAGATGTCATCAAGCTATACTAAAATACTCATGCGTCGTAAGTCATAAAAAGGACTAAAACAAATAATAAGGATAACATGAATATAATTAGGATGATAAATAGAATTCAATAACAAGTATGCCTAATACATTTTAATATCTTAATAACTAATAGCAATAACTCGTCGTTTATTTACTAAAGAAACCTAAAAGTGTAAACTGTTTAAAACTTGCAAAATACCCAAACTATACATAAAAGGTGCTAAAACATAAAACTTGATATTGGTCCACAGTGCAAAAATCAGAAAAACCGCTGTGTAAAAATGATATACAATAAAAAAGTTATATTTAAAAAACTAAAATAACTTACTACTAAAACTTGTAATAACCGGTAACCAATAATACTAAAAAGATGTTATCAAGCTATAATACTAAAATACTCATGCGTCGTAAGTCATAAAAAGGACTAAAACAAATAATAAGGATAACATGAATATAATTAGGATGATAAATAGAATTCAATAACAAGTATGCCTAATACATTTTATTATCTTAATAACTAATAGAAATAACTCGTCGTTTATTTACTAAAGAAACCTAAAAGTGTAAACTGTTTAAAACTTGCAAAATACCCAAACTATACATAAAAGTTGCTAAAATATAAAACTCGATATTGGTCCACAATGCAAAAATCAGAAAAACCGCTGTGTAAAAATGATATACAATAAAAAAGTTATATTTAAAAAACTAAAATAACTTACTACTAAAACTTGTAATAACCGGTAACCAATAATACTAAAAAGATGTTATCAAGCTATAATACTCAAATACTCATGCGTCGTAAGTCATAAAAAGGACTAAAACAAATAATAAGGATAACATGAATATAATTAGGATGATAAATAGAATTCAATGACAAGTATGCCTAATACATTTTAATATCTTAATAACTAATAGCAATAACTCGTCGTTTATTTACTAAAGAAACCTAAAAGTGTAAACTGTTTAAAACTTGCAAAATACCAAATCTATACATAAAAGGTGCTAAAATATAAAACTTCATAATGGTACACAGTGCAAAAATCCGAAAAACCGCCGTGTAAAAATGATATACAATAAAAAAGTTATATTTAAAAAACTAAAATAACTTACTACTAAAACTTGTAATAACCGGTAACCAATAATACTAAAAAGATGTTATCAAGCTATAATACTCAAATACTCATGCGTCGTAAGTCATAAAAAGGACTAAAACAAATAATAAGGATAACCGTTGTTTATTTACTAAAGAAACCTAAAAGTGTAAACTGTTTAAAACTTGCAAAATACCAAATTTATACATAAAAGGTGCTAAAATATAAAACTTCATAATGGTACACAGTGCAAAAATCCGAAAAACCGCCGTGTAAAAATGATATACAATAAAAAAGTTATATTTAAAAAACTAAAATAACTTACTACTAAAACTTGTAATAACCAGTAACCAAGAATACTAAAAAGATGTTATCAAGCTATAATACTAAAATACTCATGCGTCGTAAGTCATAAAAAGGACTAAAACAAATAATAAGGATAACATGAATATAATTAGGATGATAAATAGAATTCAATGACAAGTATGCCTAATACATTTTAATATCTTAATAACTAATAGCAATAACTCGTCGTTTATTTACTAATGAAACCTAAAAATGTAAACTCTTTAAAACTTGCAAAATACCAAATCTATACATAAAAGGTGCTAAAATATAAAACTTCATAATGGTACACAGTGCAAAAATCAGAAAAACCGCCGTGTAAAAATGATATACACTAAAAAAGATATATATAAAAAACTAAAATAATTTGCTACTAAAACTTGTAATAACCGGTAACCAAGAATACTAAAAAGATGTCATCAAGCTATACTAAAATACTCATGCGTCGTAAGTCATAAATAGGACTAAAACAAATAATAAGGATAACATGAATATAATTAGGATGATAAATAGAATTCAATAACAAGTATGCCTAATACATTTTTACATCTTAATAACTAATAGCAATAACTCGTCGTTTATTTACTAAAGAAACCTAAAAGTGTAAACTGTTTAAAACTTGCAAAATACCCAAACTATACATAAAAAGTGCTAAAATATAAAACTTGATATTGATCCACAGTGCAAAAATCAGATAAAGCGCCATGTAAAATGATATAAAATAAAAAAGATATTTAAAAAACTAAAATAACTTACTACTAAAACTTGTAATAACCAGTAACCAAGAATACTAAAAAGATGTCATCAAGCTATAGTAATATACTCATGCGTCGTAAGTCATAAAAAGGACTAAAACTAATAATAAGGATAACATGAATATAATTAGGATGATAAATAGAATTCAATAACAAGTATGCCTAATACATTTTAATATCTTAATAACTAATAGCAATAACTCGTCGTTTATTTAGTAAAGAAACCTAAAAGTGTAAACTCTTTAAAACTTGCAAAATACCAAATCTATACATAAAAGGTGCTAAAATATAAATCTTCATAATGGTACACAGTGCAAAAATCAGAAAAACCGCAGTGTAAAAATGATATACACTAAAAAAGTTATATTTAAAAAACTAAAATAACTTACTACTAAAACTTGTAATAACCAGTAACCAAGAATACTAAAAAGATGTTATCAAGCTATAATACTAAAATACTCATGCGTCGTAAGTCATAAAAAGGACTAAAACAAATAATAAGGATAACATGAATATAATTAGGATGATAAATAGAATTCAATAACAAGTATGCCTAATACATTTTAATATCTTAATAACTAATAGCAATAACTCGTCGTTTATTTACTAAAGAAACCTAAAAGTGTAAACTCTTTAAAACTTGCAAAATACCAAATCTATACATAAAAGTGCTAAAATATAAAACTTCATAATGGTACACAATGCAAAAATCAGAAAAACCGCCGTGTAAAAATGATATACACTAAAAAAGATATATATAAAAAACTAAAATAATTTGCTACTAAAACTTATAATAACCGGTAACCAAGAATACTAAAAAGATGTATCAAGCTATACTAAAATACTCATGCGTCGTAAGTCATAAAAAGGACTAAACCAAATAATAAGGATAACATGAATATAATTAGGATGATAAATAGAATTCAATAACAAGTATGCCTAATACATTTTAATATCTTAATAACTAATAGCAATAACTCGTCGTTTATTTACTAATGAAACCTAAAAATGTAAACTCTTTAAAACTTGCAAAATACCCAAACTATACATAAAAGGTGCTAAAATATAAAACTTGATATTGGTCCACAGTGCAAAAATCAGAAAAACCGCCGTGTAAAAATGATATTCAATAAAAAAGTTATATTTAAAAAACTAAAATAACTTCCTACTAAAACTTGTAATAACCAGTAACCAAGAATACTAAAAAGATGTTATCAAGCTATAATACTAAAATACTCATGCGTCGTAAGTCATAAAAAGGACTAAAACAAATAATAAGGATAACATGAATATAATTAGGATGATCAATAGAATTCAATAACAAGTATGCCTAATACATTTAAATATCTTAATAACTAATAGCAATAACTCGTCGTTTATTTACTAAAGAAACCTAAAAGTGTAAACTCTTTAAAACTTGCAAAATACCAAATCTATACATAAAAAGTGCTAAAATATAAAACTTCATAATGGTACACAGTGCAAAAATCAGAAAAACCGCCGTGTAAAAATGATATTCAAAAAAAAAGATATATATAAAAATCTAAAATAATTTGCTACTAAAACTTGTAATAACCGGTAACCAAGAATACTAAAAAGATGTCATCAAGCTATACTAAAATACTCATGCGTCGTAAGTCATAAAAAGGACTAAACCAAATAATAAGGATAACATGAATATAATTAGGATGATAAATAGAATTCAATAACAAGTATGCCTAATACATTTAATATCTTAATAACTAATAGCAATAACTCGTCGTTTATTTACTAATGAAACCTAAAAGTGTAAACTCTTTAAAACTTGCAAAATACCAAATCTATACATAAAAGGTGCTAAAATATAAAACTTCATAATGGTACACAGTGCAAAAATCAGAAAAACCGCCGTGTAAAAATGATATACACTAAAAAAGATATATATAAAAAACTAAAATAATTTGCTACTAAAACTTGTAATAACCGGTAACCAAGAATACTAAAAAGATGTCATCAAGCTATAATACTAAAATACTCATGCGTCGTAAGTCATAAATAGGACTAAAACAAATAATAAGGATAACATGAATATAATTAGGATGATAAATAGAATTCAATAACAAGTATGCCTAATACATTTTAATATCTTAATAACTAATAGCAATAACTCGTCGTTTATTTACTAAAGAAACCTAAAAGTGTAAACTGTTTAAAACTTGCAAAATACCCAAACTATACATAAAAGGTGCTAAAACATAAAACTTGATATTGGTCCACAGTGCAAAAATCAGAAAAACCGCTGTGTAAAAATGATATACAATAAAAAAGTTATATTTAAAAAACTAAAATAACTTACTACTAAAACTTGTAATAACCGGTAACCAATAATACTAAAAAGATGTTATCAAGCTATAATACTAAAATACTCATGCGTCGTAAGTCATAAAAAGGACTAAAACAAATAATAAGGATAACATGAATATAATTAGGATGATAAATAGAATTCAATAACAAGTATGCCTAATACATTTTATTATCTTAATAACTAATAGAAATAACTCGTCGTTTATTTACTAAAGAAACCTAAAAGTGTAAACTGTTTAAAACTTGCAAAATACCCAAACTATACATAAAAGTTGCTAAAATATAAAACTCGATATTGGTCCACAATGCAAAAATCAGAAAAACCGCTGTGTAAAAATGATATACAATAAAAAAGTTATATTTAAAAAACTAAAATAACTTACTACTAAAACTTGTAATAACCGGTAACCAATAATACTAAAAAGATGTTATCAAGCTATAATACTCAAATACTCATGCGTCGTAAGTCATAAAAAGGACTAAAACAAATAATAAGGATAACATGAATATAATTAGGATGATAAATAGAATTCAATGACAAGTATGCCTAATACATTTTAATATCTTAATAACTAATAGCAATAACTCGTCGTTTATTTACTAAAGAAACCTAAAAGTGTAAACTGTTTAAAACTTGCAAAATACCAAATCTATACATAAAAGGTGCTAAAATATAAAACTTCATAATGGTACACAGTGCAAAAATCCGAAAAACCGCCGTGTAAAAATGATATACAATAAAAAAGTTATATTTAAAAAACTAAAATAACTTACTACTAAAACTTGTAATAACCGGTAACCAATAATACTAAAAAGATGTTATCAAGCTATAATACTCAAATACTCATGCGTCGTAAGTCATAAAAAGGACTAAAACAAATAATAAGGATAACCGTTGTTTATTTACTAAAGAAACCTAAAAGTGTAAACTGTTTAAAACTTGCAAAATACCAAATTTATACATAAAAGGTGCTAAAATATAAAACTTCATAATGGTACACAGTGCAAAAATCCGAAAAACCGCCGTGTAAAAATGATATACAATAAAAAAGTTATATTTAAAAAACTAAAATAACTTACTACTAAAACTTGTAATAACCAGTAACCAAGAATACTAAAAAGATGTTATCAAGCTATAATACTAAAATACTCATGCGTCGTAAGTCATAAAAAGGACTAAAACAAATAATAAGGATAACATGAATATAATTAGGATGATAAATAGAATTCAATGACAAGTATGCCTAATACATTTTAATATCTTAATAACTAATAGCAATAACTCGTCGTTTATTTACTAATGAAACCTAAAAATGTAAACTCTTTAAAACTTGCAAAATACCAAATCTATACATAAAAGGTGCTAAAATATAAAACTTCATAATGGTACACAGTGCAAAAATCAGAAAAACCGCCGTGTAAAAATGATATACACTAAAAAAGATATATATAAAAAACTAAAATAATTTGCTACTAAAACTTATAGTAACCGGTAACCAAGAATACTAAAAAGATGTCATCATCAAGCTATAATACTAAAATACTCATGCGTCGTAAGTCATAAAAAGGACTAAAACAAATAATAAGGATAACATGAATATAATTAGGATGATAAATAGAATTCAATAACAAGTATGCCTAATACATTTTAATATCTTAATAACTAATAGCAATAACTCGTCGTTTATTTACTAAAGAAACCTAAAAGTGTAAACTCTTTAAAACTTGCAAAATACCCAAACTATGCATAAAAGGTGCTAAAATATAAAACATGATATTGGTCCACAGTGCAAAAATCAGACAAACCGCCGTGTAAAAATGATATACAATAAAAAAGTTATATTTAAAAAACTAAAATAATTTGCTACTAAAACTTGTAATAACCAGTAACCAAGAATACTAAAAAGATGTCATCAAGCTATACTAAAATACTCATGCGTCGTAAGTCATAAAAAGGACTAAAACAAATAATAAGGATAACATGAATATAATTAGGATGATAAATAGAATTCAATAACAAGTATGCCTAATACATTTTAATATCTTAATAACTAATAGCAATAACTCGTCGTTTATTTACTAAAGAAACCTAAAAGTGTAAACTGTTTAAAACTTGCAAAATACCCAAACTATACATAAAAGGTGCTAAAACATAAAACTTGATATTGGTCCACAGTGCAAAAATCAGAAAAACCGCTGTGTAAAAATGATATACAATAAAAAAGTTATATTTAAAAAACTAAAATAACTTACTACTAAAACTTGTAATAACCGGTAACCAATAATACTAAAAAGATGTTATCAAGCTATAATACTAAAATACTCATGCGTCGTAAGTCATAAAAAGGACTAAAACAAATAATAAGGATAACATGAATATAATTAGGATGATAAATAGAATTCAATAACAAGTATGCCTAATACATTTTATTATCTTAATAACTAATAGAAATAACTCGTCGTTTATTTACTAAAGAAACCTAAAAGTGTAAACTGTTTAAAACTTGCAAAATACCCAAACTATACATAAAAGTTGCTAAAATATAAAACTCGATATTGGTCCACAATGCAAAAATCAGAAAAACCGCTGTGTAAAAATGATATACAATAAAAAAGTTATATTTAAAAAACTAAAATAACTTACTACTAAAACTTGTAATAACCGGTAACCAATAATACTAAAAAGATGTTATCAAGCTATAATACTCAAATACTCATGCGTCGTAAGTCATAAAAAGGACTAAAACAAATAATAAGGATAACATGAATATAATTAGGATGATAAATAGAATTCAATGACAAGTATGCCTAATACATTTTAATATCTTAATAACTAATAGCAATAACTCGTCGTTTATTTACTAAAGAAACCTAAAAGTGTAAACTGTTTAAAACTTGCAAAATACCAAATCTATACATAAAAGGTGCTAAAATATAAAACTTCATAATGGTACACAGTGCAAAAATCAGAAAAACCGCCGTGTAAAAATGATATACAATAAAAAAGTTATATTTAAAAAACTAAAATAACTTACTACTAAAACTTGTAATAACCGGTAACCAATAATACTAAAAAGATGTTATCAAGCTATAATACTCAAATACTCATGCGTCGTAAGTCATAAAAAGGACTAAAACAAATAATAAGGATAACCGTTGTTTATTTACTAAAGAAACCTAAAAGTGTAAACTGTTTAAAACTTGCAAAATACCAAATTTATACATAAAAGGTGCTAAAATATAAAACTTCATAATGGTACACAGTGCAAAAATCCGAAAAACCGCCGTGTAAAAATGATATACAATAAAAAAGTTATATTTAAAAAACTAAAATAACTTACTACTAAAACTTGTAATAACCAGTAACCAAGAATACTAAAAAGATGTTATCAAGCTATAATACTAAAATACTCATGCGTCGTAAGTCATAAAAAGGACTAAAACAAATAATAAGGATAACATGAATATAATTAGGATGATAAATAGAATTCAATGACAAGTATGCCTAATACATTTTAATATCTTAATAACTAATAGCAATAACTCGTCGTTTATTTACTAATGAAACCTAAAAATGTAAACTCTTTAAAACTTGCAAAATACCAAATCTATACATAAAAGGTGCTAAAATATAAAACTTCATAATGGTACACAGTGCAAAAATCAGAAAAACCGCCGTGTAAAAATGATATACACTAAAAAAGATATATATAAAAAACTAAAATAATTTGCTACTAAAACTTATAGTAACCGGTAACCAAGAATACTAAAAAGATGTCATCATCAAGCTATAATACTAAAATACTCATGCGTCGTAAGTCATAAAAAGGACTAAAACAAATAATAAGGATAACATGAATATAATTAGGATGATAAATAGAATTCAATAACAAGTATGCCTAATACATTTTAATATCTTAATAACTAATAGCAATAACTCGTCGTTTATTTACTAAAGAAACCTAAAAGTGTAAACTCTTTAAAACTTGCAAAATACCCAAACTATGCATAAAAGGTGCTAAAATATAAAACATGATATTGGTCCACAGTGCAAAAATCAGACAAACCGCCGTGTAAAAATGATATACAATAAAAAAGTTATATTTAAAAAACTAAAATAATTTGCTACTAAAACTTGTAATAACCAGTAACCAAGAATACTAAAAAGATGTCATCAAGCTATACTAAAATACTCATGCGTCGTAAGTCATAAAAAGGACTAAAACAAATAATAAGGATAACATGAATATAATTAGGATGATAAATAGAATTCAATAACAAGTATGCCTAATACATTTTAATATCTTAATAACTAATAGCAATAACTCGTCGGTTATTTACTAAAGAAACCTAAAAGTGTAAACTGTTTAAAACTTGCAAAATACCCAAACTATACATAAAAGGTGCTAAAACATAAAACTTGATATTGGTCCACAGTGCAAAAATCAGAAAAACCGCTGTGTAAAAATGATATACAATAAAAAAGTTATATTTAAAAAACTAAAATAACTTACTACTAAAACTTGTAATAACCGGTAACCAATAATACTAAAAAGATGTTATCAAGCTATAATACTAAAATACTCATGCGTCGTAAGTCATAAAAAGGACTAAAACAAATAATAAGGATAACATGAATATAATTAGGATGATAAATAGAATTCAATAACAAGTATGCCTAATACATTTTATTATCTTAATAACTAATAGAAATAACTCGTCGTTTATTTACTAAAGAAACCTAAAAGTGTAAACTGTTTAAAACTTGCAAAATACCCAAACTATACATAAAAGTTGCTAAAATATAAAACTCGATATTGGTCCACAATGCAAAAATCAGAAAAACCGCTGTGTAAAAATGATATACAATAAAAAAGTTATATTTAAAAAACTAAAATAACTTACTACTAAAACTTGTAATAACCGGTAACCAATAATACTAAAAAGATGTTATCAAGCTATAATACTCAAATACTCATGCGTCGTAAGTCATAAAAAGGACTAAAACAAATAATAAGGATAACATGAATATAATTAGGATGATAAATAGAATTCAATGACAAGTATGCCTAATACATTTTAATATCTTAATAACTAATAGCAATAACTCGTCGTTTATTTACTAAAGAAACCTAAAAGTGTAAACTGTTTAAAACTTGCAAAATACCAAATCTATACATAAAAGGTGCTAAAATATAAAACTTCATAATGGTACACAGTGCAAAAATCCGAAAAACCGCCGTGTAAAAATGATATACAATAAAAAAGTTATATTTAAAAAACTAAAATAACTTACTACTAAAACTTGTAATAACCGGTAACCAATAATACTAAAAAGATGTTATCAAGCTATAATACTCAAATACTCATGCGTCGTAAGTCATAAAAAGGACTAAAACAAATAATAAGGATAACCGTTGTTTATTTACTAAAGAAACCTAAAAGTGTAAACTGTTTAAAACTTGCAAAATACCAAATTTATACATAAAAGGTGCTAAAATATAAAACTTCATAATGGTACACAGTGCAAAAATCCGAAAAACCGCCGTGTAAAAATGATATACAATAAAAAAGTTATATTTAAAAAACTAAAATAACTTACTACTAAAACTTGTAATAACCAGTAACCAAGAATACTAAAAAGATGTTATCAAGCTATAATACTAAAATACTCATGCGTCGTAAGTCATAAAAAGGACTAAAACAAATAATAAGGATAACATGAATATAATTAGGATGATAAATAGAATTCAATGACAAGTATGCCTAATACATTTTAATATCTTAATAACTAATAGCAATAACTCGTCGTTTATTTACTAATGAAACCTAAAAATGTAAACTCTTTAAAACTTGCAAAATACCAAATCTATACATAAAAGGTGCTAAAATATAAAACTTCATAATGGTACACAGTGCAAAAATCAGAAAAACCGCCGTGTAAAAATGATATACACTAAAAAAGATATATATAAAAAACTAAAATAATTTGCTACTAAAACTTGTAATAACCGGTAACCAAGAATACTAAAAAGATGTCATCAAGCTATACTAAAATACTCATGCGTCGTAAGTCATAAATAGGACTAAAACAAATAATAAGGATAACATGAATATAATTAGGATGATAAATAGAATTCAATAACAAGTATGCCTAATACATTTTTACATCTTAATAACTAATAGCAATAACTCGTCGTTTATTTACTAAAGAAACCTAAAAGTGTAAACTGTTTAAAACTTGCAAAATACCCAAACTATACATAAAAAGTGCTAAAATATAAAACTTGATATTGATCCACAGTGCAAAAATCAGATAAAGCGCCATGTAAAATGATATAAAATAAAAAAGATATTTAAAAAACTAAAATAACTTACTACTAAAACTTGTAATAACCAGTAACCAAGAATACTAAAAAGATGTCATCAAGCTATAGTAATATACTCATGCGTCGTAAGTCATAAAAAGGACTAAAACTAATAATAAGGATAACATGAATATAATTAGGATGATAAATAGAATTCAATAACAAGTATGCCTAATACATTTTAATATCTTAATAACTAATAGCAATAACTCGTCGTTTATTTAGTAAAGAAACCTAAAAGTGTAAACTCTTTAAAACTTGCAAAATACCAAATCTATACATAAAAGGTGCTAAAATATAAATCTTCATAATGGTACACAGTGCAAAAATCAGAAAAACCGCAGTGTAAAAATGATATACACTAAAAAAGTTATATTTAAAAACTAAAATAACTTACTACTAAAACTTGTAATAACCAGTAACCAAGAATACTAAAAAGATGTTATCAAGCTATAATACTAAAATACTCATGCGTCGTAAGTCATAAAAAGGACTAAAACAAATAATAAGGATAACATGAATATAATTAGGATGATAAATAGAATTCAATAACAAGTATGCCTAATACATTTTAATATCTTAATAACTAATAGCAATAACTCGTCGTTTATTTACTAAAGAAACCTAAAAGTGTAAACTCTTTAAAACTTGCAAAATACCAAATCTATACATAAAAAGTGCTAAAATATAAAACTTCATAATGGTACACAATGCAAAAATCAGAAAAACCGCCGTGTAAAAATGATATTCACTAAAAAAGATATATATAAAAAACTAAAATAATTTGCTACTAAAACTTATAATAACCGGTAACCAAGAATACTAAAAAGATGTCATCAAGCTATACTAAAATACTCATGCGTCGTAAGTCATAAAAAGGACTAAACCAAATAATAAGGATAACATGAATATAATTAGGATGATAAATAGAATTCAATAACAAGTATGCCTAATACATTTTAATATCTTAATAACTAATAGCAATAACTCGTCGTTTATTTACTAATGAAACCTAAAAATGTAAACTCTTTAAAACTTGCAAAATACCAAATCTATACATAAAAGGTGCTAAAATATAAAACTTCATAATGGTACACAGTGCAAAAATCAGAAAAACCGCCGTGTAAAAATGATATACACTAAAAAAGATATATATAAAAAACTAAAATAATTTGCTACTAAAACTTATAGTAACCGGTAACCAAGAATACTAAAAAGATGTCATCATCAAGCTATAATACTAAAATACTCATGCGTCGTAAGTCATAAAAAGGACTAAAACAAATAATAAGGATAACATGAATATAATTAGGATGATAAATAGAATTCAATAACAAGTATGCCTAATACATTTTAATATCTTAATAACTAATAGCAATAACTCGTCGTTTATTTACTAAAGAAACCTAAAAGTGTAAACTCTTTAAAACTTGCAAAATACCCAAACTATGCATAAAAGGTGCTAAAATATAAAACATGATATTGGTCCACAGTGCAAAAATCAGACAAACCGCCGTGTAAAAATGATATACAATAAAAAAGTTATATTTAAAAAACTAAAATAATTTGCTACTAAAACTTGTAATAACCAGTAACCAAGAATACTAAAAAGATGTCATCAAGCTATACTAAAATACTCATGCGTCGTAAGTCATAAAAAGGACTAAAACAAATAATAAGGATAACATGAATATAATTAGGATGATAAATAGAATTCAATAACAAGTATGCCTAATACATTTTAATATCTTAATAACTAATAGCAATAACTCGTCGTTTATTTACTAAAGAAACCTAAAAGTGTAAACTGTTTAAAACTTGCAAAATACCCAAACTATACATAAAAGGTGCTAAAACATAAAACTTGATATTGGTCCACAGTGCAAAAATCAGAAAAACCGCTGTGTAAAAATGATATACAATAAAAAAGTTATATTTAAAAAACTAAAATAACTTACTACTAAAACTTGTAATAACCGGTAACCAATAATACTAAAAAGATGTTATCAAGCTATAATACTAAAATACTCATGCGTCGTAAGTCATAAAAAGGACTAAAACAAATAATAAGGATAACATGAATATAATTAGGATGATAAATAGAATTCAATAACAAGTATGCCTAATACATTTTATTATCTTAATAACTAATAGAAATAACTCGTCGTTTATTTACTAAAGAAACCTAAAAGTGTAAACTGTTTAAAACTTGCAAAATACCCAAACTATACATAAAAGTTGCTAAAATATAAAACTCGATATTGGTCCACAATGCAAAAATCAGAAAAAACCGCTGTGTAAAAATGATATACAATAAAAAAGTTATATTTAAAAAACTAAAATAACTTACTACTAAAACTTGTAATAACCGGTAACCAATAATACTAAAAAGATGTTATCAAGCTATAATACTCAAATACTCATGCGTCGTAAGTCATAAAAAGGACTAAAACAAATAATAAGGATAACATGAATATAATTAGGATGATAAATAGAATTCAATGACAAGTATGCCTAATACATTTTAATATCTTAATAACTAATAGCAATAACTCGTCGTTTATTTACTAAAGAAACCTAAAAGTGTAAACTGTTTAAAACTTGCAAAATACCAAATCTATACATAAAAGGTGCTAAAATATAAAACTTCATAATGGTACACAGTGCAAAAATCCGAAAAACCGCCGTGTAAAAATGATATACAATAAAAAAGTTATATTTAAAAAACTAAAATAACTTACTACTAAAACTTGTAATAACCGGTAACCAATAATACTAAAAAGATGTTATCAAGCTATAATACTCAAATACTCATGCGTCGTAAGTCATAAAAAGGACTAAAACAAATAATAAGGATAACCGTTGTTTATTTACTAAAGAAACCTAAAAGTGTAAACTGTTTAAAACTTGCAAAATACCAAATTTATACATAAAAGGTGCTAAAATATAAAACTTCATAATGGTACACAGTGCAAAAATCCGAAAAACCGCCGTGTAAAAATGATATACAATAAAAAAGTTATATTTAAAAAACTAAAATAACTTACTACTAAAACTTGTAATAACCAGTAACCAAGAATACTAAAAAGATGTTATCAAGCTATAATACTAAAATACTCATGCGTCGTAAGTCATAAAAAGGACTAAAACAAATAATAAGGATAACATGAATATAATTAGGATGATAAATAGAATTCAATGACAAGTATGCCTAATACATTTTAATATCTTAATAACTAATAGCAATAACTCGTCGTTTATTTACTAATGAAACCTAAAAATGTAAACTCTTTAAAACTTGCAAAATACCAAATCTATACATAAAAGGTGCTAAAATATAAAACTTCATAATGGTACACAGTGCAAAAATCAGAAAAACCGCCGTGTAAAAATGATATACACTAAAAAAGATATATATAAAAAACTAAAATAATTTGCTACTAAAACTTGTAATAACCGGTAACCAAGAATACTAAAAAGATGTCATCAAGCTATACTAAAATACTCATGCGTCGTAAGTCATAAATAGGACTAAAACAAATAATAAGGATAACATGAATATAATTAGGATGATAAATAGAATTCAATAACAAGTATGCCTAATACATTTTTACATCTTAATAACTAATAGCAATAACTCGTCGTTTATTTACTAAAGAAACCTAAAAGTGTAAACTGTTTAAAACTTGCAAAATACCCAAACTATACATAAAAAGTGCTAAAATATAAAACTTGATATTGATCCACAGTGCAAAAATCAGATAAAGCGCCATGTAAAATGATATAAAATAAAAAAGATATTTAAAAAACTAAAATAACTTACTACTAAAACTTGTAATAACCAGTAACCAAGAATACTAAAAAGATGTTATCAAGCTATAATACTAAAATACTCATGCGTCGTAAGTCATAAAAAGGACTAAAACAAATAATAAGGATAACATGAATATAATTAGGATGATAAATAGAATTCAATAACAAGTATGCCTAATACATTTTAATATCTTAATAACTAATAGCAATAACTCGTCGTTTATTTACTAAAGAAACCTAAAAGTGTAAACTCTTTAAAACTTGCAAAATACCAAATCTATACATAAAAAGTGCTAAAATATAAAACTTCATAATGGTACACAATGCAAAAATCAGAAAAACCGCCGTGTAAAAATGATATTCACTAAAAAAGATATATATAAAAAACTAAAATAATTTGCTACTAAAACTTATAATAACCGGTAACCAAGAATACTAAAAAGATGTCATCAAGCTATACTAAAATACTCATGCGTCGTAAGTCATAAAAAGGACTAAACCAAATAATAAGGATAACATGAATATAATTAGGATGATAAATAGAATTCAATAACAAGTATGCCTAATACATTTTAATATCTTAATAACTAATAGCAATACTCGTCGTTTATTTACTAATGAAACCTAAAAATGTAAACTCTTTAAAACTTTCAAAATACCCAAACTATTCATAAAAGGTGCTAAAACATAAAACTTGATATTGGTCCACAGTGCAAAAATCAGAAAAACCGCCGTGTAAAAATGATATTCAATAAAAAAGTTATATTTAAAAAACTAAAATAACTTCCTACTAAAACTTGTAATAACCAGTAACCAAGAATACTAAAAAGATGTTATCAAGCTATAATACTAAAATACTCATGCGTCGTAAGTCATAAAAAGGACTAAAACAAATAATAAGGATAACATGAATATAATTAGGATGATCAATAGAATTCAATAACAAGTATGCCTAATACATTTAAATATCTTAATAACTAATAGCAATAACTCGTCGTTTATTTACTAAAGAAACCTAAAAGTGTAAACTCTTTAAAACTTGCAAAATACCAAATCTATACATAAAAAGTGCTAAAATATAAAACTTCATAATGGTACACAGTGCAAAAATCAGAAAAACCGCCGTGTAAAAATGATATTCAAAAAAAAAGATATATATAAAAATCTAAAATAATTTGCTACTAAAACTTATAATAACCGGTAACCAAGAATACTAAAAAGATGTCATCAAGCTATACTAAAATACTCATGCGTCGTAAGTCATAAAAAGGACTAAACCAAATAATAAGGATAACATGAATATAATTAGGATGATAAATAGAATTCAATAACAAGTATGCCTAATACATTTAAATATCTTAATAACTAATAGCAATAACTCGTCGTTTATTTACTAAAGAAACCTAAAAGTGTAAACTCTTTAAAACTTGCAAAATACCAAATCTATACATAAAAGGTGCTAAAATATAAAACTTCATAATAGTACACAGTGCAAAAATCAGAAAAACCGCCGTGTAAAAATGATATACACTAAAAAAGATATATATAAAAAACTAAAATAATTTGCTACTAAAACTTGTAATAACCGGTAACCAAGAATACTAAAAAGATGTCATCAAGCTATACTAAAATACTCATGCGTCGTAAGTCATAAATAGGACTAAAACAAATAATAAGGATAACATGAATATAATTAGGATGATAAATAGAATTCAATAACAAGTATGCCTAATACATTTTTACATCTTAATAACTAATAGCAATAACTCGTCGTTTATTTACTAAAGAAACCTAAAAGTGTAAACTGTTTAAAACTTGCAAAATACCCAAACTATACATAAAAAGTGCTAAAATATAAAACTTGATATTGATCCACAGTGCAAAAATCAGATAAAGCGCCATGTAAAATGATATACAATAAAAAAGATATTTAAAAAACTAAAATAACTTACTACTAAAACTTGTAATAACCAGTAACCAAGAATACTAAAAAGATGTCATCAAGCTATAGTAATATACTCATGCGTCGTAAGTCATAAAAAGGACTAAAACTAATAATAAGGATAACATGAATATAATTAGGATGATAAATAGAATTCAATAACAAGTATGCCTAATACATTTTAATATCTTAATAACTAATAGCAATAACTCGTCGTTTATTTAGTAAAGAAACCTAAAAGTGTAAACTCTTTAAAACTTGCAAAATACCAAATCTATACATAAAAGGTGCTAAAATATAAATCTTCATAATGGTACACAGTGCAAAAATCAGAAAAACCGCCGTGTAAAAATGATATACACTAAAAAAGTTATATTTAAAAAACTAAAATAACTTACTACTAAAACTTGTAATAACCAGTAACCAAGAATACTAAAAAGATGTTATCAAGCTATAATACTAAAATACTCATGCGTCGTAAGTCATAAAAAGGACTAAAACAAATAATAAGGATAACATGAATATAATTAGGATGATAAATAGAATTCAATAACAAGTATGCCTAATACATTTTAATATCTTAATAACTAATAGCAATAACTCGTCGTTTATTTAGTAAAGAAACCTAAAAGTGTAAACTCTATAAAACTTGCAAAATACCAAATCTATACATAAAAGGTGCTAAAATATAAAACTTCATAATGGTACACAGTGCAAAAATCAGAAAAAACGCCGTGTAAAAATTATATACACTAAAAAAGTTATATTTAAAAAACTAAAATAACTTACTACTAAAACTTGTAATAACCAGTAACCAAGAATACTAAAAAGATGTTATCAAGCTATAATACTAAATTACTCATGCGTCGTAAGTCCTAAAAAGGACTAAAACAAATAATAAGGATAACATGAATATAATTAGGATGATAAATAGAATTCAATAACAAGTATGCCTAATACATTTTAATATCTTAATAACTAATAGCAATAACTCGTCGTTTATTTAGTAAAGAAACCTAAAAGTGTAAACTCTTTAAAACTTGCAAAATACCAAATTTATACATAAAAGGTGCTAAAATATAAAACTTCATAATGGTACACAGTGCAAAAATCAGACAAACCGCCGTATAAAAATGATATACAATAAAAAAGTTATATTTAAAAAACTAAAATAATTTGCTACTAAAACTTGTAATAACCAGTAACCAAGAATACTAAAAAGATGTCATCAAGCTATACTAAAATACTCATGCGTCGTAAGTCATAAAAAGGACTAAAACAAATAATAAGGATAACATGAATATAATTAGGATGATAAATAGAATTCAATAACAAGTATGCCTAATACATTTTAATATCTTAATAACTAATAGCAATAACTCGTCGTTTATTTACTAAAGAAACCTAAAAGTGTAAACTGTTTAAAACTTGCAAAATACCCAAACTATACATAAAAGGTGCTAAAACATAAAACTTGATATTGGTCCACAGTGCAAAAATCAGAAAAACCGCTGTGTAAAAATGATATACAATAAAAAAGTTATATTTAAAAAACTAAAATAACTTACTACTAAAACTTGTAATAACCGGTAACCAATAATACTAAAAAGATGTTATCAAGCTATAATACTAAAATACTCATGCGTCGTAAGTCATAAAAAGGACTAAAACAAATAATAAGGATAACATGAATATAATTAGGATGATAAATAGAATTCAATAACAAGTATGCCTAATACATTTTATTATCTTAATAACTAATAGAAATAACTCGTCGTTTATTTACTAAAGAAACCTAAAAGTGTAAACTGTTTAAAACTTGCAAAATACCCAAACTATACATAAAAGTTGCTAAAATATAAAACTCGATATTGGTCCACAATGCAAAAATCAGAAAAACCGCTGTGTAAAAATGATATACAATAAAAAAGTTATATTTAAAAAACTAAAATAACTTACTACTAAAACTTGTAATAACCGGTAACCAATAATACTAAAAAGATGTTATCAAGCTATAATACTCAAATACTCATGCGTCGTAAGTCATAAAAAGGACTAAAACAAATAATAAGGATAACATGAATATAATTAGGATGATAAATAGAATTCAATGACAAGTATGCCTAATACATTTTAATATCTTAATAACTAATAGCAATAACTCGTCGTTTATTTACTAAAGAAACCTAAAAGTGTAAACTGTTTAAAACTTGCAAAATACCAAATCTATACATAAAAGGTGCTAAAATATAAAACTTCATAATGGTACACAGTGCAAAAATCCGAAAAACCGCCGTGTAAAAATGATATACAATAAAAAAGTTATATTTAAAAAACTAAAATAACTTACTACTAAAACTTGTAATAACCGGTAACCAATAATACTAAAAAGATGTTATCAAGCTATAATACTCAAATACTCATGCGTCGTAAGTCATAAAAAGGACTAAAACAAATAATAAGGATAACCGTTGTTTATTTACTAAAGAAACCTAAAAGTGTAAACTGTTTAAAACTTGCAAAATACCAAATTTATACATAAAAGGTGCTAAAATATAAAACTTCATAATGGTACACAGTGCAAAAATCCGAAAAAACCGCCGTGTAAAAATGATATACAATAAAAAAGTTATATTTAAAAAACTAAAATAACTTACTACTAAAACTTGTAATAACCAGTAACCAAGAATACTAAAAAGATGTTATCAAGCTATAATACTAAAATACTCATGCGTCGTAAGTCATAAAAAGGACTAAAACAAATAATAAGGATAACATGAATATAATTAGGATGATAAATAGAATTCAATGACAAGTATGCCTAATACATTTTAATATCTTAATAACTAATAGCAATAACTCGTCGTTTATTTACTAATGAAACCTAAAAATGTAAACTCTTTAAAACTTGCAAAATACCAAATCTATACATAAAAGGTGCTAAAATATAAAACTTCATAATGGTACACAGTGCAAAAATCAGAAAAACCGCCGTGTAAAAATGATATACACTAAAAAAGATATATATAAAAAACTAAAATAATTTGCTACTAAAACTTATAGTAACCGGTAACCAAGAATACTAAAAAGATGTCATCATCAAGCTATAATACTAAAATACTCATGCGTCGTAAGTCATAAAAAGGACTAAAACAAATAATAAGGATAACATGAATATAATTAGGATGATAAATAGAATTCAATAACAAGTATGCCTAATACATTTTAATATCTTAATAACTAATAGCAATAACTCGTCGTTTATTTACTAAAGAAACCTAAAAGTGTAAACTCTTTAAAACTTGCAAAATACCCAAACTATGCATAAAAGGTGCTAAAATATAAAACATGATATTGGTCCACAGTGCAAAAATCAGACAAACCGCCGTGTAAAAATGATATACAATAAAAAAGTTATATTTAAAAAACTAAAATAATTTGCTACTAAAACTTGTAATAACCAGTAACCAAGAATACTAAAAAGATGTCATCAAGCTATACTAAAATACTCATGCGTCGTAAGTCATAAAAAGGACTAAAACAAATAATAAGGATAACATGAATATAATTAGGATGATAAATAGAATTCAATAACAAGTATGCCTAATACATTTTAATATCTTAATAACTAATAGCAATAACTCGTCGTTTATTTACTAAAGAAACCTAAAAGTGTAAACTGTTTAAAACTTGCAAAATACCCAAACTATACATAAAAGGTGCTAAAACATAAAACTTGATATTGGTCCACAGTGCAAAAATCAGAAAAAACCGCTGTGTAAAAATGATATACAATAAAAAAGTTATATTTAAAAAACTAAAATAACTTACTACTAAAACTTGTAATAACCGGTAACCAATAATACTAAAAAGATGTTATCAAGCTATAATACTAAAATACTCATGCGTCGTAAGTCATAAAAAGGACTAAAACAAATAATAAGGATAACATGAATATAATTAGGATGATAAATAGAATTCAATAACAAGTATGCCTAATACATTTTATTATCTTAATAACTAATAGAAATAACTCGTCGTTTATTTACTAAAGAAACCTAAAAGTGTAAACTGTTTAAAACTTGCAAAATACCCAAACTATACATAAAAGTTGCTAAAATATAAAACTCGATATTGGTCCACAATGCAAAAATCAGAAAAACCGCTGTGTAAAAATGATATACAATAAAAAAGTTATATTTAAAAAACTAAAATAACTTACTACTAAAACTTGTAATAACCGGTAACCAATAATACTAAAAAGATGTTATCAAGCTATAATACTCAAATACTCATGCGTCGTAAGTCATAAAAAGGACTAAAACAAATAATAAGGATAACATGAATATAATTAGGATGATAAATAGAATTCAATGACAAGTATGCCTAATACATTTTAATATCTTAATAACTAATAGCAATAACTCGTCGTTTATTTACTAAAGAAACCTAAAAGTGTAAACTGTTTAAAACTTGCAAAATACCAAATCTATACATAAAAGGTGCTAAAATATAAAACTTCATAATGGTACACAGTGCAAAAATCTGAAAAACCGCCGTGTAAAAATGATATACAATAAAAAAGTTATATTTAAAAAACTAAAATAACTTACTACTAAAACTTGTAATAACCGGTAACCAATAATACTAAAAAGATGTTATCAAGCTATAATACTCAAATACTCATGCGTCGTAAGTCATAAAAAGGACTAAAACAAATAATAAGGATAACCGTTGTTTATTTACTAAAGAAACCTAAAAGTGTAAACTGTTTAAAACTTGCAAAATACCAAATTTATACATAAAAGGTGCTAAAATATAAAACTTCATAATGGTACACAGTGCAAAAATCCGAAAAACCGCCGTGTAAAAATGATATACAATAAAAAAGTTATATTTAAAAAACTAAAATAACTTACTACTAAAACTTGTAATAACCAGTAACCAAGAATACTAAAAAGATGTTATCAAGCTATAATACTAAAATACTCATGCGTCGTAAGTCATAAAAAGGACTAAAACAAATAATAAGGATAACATGAATATAATTAGGATGATAAATAGAATTCAATGACAAGTATGCCTAATACATTTTAATATCTTAATAACTAATAGCAATAACTCGTCGTTTATTTACTAATGAAACCTAAAAATGTAAACTCTTTAAAACTTGCAAAATACCAAATCTATACATAAAAGGTGCTAAAATATAAAACTTCATAATGGTACACAGTGCAAAAATCAGAAAAACCGCCGTGTAAAAATGATATACACTAAAAAAGATATATATAAAAAACTAAAATAATTTGCTACTAAAACTTATAGTAACCGGTAACCAAGAATACTAAAAAGATGTCATCAACAAGCTATAATACTAAAATACTCATGCGTCGTAAGTCATAAAAAGGACTAAAACAAATAATAAGGATAACATGAATATAATTAGGATGATAAATAGAATTCAATAACAAGTATGCCTAATACATTTTAATATCTTAATAACTAATAGCAATAACTCGTCGTTTATTTACTAAAGAAACCTAAAAGTGTAAACTCTTTAAAACTTGCAAAATACCCAAACTATGCATAAAAGGTGCTAAAATATAAAACATGATATTGGTCCACAGTGCAAAAATCAGACAAACCGCCGTGTAAAAATGATATACAATAAAAAAGTTATATTTAAAAAACTAAAATAATTTGCTACTAAAACTTGTAATAACCAGTAACCAAGAATACTAAAAAGATGTCATCAAGCTATACTAAAATACTCATGCGTCGTAAGTCATAAAAAGGACTAAAACAAATAATAAGGATAACATGAATATAATTAGGATGATAAATAGAATTCAATAACAAGTATGCCTAATACATTTTAATATCTTAATAACTAATAGCAATAACTCGTCGTTTATTTACTAAAGAAACCTAAAAGTGTAAACTGTTTAAAACTTGCAAAATACCCAAACTATACATAAAAGGTGCTAAAACATAAAACTTGATATTGGTCCACAGAGCAAAAATCTGAAAAACCGCTGTGTAAAAATGATATACAATAAAAAGTTATATTTAAAAAACTAAAATAACTTACTACTAAAACTTGTAATAACCGGTAACCAATAATACTAAAAAGATGTTATCAAGCTATAATACTAAAATACTCATGCGTCGTAAGTCATAAAAAGGACTAAAACAAATAATAAGGATAACATGAATATAATTAGGATGATAAATAGAATTCAATAACAAGTATGCCTAATACATTTTATTATCTTAATAACTAATAGAAATAACTCGTCGTTTATTTACTAAAGAAACCTAAAAGTGTAAACTGTTTAAAACTTGCAAAATACCCAAACTATACATAAAAGTTGCTAAAATATAAAACTCGATATTGGTCCACAATGCAAAAATCAGAAAAACCGCTGTGTAAAAATGATATACAATAAAAAAGTTATATTTAAAAAACTAAAATAACTTACTACTAAAACTTGTAATAACCGGTAACCAATAATACTAAAAAGATGTTATCAAGCTATAATACTCAAATACTCATGCGTCGTAAGTCATAAAAAGGACTAAAACAAATAATAAGGATAACCGTTGTTTATTTACTAAAGAAACCTAAAAGTGTAAACTGTTTAAAACTTGCAAAATACCAAATTTATACATAAAAGGTGCTAAAATATAAAACTTCATAATGGTACACAGTGCAAAAATCCGAAAAACCGCCGTGTAAAAATGATATACAATAAAAAGTTATATTTAAAAAACTAAAATAACTTACTACTAAAACTTGTAATAACCAGTAACCAAGAATACTAAAAAGATGTTATCAAGCTATAATACTAAAATACTCATGCGTCGTAAGTCATAAAAAGGACTAAAACAAATAATAAGGATAACATGAATATAATTAGGATGATAAATAGAATTCAATGACAAGTATGCCTAATACATTTTAATATCTTAATAACTAATAGCAATAACTCGTCGTTTATTTACTAATGAAACCTAAAAATGTAAACTCTTTAAAACTTGCAAAATACCAAATCTATACATAAAAGGTGCTAAAATATAAAACTTCATAATGGTACACAGTGCAAAAATCAGAAAAACCGCTGTGTAAAAATGATATACAATAAAAAAGTTATATTTAAAAAACTAAAATAACTTACTACTAAAACTTGTAATAACCGGTAACCAATAATACTAAAAAGATGTTATCAAGCTATAATACTCAAATACTCATGCGTCGTAAGTCATAAAAAGGACTAAAACAAATAATAAGGATAACCGTTGTTTATTTACTAAAGAAACCTAAAAGTGTAAACTGTTTAAAACTTGCAAAATACCAAATTTATACATAAAAGGTGCTAAAATATAAAACTTCATAATGGTACACAGTGCAAAAATCCGAAAAAACCGCCGTGTAAAAATGATATACAATAAAAAAGTTATATTTAAAAAACTAAAATAACTTACTACTAAAACTTGTAATAACCAGTAACCAAGAATACTAAAAAGATGTTATCAAGCTATAATACTAAAATACTCATGCGTCGTAAGTCATAAAAAGGACTAAAACAAATAATAAGGATAACATGAATATAATTAGGATGATAAATAGAATTCAATGACAAGTATGCCTAATACATTTTAATATCTTAATAACTAATAGCAATAACTCGTCGTTTATTTACTAATGAAACCTAAAAATGTAAACTCTTTAAAACTTGCAAAATACCAAATCTATACATAAAAGGTGCTAAAATATAAAACTTCATAATGGTACACAGTGCAAAATCAGAAAAACCGCCGTGTAAAAATGATATACACTAAAAAAGATATATATAAAAAACTAAAATAATTTGCTACTAAAACTTATAGTAACCGGTAACCAAGAATACTAAAAAGATGTCATCATCAAGCTATAATACTAAAATACTCATGCGTCGTAAGTCATAAAAAGGACTAAAACAAATAATAAGGATAACATGAATATAATTAGGATGATAAATAGAATTCAATAACAAGTATGCCTAATACATTTTAATATCTTAATAACTAATAGCAATAACTCGTCGTTTATTTACTAAAGAAACCTAAAAGTGTAAACTCTTTAAAACTTGCAAAATACCCAAACTATGCATAAAAGGTGCTAAAATATAAAACATGATATTGGTCCACAGTGCAAAAATCAGACAAACCGCCGTGTAAAAATGATATACAATAAAAAAGTTATATTTAAAAAACTAAAATAATTTGCTACTAAAACTTGTAATAACCAGTAACCAAGAATACTAAAAAGATGTCATCAAGCTATACTAAAATACTCATGCGTCGTAAGTCATAAAAAGGACTAAAACAAATAATAAGGATAACATGAATATAATTAGGATGATAAATAGAATTCAATAACAAGTATGCCTAATACATTTTAATATCTTAATAACTAATAGCAATAACTCGTCGTTTATTTACTAAAGAAACCTAAAAGTGTAAACTGTTTAAAACTTGCAAAATACCCAAACTATACATAAAAGATGCTAAAACATAAAACTTGATATTGGTCCACAGTGCAAAAATCAGAAAAACCGCTGTGTAAAAATGATATACAATAAAAAAGTTATATTTAAAAAACTAAAATAACTTACTACTAAAACTTGTAATAACCGGTAACCAATAATACTAAAAAGATGTTATCAAGCTATAATACTAAAATACTCATGCGTCGTAAGTCATAAAAAGGACTAAAACAAATAATAAGGATAACATGAATATAATTAGGATGATAAATAGAATTCAATAACAAGTATGCCTAATACATTTTATTATCTTAATAACTAATAGAAATAACTCGTCGTTTATTTACTAAAGAAACCTAAAAGTGTAAACTGTTTAAAACTTGCAAAATACCCAAACTATACATAAAAGTTGCTAAAATATAAAACTCGATATTGGTCCACAATGCAAAAATCAGAAAAACCGCTGTGTAAAAATGATATTCAATAAAAAAGTTATATTTAAAAAACTAAAATAACTTACTACTAAAACTTGTAATAACCGGTAACCAATAATACTAAAAAGATGTTATCAAGCTATAATACTCAAATACTCATGCGTCGTAAGTCATAAAAAGGACTAAAACAAATAATAAGGATAACATGAATATAATTAGGATGATAAATAGAATTCAATGACAAGTATGCCTAATACATTTTAATATCTTAATAACTAATAGCAATAACTCGTCGTTTATTTACTAAAGAAACCTAAAAGTGTAAACTGTTTAAAACTTGCAAAATACCAAATCTATACATAAAAGGTGCTAAAATATAAAACTTCATAATGGTACACAGTGCAAAAATCCGAAAAACCGCCGTGTAAAAATGATATACAATAAAAAAGTTATATTTAAAAAACTAAAATAACTTACTACTAAAACTTGTAATAACCGGTAACCAATAATACTAAAAGATGTTATCAAGCTATAATACTCAAATACTCATGCGTCGTAAGTCATAAAAAGGACTAAAACAAATAATAAGGATAACCGTTGTTTATTTACTAAAGAAACCTAAAAGTGTAAACTGTTTAAAACTTGCAAAATACCAAATTTATACATAAAAGGTGCTAAAATATAAAACTTCATAATGGTACACAGTGCAAAAATCCGAAAAAACCGCCGTGTAAAAATGATATACAATAAAAAAGTTATATTTAAAAAACTAAAATAACTTACTACTAAAACTTGTAATAACCAGTAACCAAGAATACTAAAAAGATGTTATCAAGCTATAATACTAAAATACTCATGCGTCGTAAGTCATAAAAAGGACTAAAACAAATAATAAGGATAACATGAATATAATTAGGATGATAAATAGAATTCAATGACAAGTATGCCTAATACATTTTAATATCTTAATAACTAATAGCAATAACTCGTCGTTTATTTACTAATGAAACCTAAAAATGTAAACTCTTTAAAACTTGCAAAATAACAAATCTATACATAAAAGGTGCTAAAATATAAAACTTCATAATGGTACACAGTGCAAAAATCAGAAAAACCGCCGTGTAAAAATGATATACACTAAAAAAGATATATATAAAAAACTAAAATAATTTGCTACTAAAACTTATAGTAACCGGTAACCAAGAATACTAAAAAGATGTCATCATCAAGCTATAATACTAAATACTCATGCGTCGTAAGTCATAAAAAGGACTAAAACAAATAATAAGGATAACATGAATATAATTAGGATGTTAAATAGAATTCAATAACAAGTATGCCTAATACATTTTAATATCTTAATAACTAATAGCAATAACTCGTCGTTTATTTACTAAAGAAACCTAAAAGTGTAAACTCTTTAAAACTTGCAAATACCCAAACTATGCATAAAAGGTGCTATAATATAAAACATGATATTGGTCCACAGTGCAAAAATCAGACAAACCGCCGTGTAAAAATGATATACAATAAAAAAGTTATATTTAAAAAACTAAAATAATTTGCTACTAAAACTTGTAATAACCAGTAACCAAGAATACTAAAAAGATGTCATCAAGCTATACTAAAATACTCATGCGTCGTAAGTCATAAAAGGACTAAAACAAATAATAAGGATAACATGAATATAATTAGGATGATAAATAGAATTCAATAACAAGTATGCCTAATACATTTTAATATCTTAATAACTAATAGCAATAACTCGTCGTTTATTTACTAAAGAAACCTAAAAGTGTAAACTGTTTAAAACTTGCAAAATACCCAAACTATACATAAAGGTGCTAAAACATAAAACTTGATATTGGTCCACAGTGCAAAAATCAGAAAAACCGCTGTGTAAAAATGATATACAATAAAAAAGTTATATTTAAAAAACTAAAATAACTTACTACTAAAACTTGTAATAACCGGTAACCAATAATACTAAAAAGATGTTATCAAGCTATAATACTAAAATACTCATGCGTCGTAAGTCATAAAAAGGACTAAAACAAATAATAAGGATAACATGAATATAATTAGGATGATAAATAGAATTCAATAACAAGTATGCCTAATACATTTTATTATCTTAATAACTAATAGAAATAACTCGTCGTTTATTTACTAAAGAAACCTAAAAGTGTAAACTGTTTAAAACTTGCAAAATACCCAAACTATACATAAAAGTTGCTAAAATATAAAACTCGATATTGGTCCACAATGCAAAAATCAGAAAAACCGCTGTGTAAAAATGATATACAATAAAAAAGTTATATTTAAAAAACTAAAATAACTACTACTAAAACTTGTAATAACCGGTAACCAATAATACTAAAAAGATGTTATCAAGCTATAATACTCAAATACTCATGCGTCGTAAGTCATAAAAAGGACTAAAACAAATAATAAGGATAACATGAATATAATTAGGATGATAAATAGAATTCAATGACAAGTATGCCTAATACATTTTAATATCTTAATAACTAATAGCAATAACTCGTCGTTTATTTACTAAAGAAACCTAAAGTGTAAACTGTTTAAAACTTGCAAAATACCAAATCTATACATAAAAGGTGCTAAAATATAAAACTTCATAATGGTACACAGTGCAAAAATCCGAAAAACCGCCGTGTAAAAATGATATACAATAAAAAAGTTATATTTAAAAAAACTAAAATAACTTACTACTAAAACTTGTAATAACCGGTAACCCAATAATACTAAAAAGATGTTATCAAGCTATAATACTCAAATACTCATGCGTCGTAAGTCATAAAAAGGACTAAAACAAATAATAAGGATAACCGTTGTTTATTTACTAAAGAAACCTAAAAGTGTAAACTGTTTAAAACTTGCAAAATACCAAATTTATACATAAAAGGTGCTAAAATATAAAACTTCATAATGGTACACAGTGCAAAAATCCGAAAAACCGCTGTGTAAAAATGATATACAATAAAAAAGTTATATTTAAAAAACTAAAATAATTTGCTACTAAAACTTGTAATAACCAGTAACCAAGAATACTAAAAAGATGTCATCAAGCTATAATACTAAAATACTCATGCGTCGTAAGTCATAAAAAGGACTAAAACAAATAATAAGGATAACATGAATATAATTAGGATGATAAATAGAATTCAATAACAAGTATGCCTAATACATTTTAATATCTTAATAACTAATAGCAATAACTCGTCGTTTATTTATTAAAGAAACCTAAAAGTGTAAACTCTTTAAAACTTGCAAAATACCAAATTTATACATAAAAGGTGCTAAAATATAAAACTTCATAATGGTACACAGTGCAAAAATCAGAAAAAACCGCCGTGTAAAAATGATATACACTAAAAAAGATATATATAAAATATTAAAATAAATTGGTACTAAAACTTGTAATAACCGGTAACCAAGAATACTAAAAAGATGTCATCAAGCTATACTAAAATACTCATGCGTCGTAAGTCATAAAAAGGACTAAAACAAATAATAAGGATAACATGAATATAATTAGGATGATAAATAAAATTCAATAACAAGTAGGCCTTATACGTTTAAATATCTTAATAACTAATAGTAATAACTCGTTGTTTATTTACTAATGAAACCTAAAAATGTAAACTCTTTAAAACTTGCAAAATACCAAAACTATATATAAAAGGTGCTAAAATATAAAACTTGATATTGGTACACAGTGCAAAAATCGGAAAAACCGCCGTGTAAAAATGATATAAAATAAAAAAGTTATATTTAAAAAACTAAAACAATTTGCTACTAAAACTTGTAATAACCAGTAACCAAGAATACTAAACAGATGTAATCAAGCTATAATACTAAAATACTCATGCGTCTTAAGTCATAAAAAGGACTAAAACAAATAATAAGGATAACATGAATAGAATCAGGATGATAAATAGAATTCAATAACAAGTATGCCTAATACATTTTAATATCTTAATAACTAATAGCAATAACTCGTCGTTTATTTACTAAAGAAACCTAAAAGTGTAAACTGTTTTAAACTTGCAAAATACCCAAACTATACATAAAAGGTGCTAAAATATAAAACTTGATATTGGAACACAGTGCAAAAATCGGAAAAACCGCTGTGTAAAAATGATATACAATAAAAAAGTTATATTTAAAAAAACTAAAATAATTTGCTACTAAAACTTGTAATAACCAGTAACCAAGAATACTAAAAAGATGATATCAAGCTATAATACTAAAATACTCATGCGTCGTAAGTCATAAAAAGGACTATATCAAATAATAAGGATAACATGAATATAATTAGGATGATAAATAGATTTCAATAACAAGTATGCCTAATACATTTTAATATCTTAATAACTAATAGCAATAACTCGTCGTTTATTTACTAATGAAACCTAAAAGTTTAAACTCTTTAAAACTTGCAAAATACCCAAACTATACATAAAAAGTGCTAAAATATAAAACTTGATATTAGTACACTGCAAAAATCGGAAAAACCGCTGTGTAAAAATGATATACAATAAAAAAGTTATATTTAAAAAACTAAAATAATTTGCTACTAAAACTTGTAATAACCAGTAACCAAGAATACTAAAAAGATGTCATCAAGCTATAATAATAAAATACTCATGCGTCTTGAGTCATAAAAAGGACTAAAACAAATAATAAGGATAACATGAATATAATTAGGATGATAAATAGAATTCAATAACAAGTATGCCTAATACATTTTAATATCTTAATAGCTAATAGCAATAACTCGTCGTTTATTTACTAAAGAAACCTAAAAGTGTAAACTGTTTTAAACTTGCAAAATACCCAAACTATACATAAAAGGTGCTAAAATATAAAACTTGATATTGGTCCACAGTGCAAAAATCAGAAAAACCGCTGTGTAAAAATGATAAACAATAAAAAAGTTATATTTAATAAACTAAAATAACTTACTACTAAAACTTGTAATAACCAGTACCAAGAATACTAAAAAGATGATATCAAGCTATAATACTAAAATACTCATGCGTCGTAAGTCATAAAAAGGACTAAAACAAATAATAAGGATAACATGAATATAATTAGGATGATAAATAGAATTCAATAACAAGTATGCCTAATACATTTTAATATCTTAATAACTAATAGCAATAACTCGTCGTTTATTTACTAATGAAACCTATAAATGTAAACTCTTTAAAACTTGCAAAATACCAAAACTATACATAAAAGGTGCTCAAATATAAAACTTGATATTGGTACACAGTGTAAAAAAAAAAAAGGTGCTTAAATATAGAACTTGATATTGGTCCACAGTGCAAAAATCAGAAAAACCGCTGTGTAAAAATTATATACAATAAAAAAGTTCTATTTAAAAAACTAAAATAATTTGCTACTAAAACTTTTAATAACCAGTAACCAAGAATTCTAAAAAGATGTTATCAAGCTATAATACTCAAATACTCATGCGTCTTAAGTCATAAAAAGGACTAAAACAAATAATAAGGATAACATGAATATAATTAGAATGATAAATAGAATTCAATAACAATGTTTGGTACAATGTATGGTCTCACAGAGTGCATAAAAGTGCAAAAATTAATAAAACTCCCAGGTTAAAATGATATACAATAAATAACTGACAATGATAACTAAAATTGAATAACAATTACGGCTAATACACTTTAAAATCTTAATAACGAATAGCAGTAACCCGTAATTTTATTTACTAATGAATCTTAAAATGGTAAACCCAAACTGGCAAAATACCAAAACTTTACAGAAAAGGTGCTAAAATAACCTATAATGCTATAATAAGTAGTCATCATAAGTAATTATACGTTGCCAGGCACTTAATACTTGAAAAAAAATAATTAAAAAACTACCAGCAAATAATCAATAGTAAATGTAACAATTGTACTTGACATTTGTGCAATTGTACTTAACATTTGTGCAATGTATGTTGTCATGGTGTAGCAAGTCACAAGTTTTTTTTAGTTTTATGTAATTACATTTGGATAATATTCTGAAAGCTTACTTGATGTTTGTGCAATGTATATTTTCCTTTTACAGTATCAACTCACAATTCTTTCATTTTTCAGTTACTATATTTGAATAAATACACTAAACACATTTAAAAGGCTGATTCACTTGTATTACTGTTTAAAAAAATATGGAGTTATAGTAATTTACATGATATATATAATTGGTTCAATTAAAAAAATTTATTTTTCAACAAAGGCTTTTTAAAAAATTCAGACTGGTGCTGTCTACTGTGATTATGAGTACATGAGGCAGCCAGTGAGGAGCCAGCACAGGTATGGGAGGCAGCTGCTGGTGGAGCCTAGCTGAAGCTTTGGGCAGCTGAGGAAGAGCTGTGGGCAGCAGAGGCTGCTGGGAAGGCACCTCTGGAATTGTAGGCAGTGGTGGTTGCTGGGAAGGCCCCTCTGGAGCTGTAGGCAGTGGCAGCTGCTGGGAAGGCCCCTCTGGAGCTGTAGACAGAGGCGGCTGCTGGGAAAGCCCCTCTAGAGCTGTAGACAGCGGCGGCTGCTGGGAAAGCCCCTCTGGAGCTGTAGGCAGTGGCAGTTTCTGGGAATGCCCCTCTGGAGCTGTAGGCAGTGGATGCTGTGGGGAAGGTCCCTCTGGAGCTGTGGGCAGCAGATGCTACGGGGAAGGCCCCTCTGGAGCTGTAGGCAGTGGATGCTATGGAGAAAGCCCCTTGGGAGTTGTAGGCAGAGGAGGCTGCTGGGGAACCCCTTTTGGAGCTATAGGCAGTGGATGCTGTGGGGGGAAGCCCCATCAGAGCTGTGGCCAGCAGTTGCTGCTGAGGAACCAGCTGCTGAGGGGTAGAAGGCCCGGGAATGGAGGCAAACAGCTGAGGGGTAGCCGGCCTGAAACTGGAGCAGACTGCTGAGGGTTATCCAGCCCTGGAACTGGAGCAAACTGCTGAGGGATAGCCAGCCCTGGAACTAGACCAGACTGCTGAGGGATAGACGGCCCTGGAACTGCAGCAGACTGCTGAGGAATAGTGAGCCCTGGAACTGGGGCAAGTTCATTTAGGAACGAGCTTTACCTTCTAGCAGGAAGAAAATGATCTCAGAAACGTACTCGACTGGAGTAGCACTGAAACTGTGTTCTTTCTCTAAAAGGAGGAGAAATTCCTCAAGGAAGATTGGAATATTACTTGGGGAGTCATCAAAGTATCTGCGGGTAAAAGTAGAGTATTTAGTCTTTTTGGGAATCGGGTCAGGAAGCACAGGAACAGCCCTTGCAGATTCTTGTGGCCATAGCATTCTGTCAACCATTAGGTAGGGGATGCTGTGGAGGCAGGACAAAGGACAAGTCCTTGCAGGGGCTGTCTGTGCCAAAGGGAACACAGCAAGGAAAGGTAGGAATGGGATGACGAGGGCGATGAGTCAGACTTGAACAGCTGTAGAGTGGAGCAGGACGAAGATCAGGAATGGACCTGACAGGATGAAGAGGGCAATGAGTCAGCCTGGAACGGGTGAATGGGGAACAGAACAAAGGTCAGGACAGGGCCTAGGGGCCCCACATCTCATTAATTGGCCACTGATTATAACATTCAATAATAAAATGGCTAAGAACATGCAGATTTTCAAATGTCAAAAGACGTATATTGGAATAAGTTCAAAGTATCTCCAAGGATAAACGTCTTGGTCTGATATCACTATGGAGCAAAACTATGGAGGGAAAGATATTCACAAAAGTGATGTTAAGATGTTACTTTAGTAAAATGTTTGTTTACACCAAAAAATAATCATAACGACTTTGGATACCCAGAACCCTTAGGGGAATATTTATCTAATATATATTAATTCTAAATTCTGTGTACTGATGTAGTGCTTTATCTGGAAACCTTGCTGCATAAACCAGTTCCAAAAGCCCATGAAATGAAGAAAATCAGATGGCACCCACTATGGCAATTGTGCTAAATGTTTGTAACTTATTGAAATCTCCACACAACGTTTAGGAGGTACAACCTCCTTTCTCAAGTGTTCTCATACGTGTAACCCAGTTCACAGGTATATAAAGGCACAGAGGTGGATCACTCCTCCCCTCTAATTACGTGACATCAAGTAAAAATAAGTAGTCATACATTGTTAATACCTGTATAGTGACAATAAATGCTTGTTACTTGTGTTCAAACGGTAACAATAAAGATGAAAGTATCCATATATATCCATGCATTAGCAAGTCTTTTCTTGTGACTGTGAAATAAACACAACATATATTTAATAAAATATCCCCACTAGGGGTCATTGAAAGTCATCATATATTCACATTACATAAAGTAAGGACTTCACTATTTCAGAAGAAGCGGGAATAAATCAGATGTTCATTAAGTCCCATTGGCGCCATGGTGTTCAATCCATCAATCCATATTGTTTCTTGGCATTTTTATCTACTCTATATGATAAAGTTTTTTTTACATTGAATGAACTCGAATGACCTCGAAACATGAATGGTATTTTATTTAAGAATAAAATCACAGGTATGATAATTCTCGAATTCATATTCGAGTTTGGATTATTCCAAACTCGAATTTGTGAAAATCCAACTCGAAAATTCAAATTTGCCATTCAAACCTTAATAAATCTACTCCTTACTGTAGTCAGGGCCACCATCAGGGGGGGACAGGGGGTACAGGTGTCCTGGGCCCAGGCCTGAAGGGGGGTCCGGCAGGGCTACACTTTCGAAAGAGCAGGGTCCCGATTGACAGAGCTGAAGCCGTGCGGCTATTTCCGAAGTCCCAATTTCATGATCAGCCGAAATGCAGAAGTGACGAAAAGCAGTTCCGAAGCAGCAAAAAGACCCAAAGCCACAAAAACATCCGAAGCCGAACTCCCGAAGTGCCGAAAATACCTGAAGTCATGAAAACAGCCAAAATTGAAATCCCGAAGTGGCGAAAAGACCCAAAGTCACGAAAGGAGGCGAAGTTGAAGCCCTAATCTTGTTTTACGGGGCCCCGTGATTTCTAATGGCGGCCCTGACTGTAGTACATATCATCCTTGGAACTGCATGGTTTACACATTTTCCGAGGTGGATGCAGTAAGCACAGTTGGCCACCAGATGATGCAGGGCTCTTGCAGATCTTTTCCTGATGGAAGTCTGAAGCCAAAGAATACAATACATCCCAAACCCACATTCTTAATTAAACATTAACTTTCCAAAATTCACCTTGCAGTACTATGAACTTAAATGTAATATTTGTAATGTTAGTGAAAAAACACCATATTCATGAAATGGAGTTAGGCTTTTGTGAAGCTGAGGGTTCTTTTAATGACAATTTAACCCTCTCCAAAAACGCCTTACTTCATTTTTACTTAACTTCACCTTTGTGAATAATCCTCCAAATTCTACTGGTACAGGTATGTGACCTGTTATCCAGAATGCTCAGGACCTGGGGTTTTCTGGATAACTGATCTTTCTGTAATTTGGGTCTTCATGCCTTATGTCTACTAGAAATTCATTTAAACATGAAATAAACCCAATAGGCTGGTTTTGTTTCCAATAAGGATTTATTATATCTTAGTTTGGATCAAGCACAAGCTACTGTTTTATTATTACAGAGAAAAAGGAAATCATTTTTAAAAAATGTAATTATTTGCATAAAATGGAGTCTATAGGAGGCAGCCATTCCGTAATTCGGAGCTTTCTGGATATCGGGTTTCTGGATAAGGGATCCTATACCTGTACAATGTTTCAGGAGCCAGAAGCTGAAGTGCAGACATATGAACAGCCAGAAGATGCTGCACTCAATAGCAACAACATTTAAAAATATGGACAAATATATATTGGAAAGGGCTTAGAACAACTTTTTTTTTATTCAGTGTGCAAAAAAAGAGATTATTTTCATGTCCCAGGTGCCAAAAGTACATCCTTCTTTTTTTCCCTATCAGTTATTGATTGAAAGATACTGCTCCATTAGACATATCAGATATACTCATAAAGGTGGATGTATCAAAATATGAGCTAAGAGCTTAATAAATAAAAACCCAACCACGTTCTATTCATTCCTATGGGATTTTTAGAACTGTATTTATCAAATTGTGAGTTCTAACTTTTAACCACTGATGAATACAAATCTAAAAATAGTACGTGGGTGAGTTTTTATTTATTAAGCTCTAAACTCACATTTTGATAAATCTGCCCCATAGACATTCATTAGAAATATCAGATATACTCATATCTCCCAAGCATTTTTAGTTATGCAAGAAATAGGTACTTTAGATAAAGGTACTTTAGTTTTTTGAGTAACTTGTGTTTAAAGGAGAAGGAAAGGTACAAATAATGTTCAGCATCCATGTGTTGCCCTTCTCCTTGTCTCCCAAACTGCCATAATGATTTTTTAAAAATTAGTATTGTTTAGTGATGGGTGAATCTCTCCCGTTTCTTGAAAAATGTGCGAATTTCCCACAAAATTCGCAAAAAATTACGAAATTTGAAAGTTCCCGAAAAAATCATGAAATTCTACCGAAAAAATAGAGCAATTCAAACGTTTTCACAAAAAAAAAAGAGAAAATCGGAAATTGACACCGGCAGCGAAACGCTGGAATTCGCCGCAAATTCATGCCAGGAGAATTTATTTGCCCATCACTAGTATTGTTCCCTGAAGTGCTGTAGGTAGAAGATCACAACAATTTCACTAATGCCTGTGCCATATTAACTTGCACAGAGATCACTTCCCAATTTTGTATTGGTGTCTGCTCATGCACCATTTTCCTGCTCCTGCTGCCCACACTGTCACTGCTGAAAGAAGAAACAGAGTGCATTCAGGGTTGTTTTAAGGTACCAATGGGTCCAGGGCAGAGATCCCATTGGTGGGCCCCACAGCCAAGAAACTTGTGATAGATCTTAAGTATGTGAATTTGAATATAATAAGGCAGGCAATAAAGAAAGTTCCAAGGGAGCTGCTCTGGAAGTGGTTAAACTATAATGTATTACTTAAAAAGCAAAAATAAATAACTCAGATGGTTATGTTGTAGATCTCTTTCTGATTAATAGAATGAAGGGTCTACCATTTCTAGGGGATGCTTTGATCAAATGTTATAGCTTCCAAAGCTCTGATTGTGGGTCTCTTGTCATGGTGGGTCCTGGGCAAATGCCTACTTTGCCCATTTATTAAAATGCGCATGCGCATGTTTGAGAGTTTTGCCCAGGGGAAGCCAGAAAGAGAACGGATCGACATCAGGTGACAAATACCAGCACATATTGCTGGGGAAAGAAATAGCAGAGGTTCTGAAGACAAGAGTGCACAATGCAGCAGCACAGTTAGTTATACAAGATGATTTTAGTGACTTTTTTTTACCTTTCCTTCTTCTTTAAGGTAAGGGACCTAGTTTAGGTCAGTTAGTTAATACTCCATTTCAGCCATATATTGTTAGTTTTGTTGTATAGGGTTTCATCCATTTTTTGTATTTAAACAAGAGAAGTTGTAATTTTATGGCTTTGTGAGTAAGCCACATTAGCCAGTGGTGCAGGAATGGGATTTGTTATCCAGAATCCTCTTGTCCAGAATACTCCAATGACATGAAGTTTATCTCCTACAGAATCAATTTTTATAAAAATAATTCACATTTTGATAAATGATTTTCTTTTTCTCTGTAATAATTAGACAGTACCTTGGACTTGATCCCAAATAAGATATAATTAATCCTTATTGGAAGCAAAACAATACTATTGAATTTATTTTATGTTTAAACTTTTTTTCGTAAACATTTAAAGGGGTTATATTACTAAACTTTTATTTGGGGGCAAAACTCAAATTTTTCAGTTTTTTTTTTTTAAAAAACTCGAATTTTACAAGATTTATTAAAGCCTGATGCTGCAAAAAGCCCAAATCCAAAAATCCGCCATCTTGCAATGATTGTGTATAAGTTAATGTCAGAGGTCCCTATCCTATTTGGAAGTTTCTGTGGTCTGTGCTGGAATTAGGAGAATACCAGTTGGTCTTTATGCCTATTCTTTTAACTTCATGTTAAATAAAAACTAGCTTTTAACTTTATTATAGAGTTTTGGGATACCGGTATTCATTTTCTGTGCTAGAATTAGCCTGAAAATCTGACCACTTTGAGCTTTCTGGGCAAAAATCTGAAAATTTGGGCTTTTTCACAAAAAGCCCACCAAAAAATCGAGCAATTCAGGGAAAAAACCCTGAAAAAAATCATACGTATTTGGTTTTTACCTGAAACCGATTAAATTAAGCTTTTTGAATAATAAATAAGGTAAAATCGGGTATGGGAGTTTGGTCGTGTTTTTTCAATTTAAATAATGAGATAAATTCAGATTTTAGTAAATAACTAAGTAGTAGGCACATTTACTAAGCTCGAGTGAAGGATTCGAATGAAAAAAACTTTGAATTTCGAAGTATTTTTTTTGGTTACTTCGACCATCGAATAGGCTACTACGACCTTCGACTTGAACGATTCGAACTAAAAATCGTTTGACTATTCGACCATTCGATAGTCGAAGTACTGTCTCTTTAAAAAATACTTCGACTACATACTTAGGCAGTTTAAGCCTACCGATGTACAATTTTAGCCTATGGGGACCTTCCCCAGCACTTTTCTAACCTTTTTTTAATCGAAGAAAAATCCTTAGATCGATCGCTTAAAATCGTTTGAATCGTTAGTTTCAAGGATTTTACCTATAGATTTTTACTTTGATCGATTGATGGAAGGATTTGCGCTAAATCCTTCAAATTCGATATTCGAATTCGAAGGATTTAAATTCGATGGTCGAATTCGAGGGTTTATTAACCCTCGATATTCGACCCTTGATAAATGTGCCCCACAGAGTGGCGTTGTGTTACAGGTCTCTATACACAGAGAAAGGCAGTGAATCTGCTCTAAAATCTCCCTACTCTGGGTGCATTAGAAAGATTAGACTGATTTGTGATTGCTATAAAAGTTTTTTCTGCACATGAATACCAGAGGTATAAGTGAACTATTTTGGTTACCTATAAACACAAAATAATAAAATATGATTCCCCATTATCTCTGTAGTCGTGTATTGAAAAGAAAATGTTACATCTCTGTCGCATTTCGGAGCCATGAATGAGCTGTGTGCAACAAGACAATTAAAGCTAAAGTTAAATCTACATAAGGCGGGTTGTGTCTTTTCAATGTTGCCATCCAGCATGCTTGGGCCTTGTCTGCTTCCTCTATTGTTTACCTCTTCTTTCTATGCAAAAACACACATGTGAATGGGTCAGTGATAGATGTCCCCTTTCTAGAGGGGAGAGTGTAAAGAGTGAATAATGGCTTCTGTCAATTACATTAGGTAAAGCTGATGCCTGCCCGGCTGAATGGGAGGAAGCATGCAGAAGGGTTGGCCAGTGTTTGCAACTAGTCAATGGAGGTGACAGTAATTGTGTGGATTGGGTTTAGGGTACACGTGCAAACACAATGCGGACAGATGTGAGGATGGAGGCGTCAGATTTTTCAGTAAATAGTTTATTTTAAGAATTCTCATTCATGGCTTTGTGAAACAGCCTGATTAAAAAGCAGCTTTGGGTAAAATTTACATCCACACCATATCCAGAATAACTGGTGCATTGTGTCCTAGACAACTAATTACCTGTACCCCCTTTTGTAATTCAATATAAATGGACCCATTCTTATAGTGGCACATCTGGTCTGCTCTGTGAATACAGTGAAACGGAGCTAATCCTGTACGTAGTTTGTCCTTACACCAGAACTCAAACCATCTTGTGTTTTATAAGGAATGGATCATTATTGGCAGGGAAAATCTGCTAAACTGTTAAGCTGTTAAGCAATTTACCCAAAAGTCCTAATTTTATTTGTAGCATTTTAAAGGAGGCATAAAGCTACTAACAAGTAAAATAACTCCATATACAGTACTTTACCATTCCATTACTAAGGGCAAATATATGTATGTTTATTTTTCTATGTATGTTTTTATTTATGCAGTGCTACTTATGTACACAGTACTGAACAGCATAAAAATAAATTAATAGATCAAACAGGGGGTCATTACAATGATAAATGCAAATAAATACAAAGTATATTTACAATAAAGAGCTTTAGTGTCAAAGAGACAAGAGGATGGAGGTCCCTGCCCCATAGAGCTTACAATCGAAATTCAAATACGCCTAAACTATTAATACAATACATTTATTTTTGAGCATCTGCGAAATGTATTCCAAGATAATCAAGAAATTTGTACGTCTTGTGTTGCATTTGATTTGAGCCAGTAAGTATACATTCTAAAAGCTAAAGTAATGTGGGAACTTACTGGGCATTAGCGTTCATCAACTGCTATAGACCAGTAAAAAGTTTTGATTGACTGCTATGGATAACTGAACTTGAGTTTTACATGTTCAGGTATGGGACCTGTTATCCAGAATGCTTGGGACCTGGGATTTCTGGATAATGGAAATCTAAGTCTACCAGAAAATCATGTAAACATTAATTAAACCCAATAGGCTGGTTTTGCTTCCAATAAGGATTACGTATACCTTAGTTTGGTTCAAGTACAAGGTCCTGTTTAATTATTACTGAGAAAAAGGAAATTTTTATAAATTTGGATTATTTGGATAAATGGAGTCAATGGTAGACAGCCTTCCCATAATTCGGAGCTTTCTGGATAATGTTTTTCCGGATAATGGATCCCATACCTGTATTACAACAAAAGCCTCATAGAGTTCTAAATGGAAGAAATGCAAATAATTTATCCATAATTGCCCATTCAAGTTTGCAGGTTGCAAATTAGCAATTCATTTGGGAAGGAAGTGGGTTTGTACTTGTATGGGGCTACAACCTTGTACACCTCAGTACTTTTTGGCTGTAATAGTAGTTATTTCAAACCTGCAGGTGTCTAACAACTTCTTCTGTTTTACTTACCTGCTCCACCCTGTGTTGATATCAGGTTGCAAATAAGCCCTTTAATCTTTCCTCTGTTTTGAGTTGCACTTTGCTTCTCTGGATACTTTGCATGATATGACATTTTGCTATTTAGAGTAGCTCCTCCAGTGACTCCAAGGAACTTGTGTCATCCATGAAGAATAGTGGATTGCTTGCTTGCCATTAATCAAGGTAAAACTGTTAAACTCAACCATCAACCAAAAACAATGAAATCCAGAAAATCAAGCTTTATAGAAAAGAACATGCCCCAGAAATCAAATAGAGAATTCTTATGAAATTATATTTTCACATGAAAGTATTGGTTTCCTGGTGTAGCGATGGTACCCAAGGGTGCAGGTGAACAGTCGCTGCTGCCCAAAGACTTAAACATTGAAGTAAAATAAAAGGGTTAATGAAGGCATAGAGCTCCACTACATGTGACGAACAAAAGGCTGGCTATGAGGTGCATATATTTAAAATATTGGCAGACACTTAGGGGCCGATTCATGAAGCTCGAGTGAAGGATTCGAATTAAAAAAACTTCGAATTTCAAAGTGTTTTTTTGGGCTACTTCGACCATCGAATGGGCTACTTCGACCTTCGACTACTACTTCGACTTTGAATCGAACGATTCTAACTAAAAATCGTTCGACTATTCGACCATTCGATAGTCGAAGTACTGTCTCTTTAAGAAAAACTTCGACCCCCTACTTCGGCAGCTAAAAGCTACCGAAGTCAATGTTAGCCTATGGGGAAGGTCCCCATAGGCTTGCCTGAGATTTTTTAATCGAAGGATATTCCTTCGATCGTTGGATTAAGTTCGATTCGAAGGATTTAATCGTTCGATCGAAGGAATAATCGTTCGATCGCAGGATTTGCGCTAAATAGTTCGACTTCGATATTCGAAGTTGAACGATTTTAGTTCCTAGTCGAAAATCGAGGGTTAATTAACCCTTGATATTCGACCCTTCATACATCTGCCCCTAAAAGCATCACCATGTTACGTGACATTACCCTATGCCAAGTTGGATGCAGCATGTCTGTATTTAAGGTTTTGGGGTTTTCTATTTAAAGGGGTTGTTCACCTTTAATTCACTTTCAGTGTGATGTTGAGACAATTTGCAATTTGTTTTCACATTTGTATGCACATCTTATAGCCAAGACTCCAATTCCCACAATGCCTTTATTGCTCTCTCACTGGTCTATTTGCTGCTATATTGTTTCAATAGTCAGCAGTGCAGCAACAGGCACATTAAAAATAACTTTACACACCTTGGGTATTTAGAATTATATTACCTTTAATACATGTTTGAAATTAATATTATTCATTTTATTTTATTTGTCTATTCAGGAATAATGGTTCAGTTAGAGAAGTTTGTGCATGTAATACCTATACAATAACACCAGATGGCACACACATTTGTTTCTCCCACTAACATAATTGCAGCAGGCAGATGTACAATGTAATTAGTTTTTAGTATATATTATTTGATCATGCGAATATTCTATTCTTTAAAAAAAAAACTACATATATTATGTGGTGTGTGCTACGAGGGTTAATTCTGTTTTATCTAGCAGACTACATTCCCCTTTCCTTCCTCCACTATTGTTGCTAGCACTGAAAATGTAGGCAATGTAAGCAATGTTAAATCTAATTTTTCCGTGCAAAACCTAATTAGCCATGTAAAAAAAAAAAAAAAGGTTAACGCCAGCGCCTGAGACGGTTTTTGTTTAATAATCCCATTACTGATGGCTCATCTTGTATAAAATGGTGCAGTAGGATGCAAAATTCCCACTTGTTTTAAGTGTATGTGGAAGAAATGTATGAAAAGTGTGTTTGTTCCCTGGCAGAGAGGAGACGTCTGGGCAGGAGGGATAGATCTCGGCCACTGTAAGTAGAACCTGCTGCTTCCCTGCACTGCACATCCCCCTCTCTGTGTTATACAAGGGGATCCCCTCTGCACCAAGGCTTCTCTCTCCCCTTGGAGAATACAGCTGCCGGGCTCCTGTCCTAAAACATACAGCCTTATGGCTGGTAAAAGCCTCACCTATTTCCTTCCAGCAGCATCTGTGCCAAGGGCACCTTTGCCCCCTCTGCTTGGGCTGATTGTTTTACTAGAACTACAATGTGCTTTGTTATCAGCACTAATAGTTCTGCCGGTGCTGCTGCTGCTCTGCCTATTAACTCCAGGGTTATTAGTGGGAGAATTGCTGTTAGTGGCAGCAGTAACAACACTCTGCATTGTACAACCATATACAGCATAGGTTGGTTTAGACAAATATCCTTAGATAAACACATATATATAACTATGAGATATACAGTAATTCTACCGCTCAGTATTAAATATATTCCTAATAAAAAGCAGTGTTGGGTTTATATTTAAATGAATAAAAATCGGGTGCCAGCAGGGTTTTAGGTAACACATAGAAGTGCCAGTTCTAAATGGCGGCATCAATTTCAAGTGGGGTGTCATTTTTACATAGGGTATCTGCACTATGGTCCTCCGTATAACGTTGGTGTAAATCTATGCAAGTCAGTCAGTACAATGTGGCTTGTTACTGTGCAATCGTCAGGTCAATATGTATGCAGAGTCAATGTGAGTGTTAGTATAAGCATATAGTCAAGTACATGGAGAAGTACCAGCATTGGGAGGGTTAATAGTACAAAAGTGTCTGCATAAAGTGGGGTGAGAGTAAAAAGGGAAATGTAAATACAGTTTAAATTGTTATTACAAAGGTGCGCATAGTGGGGTGTCAATATGAAGAGGTGACTATCTTTTTGAATAATATCTTGCATTTGGGTTTATAGTAAAATATTCATTTTGCTTCTCTGATTACAGCAAATATCAGGGATTATCAATAATTATTTTACATAATTGGTTTCATGTATTTCTTTAATTAATTGCTAATAATAATAATAGTTATAATTTAAAAAATGAATTATACTCATATTGATCACCATCATCTTTATTAATATTTTTGTTTACAAATATGTATACGCAGTATCTTTTAACTAATTCATGGGCAGATTACTAAAAATGATATGTGTATATATTTCTTAAAACTTTATGTGTGTATATATATATATATATATATATATATTACAAAAAAATATGTGTGTGTATATAAATATTTCTAAAAATTGTATCTGTGTTTTTATATATATTTATATATAATTCAAAAAATTATATGTGTGTATATATATATTTCTAAAAATATGAGTGTGAGTTTATATATATATATATATATATATATATACATAAATATATATATTATAAAAATGATGTTTGTGCGTATATATTTTTTTAAATATATTTATTTGTACATGTATAGATATAGATGTGTGTGTTTTTATTTATATTTCTAAAAATAATATGTGTGTGAATATATATATATTGTATATATAAACACACATATATATGTTTTAAATATATACACCCAAATATAATTTTTAGAAATATATATATATATATATATATATATATATATATATATATATATATATATATATATATATATATATATACACAGAACAATTTTAGAGATATATACACACACAATTTTTTAAAATATATAACTCATGTTTGAAAAGAAAATGTATATACACACATAGTTTTTAGAAATATTTAGACACACAAACAGAAATGCATAGATATTTCTAAAACATATATGTATGTATATCATTCTATATGTGTGTGTGTGTTTGTGTGTATATATATATATATATATATATATTTCTAAAAATCCTATGTGTGTTTGTGTGCCATTATATATATATATATTTCTAAACACTCTGTGTTTGTGTGTATATAGTTCTATAAATTATGTGTGCCACTATATAACTATAAATATATTTCTACAAATGATGTGTGTGTATGTATGTATGTATATATATATATATATGTGTGTGTATGTGTGTGTATATACAGTATATATATTTAGAAAGATTCTATGGGGGTTATTTACTAAGCCCCAAATACCCGAAATCCGAAAAATTTGTGATTTTTTTTTTTATAAAATTAGACTTTTAAAGAAAATCACAACTTTTTTTGGAATTTATTAAACCCCGAGGGCTAAAAAGCCCGACTATAAAAACACGGCATCTCAAACCTGTCGAGGTTGCATAAAAGTCAATGGGAACAGTCCCGTTGATTTTTGGTTGTGTCAGGGGTTTCGGGCAATTTCACAATGTTTTCGGAGCTTTCGGTTGAAAACCCCAAAATTCAGAGTTTTCGGGGAAAATTCACGAATATAACGTGAAAATCTGAGCTTTTCCCGCAAAGTAAATTTTCGGGAAAATGTAAAAATAAATAAGCGTTAAAAACCCGAGCGGGTTAGATCGGTGTTTGTAGCAGCCGATATTGAGATAAATTCGGACCTTGATAAATAACCCCCTTAGTGTCTTTGTGTATGTATACATATTTCTAAAAATTATAGATGTGTATGTGTCACTATTTTTATATATATATATATATATATATATATATATATATATATATATATATATATATATATATATATATATATATATATATATATATTTCTAAAAATTCCATGGGGTGGTGTGTGTGTGTGTATGTATATATATTTCTAAAAATTATGTATATATATATATATATATATATGTATATATATATATATATATATATATATATGTATATTAACTTTAATATGTGATAATTGGGGGTGGTTTCAAATTAATTTTATTATGGAATGGGTTGGGGGTAGGGAAGCCTGAATTCAAAAAGTCTGAAAAGCTCTGCCTTCAGCTAATGAGTAACTAATAAAAGGTAATCAACAGTCTGCTTACTGAGGAATAGACCCTATTAGATTAGCATATATGGAAAACATTATATATATATTTAATATTTAAATACGTTTTATATTATTGCCCAACAATTTCTAAATTAGCTGTGGAATATACACATGAAAAGGAAATAATTACTCGACATCAATTTTCCAGCCCAACAGATGATCGGGAGCCCAGAGAGGGCACTAAATGCATAACTGGTTTATGTTGCTGGTGTTATAATACATATTCATTCACCCTGAACAAATGGCAAACATGGGCAACAGCAGAAAAGCAGGTTACAGCAGGGAAGGAAACGTTGCTCGGTGAAAGGGGAAGCTGCAACTTTCTTCCCAAGAATCCTCTGTACTAGCAGTGCTTTGTGATCCTTGTCCTCCGTCTTCACTATGCCCTTTAGTTTCATCTAATAATAATAATTATACAGGTATAGGATCCCTTATCCGGAAACCCGATATCCAGAAAGCTCCGAATTACGGAATAGACTCCATTTTATCCAAATAATCCAAATTTTTAAAAATTATTTTCTTTTTCTCTGTAATAATAAAACAGTACCTTGTGCTTGATCCCAACTAAGATATAATTAATCCTTATTGGAAGCAAAACCAGCCTATTGGGGTTATTTAATGTTTAAATGAATTTCTAGTAGACTTAAGGCATGAAGACCCAAAATACAGAAAGAACCGTTATCCGGAAAACCCCAGATCCCGAGCATTCTGGATAACAGGTCCCATACCTGTACTTATTACTTGAAATTTGTGCAAATGGAAATCGTGAAAATATTTTTGTTTGTTTGCTTTGTTATCTTGTTGAAATGTATCTAAGTGGTTGCATTGAAAGATCGTGGACTCCTATTTTGTTATCCCTGGGCCCAGCTGTACTGTGATCCCAAGATCTTAGCCCTCTGTTGGGTCAGGACTTTGGCTAGCAGTTGTGCCCGGCGGAGCAAAGAAAGTATAATGGTAATGCTCTACCCTCCACTGTACTCAGCATTTAATGGCCCAGTGTTACACAGGCACTGGGCATCTGATATCCCAGCATTACACTGATAACTTAACTGGATGCCTTGCACTTTCTTTCCCTTACCCACAGTAGCTGCTCCTTGTGTTTTTCTACAGTTATATTGACAACAATAATGTTTATCAGCACCGTGATTATTTATATCAATTATAAAGCATGAAGCGCTCATAGGCTTTTTTTCTAGCATTATAAATACGTCACGTTTCAAGCAGCACTCAAAAGTGTAAAATGTGGCACAGGACACTGTATTTTGCATTTCTTTAAGCCATTTTTTAAGCATGCCCAAAAAACTCTTGGTTAACAAACTCATCACCGAGAATAGTTGATGCAACCAGGTTTAAACCTTCCCCTTTGTAAAATATTACATTGCAACACTTGGCTATTCAAACTATAACAAATATTTCCACTTCATATCCAATTCACTTGAGCATTACAAATATAAATATGCACCTATGATGCAAAAGGGATCGGTTATCCGGAAATCCGTTATCCAGAAAGATCCAAATTACGGGAAGGCCATCTCCAATAGACCAAAATTGTAAAGCATATTTCCCTTTTCTCTGTAATAATAAAACTGGACCTTGTACTTGACTCCATCCAAGATATAATTAATCCTTATTGGAAGCAAAACAATCCTATTGGGTTTATTTAGGGGGTTATTTACTAAAATCTGAATTTATCTCATAATCTAAATTAAAAAAGCTTGACCAACTCCCATCCCTGATTTTGCCCTATTTATTAATTAAATAACTTAAATAAGTTGAATCGGGAAAAAAACTAAAATTGAGCAAAACCTCGAATCATACGTTTTTTTTTTTTAAACTTTTTTCCAGGGCTTTGGCAGAAAACCCCACAAATATTGGATAATTATAAAAACTTGAATAAGGCACATTCACATAAAATCCAATTCTAACTAGATATATATTTATATATACGCATATATAAGAAAGTTTATAACAAGTTTAGTCATTTAAAAGTGCCTTGATTCCTTGCAGTAGGGGGGCATCAACACTCACTTTCTATCTCAACCTCACTTTGGGGTAGTGTGGAAAACCATGTCTTCACCGAGCCTCCAATTTAGGGTTCCATTATAGCAGTGGCAAATATTAAAATGAACAAAGGATACATGTGGACAAAAAGCTAGATGGTACCCAAGGCTTAAATGACTTCAAAACCCAAGCAATGAGGCAGCAGTTCTATCTTTTGTGCCATGCCACATTTTCCAGAAGACATGACTTATCATTGTCATTACTGTATTTCTATGTCACGTGACTTAGTATAATATTGGAAAATATAAATGATAAAGGGGGGCAGGCTCATACTGTGCATCATTTAAAATGTATTTATAAATAGGTAAAATTGCACTTACAAAACAAGTAAGGGTTAAAACAGCTCGTAAGATAATTCCAGGGTCACAGTTGTGTACTTCTCCCAACTTCTTTATCATGCAACTCAATATAAGCACAGTTTTGTTTGGGGTTTTTGTGAACTATTTAGCATTTATTTATAAATAGGTAAAATTGTGCTTACAAAGTAAGTAAGGGTTAAAACAGCTCATTTACCCAATTACTGGGTCACAGTTGTGCACTTCTGCCAATTTTTTTGTCACGTGACTCAATATAAGCACAGTTTTGCTTGGCGTTTTTTTGGTCTGGGAATTCTAGAATTACTGTCAATTTCAATGAGTTAGCACCAGTGTTCTACTGAGTTGGGTGAACAGGCATATGAATTTGTCAAATAAAATTCAATGTTACCCACTAACATAAAAATAAGTAACAAAGTAAATGTGTTGTACATAGTTTTGCAGCTTAATATATATCTATCTATCCATGTATATAGTAATGTATGTGCTAGGATATATTATCTAGAGGTGTAATCCTTATATAACACAGGTTAAATTAATTTAATGGTATTAATAATGAATTTATGGAATTTAGGGCCATAGGATAAGCAGTGGGAGCAGAGGGATTTCCAAGCCCTGAAGGCCTGGGGCCACGATCCAACTAAACACATATTGCTTCATCAAACACAGACTGCAAATAAATTAATCAAAAGCAAATATGTCCGAGGTGCGAATCGTTTGGTGGTAATGGATGAAAATTAAGATTTGAAGATATTATTTTCCATCATTCAGTCTAACAAAGTGAACATTTATTGCATATATATTAAAAATTATCCTTTAATGGAGTACAAGTGGGGGGGGTGGTTGTGCAGAAGAGCTCCCAGAGGTGATATACCCCAGATAGGGGCGGTTAGTTTTTATTTGTCTCTGCTCCCTGTAGAATATATATCAGAGATTGCTGCAAACGCTTGCTAAATTAAGATGTTATGTGATTGTATCAAAAGCTGTTTGATTGCCTGATGGAAGAGCTCCCGTAACATTGTACAGACAAAGTGAGAGAAAGCCTTGCATTAGCTGTGCAAGAGTGGGGAGCAGTGTAAAACTAATCACTGTGCAATGTATAGGGAGAAATGAGTGAAGAATAAATATTTTGGAGGTGGTCAGCCAATGTTTGTGTATTGTGGTTTAGGCCCTAATGTTATTCTAGTTCAATATGATAAACTATAACCTCTACTTAGAAACCATTATATCTCTTGGTGTATGACTGTTCTCTTGGTAATTATTTTGAAACACCACTCCCCTGTCATTGGGACCTGTTAGTGGTGGATAAATTTGATATCATATAGTTGGCGTACTAGACTACTAGTAAAACTAGACTGGACTAGGACTTGTACATAGTTTAAAGGGATACTGTCATGGGAAAACAGAATTCTGCACTGAAATTCATTTCTCAAAAGAGCAAACAGATTTTTATATATTCAATTTTGAAATCTGACATAGGATTAGACATATTGTCAGTTTCCCAGCTGCCCCAGTCATGTGACTTGTGCCTGCACTTTAGACTGGAACTACTTCCTGGCAGGTTGTTATTTCTGTTATTTCTCCTACTTAAAGTAACTGAATCAGTCTCAGTGGGACTTGGCTTTTACTATTGAGTGCTGTTCTTAGATCTACCAGGCAGCTGTTATCTTGTGTTAGAGAGCTGCTATCTGGTTACCTACCCATTGTTCTGTTGTTAGGATGCTGGGGGGGGAGGGGTTATATCACTCCAACTTGCAGTACAGCAGAAAAGAGTGACTGAAGTTTATCAAAGCACAAGTCACATGACTGGAGGCAGCTGGGAAACTGACAATGTGTCTAGCCCCATGTCAGATTTCAAAATTGACTATAAAAAAATCTGTTCTGTTGAAAATGGATTTCAGTGCAGAATTCTGCTGGAGCAGCACTATTAACAGATGTGTTTTGAAATAAACATGTTTTCCCTCAACAGTATCCCTTTAATGTCAGTGGCTAGTCAGAACAAGGTCAGAATCAGAAACAGCAAAGGTACCTGCCTATGGCCCAAACTTTTTGTAAAGAAGGGTGGCACATTTAAAATCTGTATTTAATACTGTTGTAGGAAAATATCTCTTCCCTTCAAAGTAGTAGCAAATGGAGATAAGGGCATCCATCACTGAACAGGTTTTAAGCTGTTACTATTATTGGCCAAATGAGAGTGTGATGATCCTAATGACGATATTGGCTTTGTTAAACCTAAAGCCAGAACCTTTCCTTGCTGGCAGTGTTGATCATAATTTTTACCTAACAAAGTAAAGTGTGGAGAGGCAGCCTTGGGTTTATGGGTATCTGTACAATATTGAGGAGTTATCTACACTGGATGCATTAGTGACCTGACAAGCTCCTGTTGTGATTGGCAGTTATTAACATATTAATTTACTGAATATAAGAGCCAAGTTGGTCTCCACCATGAAACATCTCGTACAGACTTTCATGCCTTCTGCAGTGAAAAAAACATTAAGTGAACCTATAGTAGCTAGCTCATAATGTACAATGGAAGGAGCTGTCTCCTCACTAGACTTATTGGAGACTGTAAGGGGGATTCTGCAGATTTCAATGTGGAGGAGAAGAAAAACCAGCCCCAGGGAAAATAATTTGTACGATAACTTAGTAAAGTCAAACGAATGAATACCCCAAATATATACACAGTGTGTCAAATATTAATGGCATCCTGTTACTCCAGTGCTCTAATGTCATGCTATTCATGGTTGTCTGGTAGATTTGTTGGGGAGATGACAGCTTAATAAGTAGCAGTGTTCCCTTTGTCCCATTTCTGAAATGTATCACTGCATTTACTAGGGGTGACAGTGCCAGCAATGAAAATATTGTTGTGAGGGTTCCTGTATGAGGCTGAGGGGTATTTTCCCACGCCCCCTTCTCATACCTCAACCCCCTCCCTTTAAAGCAGGAAAATTTTAACTAAGCAATGTGAAGTAATTAAGTGTACTGCCAATTATAGATACAATTATGACCATTCTTTGGTGTGAAGACTACAAGTCTAATGTAACAATAGTATTTCTGAGGCAAAAGGCTAAGTGACCTACAGATGCAGCCACTTTGGTTTGTCTGTTTGACACAGAATAACTAAACACAGATATCCCATTTATCTCATTTAACACAGAAAACTGTGTCACAACATCCCATCTAATTAAAGCATTCACCATTGTGAACAATGGTGCTTTGGTATGCTAATGAAAAGGTTAAATGCATTAAATGAGTTAAGATAACTTTAGATAACACAGTTTCTTCAATTAACTCTGAGTCATGACGCATTTAACTCACAAATCCAAGTGGCTTCATCTGTATGATGGATAGTGTTGACTGTCTATGGCCTGGGGCTATGACTCTGTCCCTGAGGTTGGCTGGCCACTGCTGACCTCCTCTCGTTTTTTGCCTGAGACAGGAACCAGGCTTTTCCTCTAATTATTTATCCCTGCAAACAAAACCCCTTTAATTCTACAGTCCACTTCTCCTGCTGAGTAGTTCTGCTTGACCCCCAGGAAATTGCTAAAAAAATCACTGTAGATATTGATCCGAGTGGTATAATAAAGCTATTACAGTCCAGTCACTCAGCACTTCATCTTCAAATGCAAACACTTTCCATACGGTTTACCTCTGTGTATAAACCTATATGCCCCCTAATTGCTTTTCAGTCTTTTTAACAAACCCATGTTCAGACCTCACATTTTCCTGCTTGATTGGCTGACCATCATTACTCATCACTTGCCACATTTTACTGTACCCGGAATACTGAATTGCTATCAAAACCACTAAAAGTGGCCAAGAAAAGTTGATACATATGGACAAATAAAGTTGATTTCCGACCAACCTGCCCGACATCTGCCCATTCGTTCATGTCAAAGTAACCTGAGCAGATTATAATACAATACATATTTAGTGTAGATTATCTAAACAAACAAACACACAAATCATGTTTTCTGCGGTAGCAGTTGCTGATTTCCGTAAGGTATATTACCTCTGAGTGTAGAGTTTATATATCAAATATCCGTGCAGGGATTATATATGTCTATGACTGTTATGTTTGCAGGGCCTGTATATATGACCTATGAATGTATATAAATATATATATATATCCACACATAGAGATATAAACACATGAATGCAGGGCTTGTGTATCAGTGAATGACTCCAGACCCAGTAAAGAGACCTATTTGCTGGGGAAAGAGTAATAGTTTCTCCACAGCGACACAAGGAATTCTTTCATATTACTCCCCATTGAAAGCCAGGCTATTTATTCCTTTATTCTCTTGTTAAGGTTTGTGTTAAATGTTAACGGGATGGTGCTGCCTGCTCTGTGTCATTATGTTGTGAATCCCTGTCCTGACACTGCCATCCTTTCTTCTTATTGTGCTTCTGCACTCACTTGGAGATTTATCTGTTTTTGATATCAGATTCTTTCTTCCATTAACCTGCTTTCTTGTTGACTTTCATTAACCCCGCTGCCCCTTTCCTTGGAGGGATCCATATGTAATCCTAAATGACATCTACATGCCCTGGCTCCTTTGTGGCACCCCCTATTTGGATACTGTCCCCAGTTGCACTTGATGTTTGATCTGTTCTTGAACTTCCCTGGGTCATCTTTGCCCTGGACTGTGAGATTTCCCAAGCTTTCAATGCTTCTGAGGGGACTTGTAAAACAAGTATTTCTTCTCCTAGCTACAAAGTTCCTAATTACTAACACAAACAGCTCCGTTAATGAAGGGGCAGGCCTCCTAAAGCTAGAGCTTTTTGTTGTGCTGGCCTCCTAATGCTCTGCCTGTTGTAGAATGGCAGCTTGCCCCCTCTGACCTGAGATTTCTTCTTTCCTTCTCTGCCCCTGTCCAGCTCCCTGTGGGCCAAAGGGCAACCTCCTGGGTACAAGGCATGCCAGCAGCTGCTGGGGGTGACATGGCCACACAAGAGTAATATAGACAAATGAATGTATTTTTGTACTATTTCCATGCGTGATTTCTGCAGCTCTGCTTGGCTGAGACACAAAGCCGTGTGAGAAGATCAGAAACCTTCCAGTGACTGGGATCTGCTAGTCTGCTTAGTATCACACTTTGATGGGTGCATTTTTTTCCCCTTATTGAGCTTCACTATCTTCATTATTATATTGTGTGCCTTCCATTCTGCCTTGTGCATTGGTGCCCCGGGGGCTGCTTCCAACTGGATACTAATTGAAGGGGCAGAACACTGATGGCAGCTAGCATGCCTGGGGGATGCATGGAGCGGATCATCATAGCCTTAATTGACAAGGACTTGTCTGTATTTAGGAGCAGCTGTTCCCAGGGCTGGTTCACCAGTGCAATCTTAACTCAGCGTCTCTAGCCTGGAGGATTGGGGGGGTGTAAACATGGTTAAAAATCAAGGAAGATTTATAGTGTGTTCTCTGGGGTGAGAGGGACATAAAACAGCCACCATGATCTTCCCTGGAAGGGGTCCCATTTATCAGCCTCCAACCTTTGTAACATGTCTAGCAGCCATGCTCCACATAGAATTAATAATGGGCCAGCCATTTAGAGCAGATTAAGCAGGTGACAATATTTCTAGGCCATATATCACTGTAAACAAGCCAACTGGGAGAGCCAATGAGAAACCCATCTGCTCTGTGAAGGAAAAATAATATTTCCCTTTCATTCCTGAAGAGATGACTGCTCCTAGTTTACCTGAAAATGATAGGACAGGTGAAACGCAGGAGTCTAGGTTAGCACTTGCAAGCATCTGATTTAGCTGATGGACTACAGTTCCCAGCATCCTCAGCAACACATCAATGTTGAAATCGGACCTTCATCAATAGGAAGAGTATTATTGGTATCCATTCCCAGAAAGCAAAAAATGGGGGCAAAATGCAATCTGCCCTCTCCTCTGTTCCCACCCATTGTTCTGCATCTTACTGTCAAATGAATGTGCTTCCCAGCCCCTGGAATGGTTTTTCATCAAGGGAAACCACTACAGTATTTGACAAATTCTAAATAATAAGTGTATACACAAGACAAGTCTTGCCAACAAATTATTTATTGGACTTTTTGCCAGAGAGATGGTGCAGCCTTCAGTAGAATGTTAATTGTACTAAGTGTTACCTTATGATTGACATTGTTGCTGTGGATACAGAAAAGAGCATTTACATAGTCCAGTGTGCAAAGTGCAATTTCTGGATGCAAATCACTATGTTTTGTACCCACAATGCAGTGCTTTCTCCAGAATTCCGGCATAATTGCAGTTACGCCCTCCATTGTGACTGGTGGGACAAAATGAACCTATCTGTACATGTACATGTTTGCAAATGAGGTGCAAGTTGTGCCCAACATTGTTAGGTGGGGATTGCATCACTTCAGGTGTGCAGCATAAAAATGGCACTACCATGATTCTGTTGGTACAAGTCCTCTGTGTTGATTGATGCAATCCTCCATGGGAACCCTGGAATTATCAATACTCATATCAGCAGTAGTTCCAGGGTTCCCCAGTAGTACTCAATAAGTGGACTTAGGGCAGCTATACAGAAGTGTAGGAAAGTGTTTGGGTGCAAGTACCTTGGCATCAACATGTGCAATACTTGTGTCTGTTGCTGTCCTTCTTCGTGTAATTTCACCCTCCAAAAACAGGTGCAATGTCTGGAACCTGATGGAGCAGATTTTAGCATCAGGAAAGTAGTTGTGCAGCATAAAGCAAGACAGATTCTCTAGGGTGTACACTTGAGGTTCCCAGTACTTTAGCTCTGGTGTGTGTGTCAAGTGTACAGGACTCCTCTGCTTTTCTACTCAATGTACTTCCACCTTAATCAGATTAATAGGATTAACAAGCACATGGGTGCTAGGTGCATGAAGACTGGCATAAGCATTATGATAGTCGATAAGGGCACAAGGTCCATGTTATAGAACTGCCAATTATAAGCAACTGGTTTTCAATTGGTTTTCATTATTTATTTTTAATAGTTTTATAGTTATTTGCCTTTTTCTTCTGACTCTTTGCAGCTTTCTTTGAGCGTCGCTGACCCCTTCTAAAAAACAAATGCTCTCTAAGGCTACAAATGTATCGTTATTGTTACTTTTTATTACTGATCCTTCTATTCAGGCCCTCGCCTATTTATATTCCAGTCTCTTATTCAAATCAATGCATGGTTGCTAGGGTAATGTGAACCCAATTTACCAAATTGGTTAAGATGCAAATTGAAGGGCTGCTGAATAAAAAGCTAAATAACTCAAAAATTAAAAATGAAAACAAATTGCAAATTGTCTCAGAAAATCACTCTCTAAATCATACTAAAAGTTATCTCAAAGGCGAACAACCCTTAAGCAGCTATTTTGCTTGTACATGGGAACAAACAATCTTCTTTCCAATTTAATACCTGACATTCAGACATCAGTTGGGTTGTGAGAGATGTCCAGTTGGCCAAGAACCTAGCTGAACTGTATTAAGCCAACAGTTGCACTGCACAGGCCCCTCACATGAGATCTTTTCATTGGTCAAAGGATGGAACTACCAATCATGTAGTGTGGCTGGCTAAACTAGTGAAATGTCTGCTTGTCTGGTGACCGGAACAAAGGTCCAGATCTTTAAACATGGACAGTCTGGGTTGGGGAGGAAAAGCAAACATATGCCAATATAAAATCCATAAACTCTTTGATTGTTATAGAGGGATTATGATGCCATTGATCTGATTATTTTGGTATAATCTGCTCAAAATCTTTAGAAGACTCAAGTCTTTATCCTATCTTACCCAATATCAAATTCACTTGCACTCAGGGGTACTTTCCGGCAGGACAAAGAGGGCATTTGTCTCCTGATCTGAGCTGTTATTAAGGTACAACCCTCAACAACAATCCTATTAGTTTTGGGATTCCAGGAGTTGCAGTTCAACAACAGCAAAAGACTAGGATCCACAACTTCCCATGCTGGGCTGGCTTTGAGTTTGCATTTGTATCCCAAGTGCAACTTCTCTTTTGCCCTGCCAGGGGTCTACACTAACCAGATCATACCATCTGATAATCATTTACAGACATTGCACGCAACTCGTCACTATAGTGTATTATAACCCAACATTATGCACGTCTTCCAGCTTCACATCCCACACTCTTCTTTCTGTAAATGGTGACTGGAACTTCTGAACAGCTATTCAAGATTTCTGAATAGTTTTATTTATTTATTTAAAAAAAAAAACACTTTTTGTGTGTGCCATTATGCTGGGAGCATTTTTATTTTCACACAGTTTGCATGTGTTTAAAAAAAAAAGGGGGGGGAGATAATGGGTTGGGTATCTTCATTCAAAATTGTATGTGTTTTTTCTCCTCTTTATTTTAAACAAAACTTCAGTAACTTTTTTGCCTGTTTTCTCAACTTTTTTCGCAGGAACAATGCCAACATTGAAGCCCACAGTTGGAGACTGCACAGTTGGAGATCTTTCCTTCCATTTTAGACATCTTTGGATTTCATCAATCAAACTGACTGCAATTTTCCATAAAAAAACCTCTGAATTTGGGTCAGAAAGTGGGCAAACTAGATAAAGATCATTCTAGCTGTCTTGTGAGATGATAAATAGGCAGCCTTTCAGAGCCACAATGCACCAACTTTCAGATTTGTAATGCACGTCTATTGCTTGGGAATGCCAGTGAGTCAATACAATTTTCTCTATGTTTTGCTATGGTGGAGGAGATGTCTTTATATAGCATTGTCACTGCTAGCCTGACCTTTTCTCTACAGTCTTACTGGATTCAGCTTAATAATGTTGTGCTGTTGTGGAGAGAGCTGTATAGTTCAGTTCCAGTCCAGTGAGATGTTGGGATTCGGGATTTGTAAGTGTAGAATTGTATTGTAAAACATACAGAACAAGATATCCTTATAGCTTTCATTTATTGATAATGGTTGCCAATCTTTGTTGGTCCCCTCCGAGGAGACACTAGATCAATGACTGGGTGGGGCAGGTTAAAGGCCAAGTAGGGTGAGATTTAAGGAGAATGCCTGTTGCTCTCTTAGATACCCTTGAATGCCTGAGATTTGGGATGAGAATTTATATGCTATTTTTTTCGCTAGGGGATGGCGAGTGAAAAAAACCGCAAAAATCTCTCGAATCAGCTCCATTAGAAATATACCAGTATAACGTTACCACTCAGCCTTCAATTGGATAAAATAAAAAATTTTATAAATCACCTTGGAGTTCTATGACCATACACATGTACTAGAACAGGGGTGCCAAAAAGGTAGATGGGGATCTACCAGTAGACCTTTAGCTGTGGATCAGTAGATCTCAAGACACTCTCAACAAACAGCTTGTATAAATCTCCCTCCTGTTTCATGCTTTTATTTAGATATTTATTATGTTATGGTTACATAGGAAAAAGTTGTTAAATATAGCAATATAAATTCCCCTTAAATAAATATAATATTTAAGTAATATTTTCCATGGAACTGAATGCTAACAATGCTTTATGGATGTAGATCATAATGGGACATCATCACTAAAAGTAGACCTCAAATTAGTAAAGTATGGGCACTCCTGTACTAGAGAGACTGGAAATTCAGATAAATACAGAATAGGGCACAAAGTGTGACAAGCATGGTGGATTGCCCCCGTATTTTTCTTCTTTGTACCTTGCCCTGCACCTAGTAAATGACCTCTAAAGTGTGCGGCCGGTCTTCTATTTGCTTTATATTGTACATATAAGTATATTGTAGATTATTTTTTAGATTATAGATATTTGAATGAGTCATGTGATAACAACGGCTGGTCAGTTTGTCTCAGTCTATCATCTGCTTTTGCACATTTTGGAATCACAACTGCAGACGCCGCTTTCTGATCGCCAATCAAGATATATGCTGCTTTTTAAGGAAATATAAGGCAGTCGTGGGCTAAATACTCAGTCTGCTGACCTGTGGTTTTTATAAATTAATCATCCCAAAGATTATTATCTTTATTATACTGATTTTTATTGTGGCGGACTATTCACAGATATTCTGCCCCAAGAGCTTGCAGTCAGTGGTAACTAGCTACACTGGTGCCCTTCCTTCATCCAAGCCGAAAACTTTCCTCTGACATTTGCAATTAGCTTTATCTCAGTCCAGCAGGTCCCATGTGCAAAAACACCCCCAGTAGTTACGCCACTGCTTGCAGTCTAGCCAAGGCCATAAGGAACTGACATATTAGACATCACTATGACCTAGGAATTCTTGAGTGACAATCATGTGACTTAACTCATAAGCCATATAATAGCCTCCTGCAGGGATAGGATCACCAGTGAGTGATAGCCACTTGAATGTGAACCTCATCATCTGTGGGAAACTGTCGAAGCCTATAATGCTGGTAATGACACACATGGCAGATACTAGACCAGGACATTTTGGTTCAAGTGGTAATCTGTACCCTGAAGCCTCATTCTTTTGCTTTTCCCCTGGCCGCCTGAGATTGGGGCACACCTGGAAACTGACCTGTTGTGCAATAGTTGGCTGCCATGATGGTGCCATCTAACATTGCTTTCAAAGGGTGACTAAAGGACCACAGGTTAGACATCTCTGATATCTATCCTGATCTATATCAGTATACATCATATTCATCTTTTCTACATTTTCTTTACAGGGTCCCTCTGTTGCTTGGGGCTCACCACCCAATTTTCCTGCAGCAATCCTCAGATATAAATGCAATAGTGGGATAATTGTTTATGTGAAGTTCCATTATAACTGAACAAATAAAGAATAGTCCATTTACATAATTGTGTCAGATCTAAGAATTGTAATGGTTCTGTGGTTCCTGACATACTCTGGCTTTCTCAATTTATGATTTCACTGCTCTCATGGCTTTACCTGAACATCCATTTGCAAAATGGGAGACCAGTTTGGCAACTTTCATAAATGGAGTTGGCTGCTTACTTTGTTCTATGTACTATGACAGTGCTCAGGTATATTAAGAAGACTTTGCGTTAATGTTTGTGTTCTAGTAAATGCCTATTTCATGTAATGCCTCTATTCATGGTTTAAATTTAAACATCCAGGAGAGTTTCCCAAATATGACAATGTGCCACCAATGCAAACACTTATGCATCAACTGAAAGGTCCAAGCCTTCCAATGTATTTTGTTTCATATGAGCAAAGCTACATTGCATTTGTGAATAGCTAATCATTAGTTGATCATTTGCAGTCATCCTGGTAATTGTCTTTAACTTCATCTGCCCTTCCACTTGCCCTGCTCAGGCTACTTGTAATGATTATTTGCTCGTCTAAAAGGAAAAGTTGTTTTCCTCATTCTCTTACTGTTCACTTTCTTTCCATTTAACTTGTCAGTCTACCATCTTTTTATTAAGATTTGTCTCTTACCCTCTCCCCTTCTGCTTGAACATCTAGGGATGCACAGAATCCCAGATATTTTTATCAGAATTCGGATTAGGCCGAATCCATGAGCCTGGCCGAAACAAATCGGAACTTTATATAACTGTATATAACTGCACATGTATCAAGTTTTTCTGCCTGTGCACCAACTTTTATGGAGAAGATGAAGGGTTCAGATTCAGTTTGGTGTTTGGCCGAATCTGTATTCCTCGATTCGGGGATTCGCTCGAACCCTGAAAAGCAGTGCATCCCTATGAATATTGTTGCTAATGTTACACAGTTCTACACAGAGACTTTCCCAGGCAAGACAATGCAATGTGTGGCTCAAGAAATAACAAAAACCATAGATTTTCCAGGATTCAAACAATAAACAAAAATTATGAATAGGAACTGCGCTCACCTATATCATTTAGGCTTTTGCCCTTTATTTTAAGCCACAGTCTGTCTGTGTTCATTGGACTCATGTTGAACAAGGGGATATACAGTCCCTTTAATGGCATCTCAACTGCGTTTTAATTCAGAAGTTTAAATTAATTGTCATATAAAACCGCACAGAACAGTTCAATTGAAGGACATTTCCACTTTACATTTGATCCTACCCCTTTGGTTGTTTAAAACAATTATGGGAAGAGGAAAATATATTTGATCAGATTCTCCTTCCCAGTTACTCACCTTGTAAGATGTCTCTTTATCCATGAGCCTAAAAGACTGGTAGCAATGAGGATATAGGACCTTATTATAGAATATACTATAAAACTCATGTTGGGGGAGGTTGGATAGAGTGATGGGTAAAGCAAATTGTTATAACAAACTATAGATGGATTTTTCTTTATTATTATAATACAATAGCAGAACATATTTATAATATTTGGCTATTTATTTGGCTTGCATAATACTGTATATATATAATATATATACAATATATATTGCCTTTCTAAAGCAAATTAGGTTGAGATGTGGAGTGAATATTTGTTTGCTGCTCTGGACAATTCAGAACAATAACTGGGTGTTTGTAATGACCATGGTTTCATAGTTATGGATTAAGAGTCAGTGTCTGTTCAAATGTTGGACAACACATGAGGTCTGCCATCTTCTGAATTGCGTTATTGTAGGGATTGGCATGCAGAATTTTGTTTGCGAGTGTGTATCTTCCCTACATGACTTGAATCTGCAGGGTGAGTCACTCTACTTGCTGCCAAACTACTCATCCATAGAATGCGAACGATCGGTGTCAATTTGGTCAGTGGTGGAGTAAAATGACAAGTTTTGAACAGTGTGAGCTGCTGTTATCTGTTACCCTGACAGGTTGTTCTGCCCCAGCAACCATTGCACTGCTTTTCTATTTCCTTCCATAATGACTACTTTGGAGATGTTTATCTCTGGGATGATGAATGCACAGTACTTGTATAGTAATAGGGTTATCAGTCACACAAATGTACTCTGAGTGCCAGAGAGAAAAACAGGAAGTTGAAGCCATAGTGTAACGGTTTCAAATAGCAGAAAATGACATTAAGGGGTCCGTTTACTAAAGTGCGTTAAAAATATTCGCACAATATATAGACAGAATTTTCGCCAAATATGTTATCGCCAGTTTACTAACCTGCGGTAAATATAAATTTGCGAATTTTCTTGCGCAAGAATAATTGTTCGCCAGTTATCGCATTTGCTGAAAATAACGCTACGTACACATTAACGCATGGTTTACTAAACAGCGAAATGTGCTAAAGACAAAATTAACGCCAGAATATTCGCAAACTTTTACCGCCACATATGAAGTGGCGTAAAAGTATTTTTTCTGCCAGAAAATTCTCAAGGGGCAGGAAATATCCCATAATAATGTTTTTTTTTTACCCATCATTCTTTGCTGACAGGAGAGAGATCTGTAGCTATTGCTGACAGGATGTTTTGGCTTCTGCTTCTATCTGGTGCAACAGCAGCAGTTTCAGCTCAGAGTCGTATTATTGGCAGCGGCATCACAGTCCAAGGATTCGTCAGCCTCTACACTTTTTGGTTTCATTGTGATTGGCTACATTAAACTGTGCGTTTCTATGAAGCAAAGAGATTGACTGGTATCATTTCCTATGATTCTATTGGCAGAAGGGTTTATATGATGCAGACATGTTTGATTGGTATTACTCTGGTGATGTTGTTGGATGGTATAATCATCAGTCAATAAAGTTTATAAGTTTTGAAGATGCATTTCTGGCCATAAATGTCACAGTAAAAATTGCCATAATAACCGCCATAAAACAAGACTATTTTATAGCATAAATATTCGCAAAAACGTAATTTTTCGCCAGAAAATTCGCAACTCGCTAAAATTACCGCTAACGTAAGCTGGTTCCTTAACGTAGTTACCGCAAGTGATCGCAATGACTTCTGAGCGCATCGCTGTTTAGTAAACTTAGTCGCTGCGAATATTCTGGCGTAAAAATATTCTCAGCGATAACATGCGGAAACTTAAAGTCAGATTTACCGCACTTTAGTAAACGGACCCCTAAATACCTCTGCACAGTAATATCAGGCCCCAAATATTTTGACATTCACAAAATAAATCGTAAGAGATTTTAAGACAGGGCTAAGATTGACAGGAAGGCTTTGGGAACTGATTAGGGATATTTGATCAATGTATAGGCAATGGCTGCAAAGGGAAAAGCACAATCTACATGAGTAATAACTAACATCTCCTTAATATGGAATTTCATTTATCTCTTAATCTTTTTTCACACAAAAACAAAGGAGAAAAAAAGTATGGGTATTTAAATAATGTTTAAGCATCATGATGGAGAGATAAAGATATTGACAACTTACTGTACAGATTTTATCAGATGATTTTAGGTCTAATACACTATGAATCACTTTACGCATGAATTAATGAATTTATAATGTAGATTTATTTCCTTGCAAACTTGCCTTGGTAAAGTGGGAGTCACACATACTGTATAGACTCAATTTTAGCTACAAAATCCTTATTGGAAGCAAAACCAGCCTATTGGGTTTATTTAATGTTTACATGATTTTCTAGCAGACTTAAGGTAGGAAGATTATGGAAAGATCCGTTATCGAGAAATCCCCAAGTTCCGAGCATTCTGGATAACATGACCCATACCTGTATAAGTATTCACTACCCTTGTGAAACTAGCATCATGCCCAAAGTATACTACTCACTGAACTTCTCTGTAGAATATGTGGGTAGACACTCACTCATATACACTTGCACATACTCCTCATATAGACACACACACAATCGCTACAAACATACAGTATACTATGCACACAAATATATGTAAAGCGCACACACACACACCAAGGACTTTATTTGTTAAAATCCTTATTTAAATTAAAAAATGTCAGACCAAGCTAGAATCCACGATTGGACCTTATTTATTAATAAAAAAATCATGATTAAAGCGGATTGGGGAAAATTCTATAAAATCTAAAGAAACCCCTAATCCTATGTTTTTTCTTCTGTGGTTTTTTGTGCCCAAAAAGTCCAAAATAGTCTGATTTTTGGGCTCATTTCAGCGCAGACCACAGATACATTTAAATAGGATAGGGACCTCTCCCATTGACTTATATGCAACCTTGGTAGGTCTGAGATGCTGGATTTTTGGATTCAGACTTTTTCTGTCCTTTTTAAAAAAAACAGGAATTTTTCAAGTTTTTGCCATTCGGTCTTTAATAAATAACCCCCCAAATATTAAATTACAAACGAAATCTGGCTTATCTGGTAGAGAAAATAAATGAACGAACCCATATCACCATTTTATTAAATTCTCATTTGGCAAACAATTATTATTACATACATTTACTGTATATGGCATATCATGGCAGCAGTGTGTAGATTTTGTGGATATAAAGACCGCTACACACACTCCTCACAACCCTGGATAGGTTCTTGACCATGACATTCATCTCCAGGCATCTGACCCCGGGGGTGGATTTGGCAGGTGACATATATGTAGATGGCCTCTTATGATATTCATAACATCCATTGTGGTGCTAATTGTCCATAATTTATGCCGTTGCATAAGAATAATAATTCATATCACTAAAGTCCTGTGAGACCTGATGTTTTTTGCAGGTGTTGGACGGCGCTTGGGCGTCTTATTTAGCTACTGTAGTTGCTAAGCAGGTGCCATAGAAATGAAAAAGAAGACATCCCCCCTGTTATATAAAAAAAACAAAAGGGTTTGTTTGGGTTAAACTTGCTAAGCCTAGAGAATTGTTTAACATAGGCAGATAGTGCCGGGGCCTGTGCTTCTGCTGGGATGTGACATTTCCTGTGGTGAAGCCTGCATTGGCTGCTAATAGAAGCCTAATTGATGGGCAAACTCCCATTTCCTCGCTCTCTCCTTTATTGCTCCATCCAGTCTGTTGCAAAATATAACCTTAATCTGATTTAGCAATTCCTCCAGGATTCAGTGCAAGCCTGCAGCACTGAAAAAATCGTTATTAAAAAAGTTAAAGGAGAGAGCTGGATTCAGTGGGTTGCCTTTTAAAATCCTACCCGGGTCCTGACATTTAACACTTTCTTTTTTTGTAATCATTTAAGATGTATTATTATTAATATCAAACAGTATCGCCCATTGTCTCTGAATACAAATGGAATACGCCGTCTGGCTGAGAGAACATCGGCTCTATGGTACAGCAGCAGCAGGAGGTTACGCTGAACTCATATCCCTGCTGCTTATCAGTTCATTCATATATGTGTATATATATATATATATACTAAATATATAGCAGATGCAGAGGTCTTTACATTAGAAAACGTAAACGTATTATTTTCATTGCTGTTTGCAGTTGTTTTGCCCCACGAAACCAGCCAGGCACTCATGTTATGTGTATGGGGTGCATTATGTGTATATATATATATATATATATACCTGTGATATTTAAATATGTGTGTACCAGTGCTTAGGGGCAGATTTAAGAAGGGTCGAATATCGAGGGTTAATTAACCCTCGATATTCGACCAGGAACTAAAATCGTTCGACTTCGAATATCGAAGTCGAACGATGTAGCGCAAATCCTGCGATCGAACGATTTTAATACACCGATCGAAGGAATATCCTTCGATCAAAAAATCACAGGCAAGCCTATGGGGACCTTCCCCATAGGCTAACATTGACTTCGGTAGCTTTTAGCTGCCGAAGTAGGGGGTTGAAGTTTTTCTTAAAGAGACAGTACTTCGACTATCGAATGGTCGAATAGTCGAACGATTTTTAGTTCGAATCGTTCGATTCGAAGTCGAAGTAGTAGTTGAAGGTCGAAGTAGCCCAAAAAACACTTCGAAATTCGAAGTTTTTTTAATTCGAATCCTTCACTCGAGCTTTGTAAATCTGCCCCTTAGTGTTTATGTTAATAATCATATAATCACAAACATTTTACTTAACCCTTGCAATATCTTAGATATTTTGATTCTATACAATGGTTGGTGCTGCGTAACTTGCTGCTATATAAATAAATGATGATGATGATGATGATAATGGTGATGAACCCTCTGTAGGAGGTTGAGCAATAATAATAATTACATGGATTAAATCAGAATTTGTTATATGTAAAATTGAATATTATTCTCATTTATTCCATATATTGTTTATGTATATACACAAGGCTGTATTTAGGTCAGGTGCCACCCTAGGTACCAGATGCAACAGAAAGTCGGGGGTGGCAGGTGGACAGGGGATTTCTTTTTATTTTTCTTTGAATTTCTTTCTTTTGAATTCTTTAATTATATATTATATAATATATTATCTGCTTATTTCTAGACAGTGCCTATTGCTGTGAGTTGACGGCAGTGGACTTGATGGGCTAACACAACATCCCTGTGGTTAATATTGGTGTATATTCTGTACACAGTTGGAGCATTGCTCTGCGGCCATTTCTTGGCCAGTGCTCAGCGGGGAAGAGGGCTGTAGTGGCATTCTGTAGCTATACAAACTGAATTCACTCCCCTTTGATTGGCTTAATGAGGCGGAACATCATGAAGGGGATCTGAGCAAGCTTAAATGATTGATGAAGTCAGGGGCAAGACTGAGCCTTTCCTGTATAAAACCCCATACATCTCCATATAATGGCTGGCTAGTGGAAGGGCTGGGCGCTTTGAAAAGCCTCATCATGGACACATTGAAGGGAAAACATAGAGGGACGGTAATGTGTTGTTATCTAATCAGTTTATCTACTGAGCCACCAGCAGCCAGAAAGCAGAGAGTTAGGGGATAGGAAGTGGGGAGAGCGAGAGGGGAAGGTTGTAACACAGACACAAACCCATCCAGCTCCCACCCCTCCTTGCATTGCCATTGAGCCCTCCATCCAGCCCACCAGATGCCTGACAACACAGCATGGGACCTGGGCACAAACTCCAGGGAACCTACTGAGTTGGTGGCAGAGAAAGGATGCTAAAAGAATTCAAAGGCCTTGCAAGAAAATTGTATTATTTATTTTCACTATATTTGCCTGACAATGGCTCGGCTGCGAGGCTTTGAAAGGCCTGTCTGTGCCACGGCTAGCGCAGTAACACGTAGCACTCGGACAAAGTGAGAAAGATATACACAGAATATAAATGCATCGCTGTGCAAAAGGAATCTATCCTCTCTATATATCTGTGGTACTCACATGCGGACAAAATGTAAAAAAGTTATTGTATAACAAAGATCACAGAATAAATGAATGGCATGTTCATTTCTGTAAACTATCCACCATTGTCATGTTTGCTTTTCTATTATCAGTAAAATTAAATTCATTTGTAAAATCACATTTCATTGCGTTATTTTTACAGAAGAGGAAAATGCTCTTCCTCTGTGTTTCAATGAATCGCTTATTGTGTGATATCATACCACTGTGTTTTGTAAGAGCCAGAGAACAGGAGGCCAGGAGTAGCTTCTTGTTCATATATATATAACCAACATATTAATCATAGCTTATAGCATACAGAGACTGATCAGCATTTATCTTCATTAGTGGAAACTACCCGTGTGTCTCTCCAATGTATAAATAAGCAACAACAACAGAATTATAGTCCCCCATTTACAAATGGACTTTTTTTAATAAGTACAAGTATTTACTTTGAACCTAATATCTCAGATGCTATGACGTTTTTCCTGGGGGATCTAATAATAGTGGTGGTAAATTGGTCACAATGTGGTACAGGTATAGGACCCGTCATCCAGAAACCTGTTATCCAGAAAGCTCTGAATTATAGGAAGGCCATCTCCCCATAGACTCCATTTTAATCAAACAATTCAAATCTTTACAAAGTATTACCTTTTTCTGCTGTAATAATAAAACAGTACCTTGTACTTGATCCCAACTAAGATATAATAAATCCTTATTAAAGGCAAATCAATCCTATTGGATTTATTGGTTGAAGGCATGGGGATCCAAATTACAGAAAAATCCCTTATCCGGAAAACCCCAGGTCCCAAGCATTCTGGATAACAGGTCCTATACTGTACAACAAAAATAACACAGGTACTTTTAGTATTAGAAGCTCAAAGATAACTACATGGAGCATTTCTGAAATCATACTGAATAAGAACAAATAGAGACCTAATAGGGCAGATATAGGAGTCACATTGGTGGGACAGGGAACATTAAGGGGAGAGGCAGATATGGATGTATCAAAGGAATGAGAAAAGGTAGATATAGAGTTACAGCAATGTAAGAAAAGAATAGACACAGGTATAAAAGTAATACTCATGGAATAAGCAACAGTATAGAATAGAGTTTGTCTTTTTTTCAGTGGTTTTTATAAAAGGTTTGATAAACGTGTCTTCAAGAATCACATTGTTCCCCACAAGATCTGCACTAGCCCATTGCATCATTGGGATTTTTACAGCCGAGTGACAGTTCAGGAGCCGGGAGGTAAAATGATATCATTGCTAAAAAGAGATTTGACAGACAGTTAACTCATTCTGTTGTTCTCTGAATTGCATGTGTTTGGGAGGGCTAGTATTTCCCTTCTCAGCAGTGCCTCGGGCCACACACTCTGAGACAAGGCCGGCCATTCCTTCCCACAGTGGTCAGCTATTATGAGGGGCAGGAGAAGATCCCTTGCTGTGTGAAGAAAGAAGTTGCATGCAGTTCCTTTATGCCTTGTGAGGCTGGAAAGCCAGGCCCTTAGCCAGAAGTCAGCAGGCAAAATCTGCAGCCATCAATGAGCACATAACTTTTAGTCTCTAGATATGGGGTCATCTCTGAATACCACCCCACTGTCATACACAGCACTGGTCTTGTCCAACATTCAATCAAGTTGTGTCATTCTGGGGGAAGACTCTATAATACACATGAAAAACACAATAAAAGCAATAATCTCCTGCCCGCTCTCTTTCTTCCTCCTTAAGCCTTTACACAGCTCCCTGCAACCAAGAAAAGCAGGGGGACTGCCAGCGCATGGGAGGAATTCTTCTTGTTATGGCTGTATGTGTATTTATTACTCCAATGCTGATCATACTGAGATTTTATCCATCAACTGATAGTGGGGACTAATATTATCTATCTATCTATCTATCTATCTATCTATCTATCTATCTATCTATCTATCTATCTATCTATGACCTATTCATCCATTTGTCTATCTATCATCTATCTATCTATCTATATATCTATATATCTATCATCTATCTATCTATCTATCTATCTATCTATCTATCTATATATCTATATATCTATCATCTATCTATCTATCTGTCTGTCTATCTATCTATCTATCTATCTATCTATCTATCTATCATCTATCTATCATCTATCTATCTATCTATCTATCTATCTATCATCTATCTATCTATCTATCTATCTATCTATCTATCTATCTATCTATCTATCTACCTGTATCTATCTATCTATCTATCTATCTATCTATCTATCGACCAATCTATCTTGTTATGGCTGTATGTGTATTTATTACTCCAATCCTGATCATACTGAGATTTTAACCATCAACTGATAGTGGGGACTAGTATCATCTATCTATCTATCTATCTATCTCTATCATCTATTTACAGTATCTCTATCATCTATCTATCTATCTATCTATCTATCTATCTATCTATCTATCTATCTATCTATCTATCTATCTATCTATCTATCTATCTATCTATCTATCATCTCTCTCTCTCTCTCTCTCTCTCTCTCTCTCTCTCTCTCTCTCTCTCTCTCTCTCTCTCTGTCATCTATCTATTATCTATATCTATCTATTATCTATCTATCTATCTATCTATCTATCTATCTATCTGGCTGTCTGTCTGTCTATCATCTATCTATCTATCTGTCTGTCTGTCTGTCTGTCTGTCTGTCTGTCTATCATCTATCTATCTATCTATCTATCTATCTATCTGTCTATCTCTATCTATCTAGCTATCATTTATCTATGCGAATGGGAATGTGTATGCCCATGTGTTTCTACCACCTCTTTTTTATATTTTCCTACAAAATACACACACACACAGTAAACATACAAACACATGCTAACATGTATGCATGTACACAAAACCAAATAAAATATATTAAACATGATTATAAGCAAGGAGATGTGCACAAACACACACATATAAGCATGAAGAAAATATGCCCATGCAAACAAACATACATACACGTGAGTGTATGAGCATCTCACATTCTCATGGCCGCACTCTATTTCACATACACAGACATCCTCCCATTCTGAAAATAATTGTGGCTAATTCAATGTTCGGATTCGATAATGGATGCTCAAATAAATATAAGAATTCCAAACAAATTTGTGCAAATGAAAAAAGATTTCCTCTGACATAATGGCATGGTGCAAGGCTGTGTGTAATGAGCTGTAATTTGTCTGGAAAGGCATTGCAAAAAGAGGGTTGATCCATCCAGTGCAAAGCCAACCACAGATCTGAGACTGGAAGCAATGAGCCAGCCTGCCTGGTCTCGGAGGAAATTACACCACAAGCAAGCCAGATTTCTGACAACTTCCATAAATTATTTCAGATTTTCATATTTCAAATTTCATCTGCATTCATCATGTGACTTTGACTGGGGAAGAAAAAGCGTCTAGGAGGGGCTCTGCTAACATTTCGTGTAGCAGTCCCAGGAGCCAGCCCTGGGACTGGCTAATTCAATTTAGTTTTGATTAGATTATTCTTGCTGCAGTCTACTGCCAATCTGAAGTATTGTGCTCTCTCTTGTACTTAACCTTACTGCCCTGAGCCTGCTCCAGCTTGCATGCATCTCTATGTATTGCAGAATATATTTGAACAATCAAACTTGGGAGTTATTATTTTGCTTTCCATTGTCCATCCTTATAAAAGCTCACATCTTTCACTAAGCTCCATCTCCCAAAGAAATCAGATTACTTTTCCCCTCTTTTTTTTTCCTTTATCAACTAATATTATTTACCATTTTCAGTGGGAAAGTGCCCAGTAATTTAGGTGAAGAATCTCAGATTGGTACTACTGTAGTCCTGACACAATATTCCAGAAGCAAAAAAAAAAAAAAAAAAAATTAAAAATAATTGCTATAAATAAAAAACCTTGGGGGGTGGCTGACTGCAGAGGTGAATAGTGTTGCCTTTAAACTGTTATGTATCTTGGCCCCTGGTTAGAGACAACTATGGAACAGAACTGAAAATATATCTTTATTTTGCCTGGAAAAACTCTCAACATTATAAAGCCATTTACTGAATGTTTATAGATCTACACCAGTGACAGATTGGGTTAGTGGGTAACATGGATAGCAACAAGAAAACATTTTTGTCATGGGGCAATGGTACACTAAGATATTTTGTTACCAGATTTTCAATCAAATAAAATATTTTGTTACCAGATTTTCAATCAAATAAAAAATGCAGCACTTAAAGCGTTCATACTAGCTTTGTGATTGTTTCTCATAGATGTTTAATACAAAAAAACACAATATGACTTCAGAAAATAATGATTAACTTATTTCATTAATTATAATACAATTGTTAGAATCACATCATGCATTAGGTATGTTTTGAATCATATCTTCTAATCGAAGATCCATATGTACACTAAAGAAACAATCCCTCATAGTGCTGTAACCCTGCCACATGACCTAGGCTTTTTCTCTTTATAAAGTGCACTTCATACTTATAAATTCTCAAATCCTATTAGAACTAAAGAAATAAAGAAATACCATAGCAGGATCCTAAGAAAAAGAGCTATAAATCCACAGAGGTCAACCATTTTAAAACTCTCTTTATAAAGCTCAGCGTAAGGCACTCGGCCATTTGCCAAGTAATTCAAATAGATGGAACATCCCTTCATGAACCCAAAATGCACAAATTAGATTAATCATTGCTGATTTTATTTTACTAACAATTAACAAAATACTTGAAAGATATGTAACCTATTTTAACCAATAAGTCATTGTTTTCTACTTTACTTGGTCAGAATTCCAATAACATTTTTTTTATTGCTAACCTTTGTTAGCCTTTTTAGGGGGTTATTTACTAAAACTCGAGTTTTTCGCCTAATTTGAATAACACAAACGCGACCAAACGCCCATCCAAGATTTTATCTTATTTATTAATAAAATAACTCGAAAAATGTGATTTGGGAAAAGTCTCAATAACATCGTGAAAAACCTCAAATTGCCAGAGTGCAGACCCTGATATCTTCAAATCCAAAAAGGGGCATCTGCCATTGACTTCTACAGGACCTCAACAGGTTTGAGATGGAGTATTTTCAGATTCAGATTTTCTTGCTGCTATGTAATAAATCTTGAAAAATTTGAGGGTTTTTTTCCTGTAAAAATTCGAGTTTTTGGCACTAAAAACTTGATCTGACAAACTCGATCTTAATTAATCTTAATTTACTTCTGAATAGGTATGAAACATATAGGGTTCCTCTGGCTTTCACCTGCATTCCAAATAATATACGGCTATGGGATAACCGGAAACCCGTTATCCAGAAAGCTGCAAATAGCAGAAAGGCCATCTCCTATAGACACCATTTTATCCAAATAATCCAAATTTTTAAAAACGATTTCCTCTTTCTCTGTAATAATAAAACTACTTGATCCCAACTAAGACATAATTAATCCTTATTGGAACAAAAAACAGCCTATTGGGTTTATTTAATGTTTACATGATTTTCTAGTAAACTTGATTTTCAAGGGAATGAAGATCCCATACCTGTACAGGCAAATTAACTGGTGCTTGAAAAAACTGACCCTACTGTTTGTGAATGTGATTGGAACCTTCCACTGGGGCAGGGACTAATGTGAATGATGTACTGTACAATCTCTGTAAAGTGCAGCAGAATATGTTAGCATTATTTAAATTAAGGATAATATAGTGAATAAAGTACCCCCTCTTGTAAAATATAAGGATATTATAAGATACCGAGGAGTTTCATGACCATATAAAAACACGAGGCCGAAGGCCGAGTGTTTTTATACAGGTCATGGAACTCCGAGGTAACTTCTAATATCCTCATATTTTGCAACTGGGGGTACTTTATTTATTATAATACACAAATTTCAATGAGTCATGTGACAGAAATGACATCAGAACTCACCGTTTATAACTGATGACATCAGAACTCACCGTTTATAAGGATATAATTTACAGGATATTCATGGCTTTTGTGTATTATAAGAATATACTATATGTGGAGTTCTAGAGGATATCACAGATCCATTTCCATGTGTAGCCAAGCCACAGATAAACTGGAATTATGAATTCCTTAACTTATTACTCTTCACTAACATCCTTAACAGCAAAGTTTCATTTGGGAAATGCTGATGCTCCTATGCTCTTATTCTGATGGCAAAAACATTTTCTGCTAAAATCAACAGATGCATTATTGACCTGACTTGGACTCAACCCAAACAAAACCTAAGGTTTCTCTTAGACACAATGGAGATTTGGAACATTTTTGTTGCCCAAGCATTTTGTAGCTCCATGGGAATGGAATCTGGGTATGTCTGCACCCTTCATTTTATCATCAAATGCAAATTACAGAAATGCTGAAATCACAATAAGATCTAGAATTGTCCTCTTCTCACTACTTCTACTCCTGCCTCTGGTTGTCTATTTCATATCAGCAACTAAATCTAATATTGAAAATAATTATTTTCACTATTTAGCATCATGTACGGATTACTAAATGTGGCAAGTAGCAGGGGCATAATCACAGAGGAAGCAGACCCTGCGGCTGCAGGGGGCCCAGGAGCTCTAAGCCTTCCTTGAGGCTCTAATTCAAATATAATTTAAAATAATATTGGTAAAACAGGTTACTTGAAAATAATTTGCCGTGGGGGCCAGTAATAGCTAGTTATGCCACTGGCAAGATGGTCTCTGTGGTGCAAGGATCCCATTCAAGTATTAAGTGACATTGGTGGCATGGAAGTAGTTCATCTGTTTATCTGCCCCACTCTTCACCTCTTCACAAGTCAACAGCACAGAACAGGGGCATTTAAGGCTGCACAAGCAATGCAATAATGAAAAATCTTTCTCCATGTATGCGAACAGTCCCTGTAGCTGTTTAGGGATTCTAGCAGACACTTAAATGATATGAGATGTGTGATACATAAAATGAGGTATGACTTTAAATACTTATTTTGTTCACAAAAAGCAAATTCATTTTTACCATAATAGCTTATAAATAGATTCCTGGACTAAGCTTCAAGTCTATATTCTCACTAACTAGCAGTACAGAACAGTTACTACAGGTTCATATCTTTTTCAAGGCCTGGGCACAGATCTGGTTATTTTACTACTGGTGTAGCAGTGAGGCAGGGAAAAATAAACATTCATTCGTTTTTTTCCTACTGAATATACCCCTAAAAGCATCTTTAACCAATTAAAAAAAAGTCAGCACCATATGATGGTTCTCCTTTAATACTTCCACTTCAGAAGCTGCACTTTCATTAATTTAAGGTGATGAAAGTGTTGGTGGCAGCTATAAAGTTAAATGAATACAATTCTTTTTCTGGCAGAGAGGACTATTGTTGACTGATTAAATGCTTGAGGTAGGCACCAGGCTATCCTTACTTTAAAAGAAGGTCACAAATCAAATAAGATTTAAGTTTTTTTTTCCTAATCAAATAGTAAAATATTAGACATAGTGAGCAGATCTGCCACTACCTTTGGCCAAATTCAAAGTTTAAAAAAAAAAAAAACTACCCATCACTTCAATTATTTTAACAGCAGAGCATTTAGGTTTTATTGAAGACTTGAGTTTTTTTATTGTTTTTCATTGTGATAAAGAAAAATCAAATTGTGTCTTTTCTATTGAATTGGAATTGTGCTCCACCGCTCTACCCAGGTTATAGCTTTATTTGCTCGAAACTATTAATACATCCAGCGAAAGCAAAACGATAAAGTTAAAAATTCAACAGGACTTTTTGCAAGTAAAAACTAGATTTAAAGTTACCCTAATATATATTAAGGCTTGTTTACATTTTCCCATGCCGGATCACAATGTGATGTTAAAGTGGTTAAATGCATTGTTTGATACAGTTGAGAGCAGTAGGAAGCCCAGTGATTTAATATTGCTTCTGGGACTTCTCCTCCCTTCTACTATTCTCAGTCTTTCAAAGCCAATTCATGGCCCTTGCTCCTATGTACAGGTATGGGACCTGTTATCCAGAATGCTCTAGACCTGTTGTTTTCTGGATAATGGATCTTTCTGTAATTTGGATCTTCGTACTTTAAGGGGCAAATTTACTAAAGGGTGAAGTGGCTAACGCTTGTGAAAATTCGCCAGTGTGACATCATTTTGCCACCTACTCTAGCCCTACTTCGCACCCGTACGCCAGGTGAAGTTGCGCTCTGGCGAATGGAAGTAACTACGCTAATTCACTAACTTGCGGCTATAGTCAATGTTAACTATTGCACCAGACTTTGCTTCGCCACCTCAGACCAGGCAAAGTGCAATAGAGTAGATAGGGCTTGCTTCAAAAAAAAAGTAAAAATTTTTTCTAAGTCCCAAAAAATGCTGGCGTCTTTTACTTTTTTAAGGGTGATAGGCTGAAAAAGATCGTAAATTTTTTTGGGGGCACCCTCCTTCCCCCCTACATTTCCTAACATATGGCACCTAAACTATACAGTGGGCACATGTGTAGGGCAAAATAACAACTTTTTTTTATTTTATGAAGCTTTCCCAGGGTTGTGTAGTGTCATGTATTTGCTGCTACAAATACGTCCATTGTACTTTAACTTGGCGCCGTATGCAAATTTGCCTTCTCTAGCGTAACTTCGAACCACTGATCTAACATCGCAAGCGCAACTTCGCAAACGATCTGTAACTTGCGCGCAACTTCAGATCTTTGTGAATTTGCGCAGCCCTGGCGAATCTACGCCTGGCCAAATGCAGCCAACGTTAGCGCAACTTTGAAGGTAAGTAAATTTGCCCCTAAGTCTACTAGAAAATCATATAAACATTTAATAAACCCAGTAAGCTGGTTTTGCATCTATTAAGGATTAATTATATCTTAGTTTGGATCAATTATAAGGTACCGTTTTATTATTACAAAGAAAAAAGGAATCTTTTTATTAATTTGGATTATTTGGATAAAATAAGGTCTATAGGGGATGGCCTTTCTGGATAAGGGTTTCCAGATCCCATACGGGTACTTTTTCCTATGCATTTGTGCAGCAGAAAAAACCCAGATAAGGTAGACAAATACCACATTAGCTTTCCAACCCTTGGCTTCAATACCTGGTTTCCCCGGCACCCCAGGTGTGTAGTAACACCTAAAGACATTTAAATCAGGTTTCTCAAGTTGTTATCCATCTGGTTGTTTTAAATACGCACGGTAACTGCTTGTTTTAACTCAAACGCTTTGCTTTCCCGAGGACCTGAAATATTGCAGCTCGCTGTCTAATCAATAATGAATAACTATGGCAAATATCATTTGACACTGCCAATAGATCTCCTAGTTCAAAATGCCACAGACATAAAACTTTGTGAAAAATAGGTCTCATGGAGGGAAAAGTTAACCGTGTAACTTCATTATCTCTAGAACAGTTGAAAGACTGACAAGTCTGTAGCGCCAAAGCAGATGGGGGAACTAGAGCACATTTGTATGAATTTGCACCATTCATCCAATTAATCAAACATCTTTCTCGTGATACAAAAATTAGATATTTTTTGATCATCGTACCATTTACTGATAATGAATCCAGCCATCTCATCTGGGGTAGAAATGTAAAAAATGGATTTAGCAGAGAAGCCTGCCACAGCACAGGTGATAGAGGCCTGATGTTATAAACTGAGATTATTCTCTATGCAAGGCTTGGAAACCTGTTATTTGTTTTATTTATTATATTTCAACCATTACATTGTTCACTGAAGTAGAAATAAAGTATAGATCTCTGCTGCTGAATGTTAATCAATTATCACTTGTTTATTATCAATTGCGCTTTACCATCAGTGTGTTCATCATAATTTGGGGCCTCATTGCACCGCCGCCTAATGGTTTTAAAATTAGTGGTGAGCACAACTTTCCCTTGTTTGTTATAGTTATACATGAGCAGTGACCAGCTCCATGTTGTAGCTCCCCCTCTTCCCAACTATAGTCAGGTGATCCCACTGGTGTCTAATAAAAGGGCAGCCAAGTTTGGGAGTTTTACTTTGAAAGCAGCTAGTAAGTTGCAGGTAAAACTTAGTCCCTTTGTAAAATGTATAATAAAGTAATAGAATTCTTAATGAATTAGATGTAATTTGAGTGTAGGACTGGCCAGATATGGGATGACTTTGACGTAGTTGGCCAGCTTAAATATATTGCAATATATGTATATACGGTAACTGATTTTTTAGTAGCTGTATGCACAAAATGTCTTAAATATGTTGATAATAGGTTGAGTGCAGAGGACTCTCGTATTTATCTATATGTATTTTGTGGTCACAGCCTCATTGCACCCCCGCCTAATGGTTAGTTATTAAAATTAGTGGTGAGCACAACTTTCCCTTGTTCATCATGATTTGGTGTCCATACCCAAAGTCCCTGGATAAATGCATGAGTCAACTCAAGCTTATTTTTAATAGTAAAACAAAATGGGATGATCAGCTAAATCATTGCAGTTCAACAGGGAACCCACAGGCCAAATATGACCTTGAGTAAATATTTATGGCCCACCATTTTCCCAAAGTATCTCTATGAGATAGATCATCCATGGCCTCCAAATCTGTAGAATACTGGATAATCTTTCCAATACATGGAAGCACTGACCTCAATAGCGAACCTATTGTAACATTGAGCATTATAGATTCCAATTCATCATTGAAGCGCTGAAGCCACAGTTTCTAGGCCAGAATTTTTCTGATTTTCTTGGTTCAAGTCTGTATTCATGTCCAGCAGTTGGTCAAATGTTACATTGCTTTGGCTTTCAGTATCAACAAATGGGTGTTCACCCTTTCAGGGTTTTAGGTTGGCCCCTCACAGAAACTTAATTTATTGATTCCCATTTTCTCTACGCCATATCTTTGTTTTTCTTCTTTTTCTTCAATAAATTCTTTACACTCTGCACTTCTCTTCTATCCACATATTCTCATCCACTAAACTCTGATTGGGTTCTTAGGGGATTGGTGTAGTGGGGGTGGTTGTGAAGGCAATGAAAGGAGGCTGATAGGCTGAACAGGAAGAGCCATTACACCTGCTTCTACTGGTGCAAGTTCGGATTAACCTTGCATAGTATACATAATAAAACACTTTAACTTTAAAGGGCCACTCTCCCTTTTGTCCTATTTAACTCAATAATAATCATAAAAAAATAAAAAAATTTAAGGTTTTTTGTAATTGAAACAGTGGGCAAAAAGTATGTTCAGCACAAGCCCTTTTCATTGCACTCATGTTAAATGATAGGGCATAATGCACCATTAATAACTTATTACCACATTATAGAGACAGAACTGCACTGCGCATGAACAGGTTATCAATTGATTCCAACACATATTCCTTATAAGGCCTTCTTTGCATCAAAACAACCTACCTACTGCTGTTCCGGAATTCAGTGTAAGTAACAATGACCATGATGATCATGTGCCTAGCTCTGGGACTTTTTGTAAGTGCAATTGTTCATTACTGTTTAAGGAGTTGTTAATAGTGATGCTCTGCTGTTTGAGTCTTGAATTCCCATTGACCCAAAGGTTTGTGTGAAACCAACCAGGATAATAATTGGGGTTTATGCTAAGTCTGTTATGATAGTGTTTTATGCATCCTTAACTTCTAAACTAAGATGGGCTAAGCAAATTTTGGACGGTAAAGTCGGGCTTGATCAAAAAACTTCTGGGGAAAAATGAGCCTTGGTGACAAATCATGAGGGGCAAGTCAATGGATTTAAGTCATCCATGATAGAGATCAGCCTGGTGACACATGAGCTTGCACTCTAGAGCTCAACAAGAATAAATCATTTTACATATATGAATTAACACTTACTTATTCCCACCACCTAAAATGAATTGTTTATTCCATGAAGTCTTCAAATTGAAAATGTAACTTTTAATTATCGTTATTTGCCATAAATTACCATAATAAAACTTGTCTATGGGTAAAATAAAATCTTCTCATATTCTGAGAAAAGCTTAGATATTTCACAGTTTTTCTCCAACACAAACCTTTACTGAAGCGAGATTCCATTTCTTCTATGCATGTGACTAAAGAAAGAGAGGCATTATCAGCATTTCAGAGCAGTGCTTGAAACATACAACTTAATAACGAATGCCTGTACATTTATTTGGTCTGGTTGTAGTAATCCATCAAGTCATACCTTTATTCACTTGGAATCGCTTGCCCTTTACAATGTCAGTGTCTTCAGTAAAGTGCATAAGTAATTTACTTAATGGTAGGACAACAGAATTGTATAATAGTAAGACTATATAAAAGAGATGAGTACTTTTCATTTACAGCATGAAGGTCAAAATGTTAACAAATGGATAGGGTGGAGTAGAGGTGATCACAATGTTAAGATACAGTTTGGTGAAAATTTTAAAAAATGTAATCTTACTCTGAAATAATGACTATGCAAAAGACTGGTCGTTAGACAAGCAGGGGAACACCAATTTAAAGAACAAAATCTAAGAAATGAGAAGGGGAAAATTAAGGATCATTATAGTGTTATATTCAGATTCAAAACACATGTACTGATGCTACCGATCTTTTAATTCAATCCAAACAAAATCTTTAGACCTATCAAACTGGCCTTCTATATTTTCAATCTTCTTCTCTATTAATAACAATGGCATCAAGCATCATTTTTACCCCCCAGGCTGGTAAGATATTGGCCAGGTAGCAGATCTAGGCATGTGGCGAAGTATTTATTTGTAGTCACTCATCATCTTAAAGAGATTCTTCCTTGAAAGCAATCTGTATACCTTCACTAACCTTGTGTATAGTCTTTTAAATTTAACTTTGTTGTTGTGATGTTGAAATCTTTTCCCTGGAGGTTTGGGGCTTATGTTTTGTTACACCTACAACAGGCTGAAATGCTTTCACTTGCTTTATGAAAGAGCTTTTAACATAGTAGAAGACCAAGTTATATTGGTTTCTGTTGAGTTGAATAATTGAGCAACTTATGAGACTAAGAGAAGGCACAAAGAAAATAAGGGAACCAATTATGAATCAAAAAAGTAACATACAAAAAGAACAACTTTAAACATTTTAAAACTATAAATATTTTTTAGCGGATTAGAGATTGTACAGACCAAGTCAAGAAATAATTTTTTTTTATGATTGAGAAACCTAATTACACATTTTGAAATTGCAAAGGATAATTTTTTTTTTTACCCTAAAACAAATTTGAATTTAAAATGTCCTGAGCTTCTTGGTCCATGCCTAGTCTTTGCTTCCACATTCTTGGTCCACATTTACCTTTGCATCTACTTTTAATATGTTATAAAAACAGGGCTCCCCAACCTTTTTTACCCATGAGCCACATTCAAATGTAAAAAAGTTAAAGAGCAACACAAATATGAAAAATGACAAATAAAGGATGTGATTTGGTAGCCCTATGTGGACTGGCAGTCTACAGGAGGCTCTGTTTGGCCATAGCCCATTTTTTATGCAACCAAACTTGCCTCTAAATCAGGAAGAGACTCTTTCCAGCCTACAACTGAAAATCTGTGTAGTTGTTGGGCTGTCTGGCCCTGGCAATCAAAAACAAAATGATTTTGAAGCTTTAAGTTTAATTTTTATTTTTTTTAACTTCATTTATCTCTCTGAAAAACTAGCAAATAAATAACTGTTTAAATTCAAAGCCTTAACATTTGATTTCACACACATCAGGACAGAAGGACAGAGTACTCCAATTATCAGGGCAAAAGCTTAAGAAAAAAATCAGTTTAGGGAAAGCAAACAGGCAAGTTGTTGATCTGTCATGTGAGTGCTCCTCACACAGTCATATACAGTATATGCATAGATTGAATACAGTATTAACTTAAAGTAGGAGCAAGGAGTAAATAGAATACAAATCAGTGGAAATGGTTTTTCTCAGTAATGCAAGATGAACTGTGCGAGGAGCACTCATATGACATATGTCACCCAAAGTATAACTCTTGAAGGCCACTGGTTCAACACATACATTTTTCACAAGCACCCCCAGTACTCACTCCATACTTCATTGCTTATCCCTGTGCTCAGTGCTTATGGTTGATTGCAGCATCAGACTGGAGGGCCCAGCACCCCAGCCATGGAGGCCCCCCACTGTGTACCTTCAACCTCCATTCCAGGTACTTCTTCTTGCTTGCAGTTGACTGCCAGCCATCACAATTAAATGTCACTCAAGGCAAGCAGTGGGACAATGGGGGTGGGGCCCAAAAGGGCCAGGGCCCTCAAGTGCCCCACTGGCCCAGCCTGATGCTGGTGGATTGGCCCTGTTTTTTTTCTTTCCAATGATGTCTCAATGCAGGCCTGCAGTGTATATGTATTAGAACATACCAAAGGCCTTATTTACTGATTATGTGGCATTTTTGGTCTAGGAACCATATAATATGGAGGACCCAAGAATGGTCATTACACTGGGTAGAGTCTGTGGGATCCAGAATATTTAGTTGCTTTAGCTGAATACTAATCTTATGCAGAGGACTTCGAACTGCTGAAGGTGCTGCTGATTGTTTGTGAGGTCCAACATTGTCCCAGAAACTTCTGGTTATACACCCTATGGGGCAGATTTACTCAAGGACGAAGTGGCTAACACTAGCGTCAATTCGCTAGCATTACCGCCCCCAGGGACATTGCCAATTTACTAACGGGCGCAGGTCTCACTTTGCTAGCGAAAGCGATAGAGACTAGCTAGCTAGCTGGCGAATGGACGTTACTCCGCAAAATTCAACGAAATGCGGATTTTACTGAACATTACCTCTTTCGCCAGACTTGCCTTCTCCAGCTCAGACCAGGCAAAGTGCAGAGCATAGATCTTTCTCAATCTTTTTGTTACTTACATCATATTTTTTAGTGGAAAAAGCTTCTAAGTCCAAAAAATGCTGGTATCTTTTTTTCAGAGTGATAGCCTGCAAAAGTCCTTAAAATTGTTTTTGGGTAACTGGTTCCCCCATACATTTTCTAAAATATGGAACATTAACTATACAGTGGTCTCATGTGTAGGGCATTATAACAACTCTTTTGTGTTTATTAAAGGGATACTGTCATGGAAAAACATGTTTTTTTCAAAACGCATCAGTTAATAGTGCTGCTCCAGCAGAATTCTGCACTCAAAAGAGTGAACAGATTTTTTTATATTCAATTCTGAAATATGACATGGGGCTAGACGTATTGTGAGTTTCCCAGCTGCCCCTAGTCATGTGACTTATGCCTGCACTTTAGGATGGAACTACTTTCTGGTAGGCTGTTATTTCTCCTACTTAATGTAACTGAATCAGTCTCAGTGGGACTTGGCTTTTACTATTGAGTGTTGTTCCTAGGTCTACCAGGCAGCTTTTATCTTGTGTTAGGGAGCTGCTATATGGTTTCCTTCCCATTGTTCTGTTGTTAGGCTGCTGAGGGGGAAAGGGAGGGGTGATATCACTCCAATTTACAGTACAGCAGTAAAGAGTGACTGAAGTTTATCAGAGCACAAGTCACATGACTGGGGGCAGCTGGGAAACTGACAATATGTCTAGCCCCATGTCAGATTTCAAAATTAAATATAAAAAAATCTGTTTGCTCTTTTGAAAAATGGATTTCAGTTCAGAATTCTGCTGGAGCAGCACTATTAACTGTTGCGTTTTGAAAAAAAAAACATGTTTTCCCATGACAGTATCCCTTTAAGGTTCCCTGGACTTGTGTAATGTAATGTATTTGCTGCAACATATACGTATATTCAAATTTAAATTAACCTGAGTGCAAAACCTCTAGCGAAATGAACGGTATCGCATCTTCACTTTCAATTGCTCGCATAATGCTAGTGAAACGTCGCCAGCGTTCGGTGCCCATGAAGAAACTCCGCATTCCAGTGAATTAGTGTTGTCTGAGTGAATTTTTGCCTGGTGAAGTGTAGAGATGGGTGCGAAGCGGTCACTGGTGAATTTTCGCCCTCGAGTAAATCTGCCCCAAAATCTGTATATTGGGGTAAATATAAAAATGAAAAAAACAAGTTTATTTGTTAAAAAACAACTTCTCGAATTTTAATTGCGCACTCTTAAGAAGTGCTTGAAGGTGTTGTAATCTTTTGGAGCAAACATAATGACTTTTTCAGTAAGAAGTTTTATAACATTTACTGCGCATTGGGCAAACTATAAAATGCGCAAACGATCTTCCACTGATGGTGGTCGCTAAACAGTTTCCGGGTTCTCAAAAGCTATATTAAATTCACACAAAGCAAAATTTGTTTTCGCAAAGGCATAACTTTTCACATTGCAAATAGTTTTTCTGTTACCGACTTTTATTACATTCCCCTGTTAAAGTACTATGTGTACTATGTGGATCTCCTTCCTCTCTGAACACATGGAACTTCATCTTTATTCCAGTGTTCATCTTCCATCTATGGGCCAGATTCAATTCAGTGAGAAAAGGGTTTATCACGCGGAAACCCATGGATGAGATTCTCTTCGAGTTGCAATTCAATTCAGTTTTTATTACGTGAAAATTCCATTGAAGTCTATGGGAAAAAACTGCAACTGAATTTGGAGAATTCTCCTCAAATTGTATCTCGTCCATGAGTTTTCACATGATAAACCATGAGATAACTTTTAATTGCTAAATTGAATCTGGCCTTTTATGTTAAAAGGTATGGCTCTGCATATACCAGTAGTGCTATATAAACAAAGATATACATACATACATACATACATACATACAAAACGGTTATTTTATAGTGTTCTTACTGTCAAGGCCCGAAGGCTCTGTTGGAGTTTTGCGGACCAAGGAGGAAGCTTAGAGTTCAATACAGTTCGTTGTATCAGAAGCGTTAGGCAAAAGAGTAAACAAAGTCCAGGCAAGGGGTCAATCCAGGCAGCAAGGTTTGTAATCCGATAAACAGGCCGAGGTCAATAACAAGAATCAAAATATTTAGCAAAGATCACACCCAGGAACTCACCTATATTTGGGCAAGGTCTGAAATGTTCTGGCGCCTTAAATAGGCCAGTTTTCGCGCCAAACATACGCGCTGGCGTCATGACGCTGCGTGCTGACGTTGCACACCGTGACACGCCGGCGTCTTGACTTTGCGTCCATTCTGACACGCTGGCATCAGAACTTGCCACGAGGGAATCCTGCAGGCCAACATCTTACCGAAGAGGACCAGAGCAGTGAGTATTCCTTACACTTACATCAGATCAGCAAAGTTAAGTATGTTGTTTGGAACTTACAAGGACTGTTTGCAAATCTTCAGGCCATCTGGACTAATGTTAATAAGAACGCAATGAAATATTGTGTGCATAAGTCTTATTAACCTATTAGGAAACCTCAAGGTACTTTTCATCCAAGGCAGATGTGCTCCTGCATAATGAGAGTAGAGGTAACCTTCATGCGCTCCATGTGCCAGCAATATTCCGTTTGCATAGGGATTCCAATAAAAAGATGCAAATATTGTGCTGGGATGACTTTTTGCAAGTTTCTTGTAACAGTAATGCTCATCTATTTATATTTACTGAATATGAAGTATGAAGAGTTTTACAGTTTTTATACAGTTCCTTATAATTGTATTACTTTGTAATAATATATTATAGGTTTTGTGATTCTTCTTAACAAAATGCTACAAGTACCACTGGTCTCTGTATTGATATTCCACCGATTTTGGACAAAGTTCAGAATATTCCTGTTTTACATACTTTACAAAATATTTAATGAAACTACATAGCAGGTGTTAACGCTAAACTTTTGCTTAGCGCTAATGTGCAATGTAATATTCGCCAGTGACTGATTTTACATTGCTAAACATTTGCAAAAACACCATTTTAAATAAGGCTTTGCAACTTTACCCCCTAAGAGGCCTATTTATCAAAAATGCAATTTTTACTTTCTCTAAAACCACGAATGTTATGGCATGTATTAAAAGATCAGAATTAAAAAGTAAAAAAAAAAATCCAAAAACCTCTAAAAGTCAGAATTGAATTTAAAACAGTCCAATAGGATCAGTGCAGCTCCCATTAACGTCTATAGAACTTCTACAACTTTTACCTGGTGAAGTTTTGTATTAGAGGTTTTTGTGGTTTTTACACTTAAAAAATCTCAAATTTTAATTTAGTTAATCTGAAACCCCTGGACTAACAAGGAAAACCTGACGCAGGATGTCTGCGCCTCACCAACTATCACAAAAGACACAACAATCGTTCTTTAAATGTAGATGGTAATAATGACACGGTGACAACAGAATGTTAAAACAACATTATCATTTGATTTGATTTCATTTTATTGCATATTATTTCATTTATACTTTCTGTATAAAAGCATAAAACTTTAATAAAAAGTAAGTTTAAAAAACAAATCTCCAATTTTTATGGCTTGTTGAAAAAGCAAGAAAACCACAAATTTTTAGACATTCAGAAATGGGGCCCCTATGGTCCAATTTTATTCATTCGATCTTTAACAATTACATATTTATTTCATGTACCAGATAGCCTTACAAAACTTGTTTTTAAATAAGACTGAATTTTTTCTTTAAAAAAAAAATGGTGCATTAATTAAAAAATGATACCTTTAGCTATATTACACACACACACACACACACACACATATATATATATATATATATATATATATATATATATATTAGGGATCACCAATATTTTGGATTCGGCTGAACCCCCAAATCCCTTGTGAAAGATTCGGTCGAATACCGAAACCGGGTGGGAAGGGGTAAAAATGTTAATTCCTTGTTTTATGACAAAAAGTCAAGCTATATATATATATATATATATATATTAAAATTACATATATATATTGATTATATCTTTAGGGAATTTCTTGGCCCTTTCATCATTGTGGATCACCCTGCATCTGCATAGCTCTAGCATTTGTGTTCTTTGGTATAATTATTTGAATATTTAATAATTCACGTCAAATAACCTCACCTATAAACTGAGATTAGATTTCAAACAACGCTCTATTAAGTCTCTGGTTTTAGCTTGTATCGGTACAAACATATACTGTATGGTAACAGTAACAGATATGAGCAGATATCATGTAAGCGGAAAAAAAAAATGATTGAGCCTTTTACTAAAAGATGGCTTTTTTTTTCCCTGTTGGTTTAAGGAATTTTTCTATTTTTCCTTTTTTTGCACCTCAATAAGATTTATTCTTACGTCCTGTAATTTGGTTACAGTTCTTTTGTAATGGGTTGTATTTTGGGAAATGAAGACAAACTGCTTAGACCTTGAAAACACATGGGCTACTTAGATAGATGGCATCTGTGAGGGCCTAGCACTCCCTCAACATTCTATAGGGAAAAACAGAGCCAGGTGCATTTCTTCCTAAATTGAATTAGTTGCAAGATGCCACATCCAATTGTAGCAAATTGATGTGAGACTTTGTGATGTCTATAGCAGATCTTACAACAAAGGTCAACGTGTAGAGACACAGACAACAGGCTGGCATATGAAACTTCTGGTAAAACTGCTTTGCCAGTAGCAGAGAAATATAAAACGCAATCAGGCTTGTAAAATGTGCGAGAGAATTCGCTTTAATCATGTGTTTAATTGTATTAATGATCCAACCATCCACATATTTATTAATAATCTAAATGTAGTATTAGGTTTTACAGTGCCTCTTGTTTTTTTATTTTTTAAACTCATTTTAGAAATATTACAAACATCGTGTTGTTTTTATTTTTAAATGTTGATGATTCTGTCTTGAAATTCATTAAACAAACAGCACAGCTATCCGGGAAAAAAATGAAAATCATTCTAATCTGACAAAATTATTGATAATACTAGTTGTTATTAAGCATTTGATTTGGCATTAACGTGTTTCCATTGTGCTCTATGATTTAATTACCAGCATTTTGTCTAATTACCAGTGTACCAGATCTAATTCAGTCTCATTCACTCTATTTTCTTTAGTAAACAACAAGAATTTGCAAGTGCAGGAATAAACAATGCAGACTGTCTATGAACAGATATATTCACTTGCCTTAAGGAATGTCCAATCCACATATAGAGATGACTATTAATCATAGTACGCTTGAGTCTTGTCATCTGGGTGAGAGTTTCAAAACGAATTTAGTAGCAATGTGTGTAATTAAGGGGGAAAATTTAAAAAAATTGTCTTGATTTTTCTGGATAAAATGTCAGATATATTGTTGGGTATATTTCAGGCTATTTTGTTATCTGGTATGTATCATTTGTCACGTGAACTTTCTCCAGCCTGAAACACCCAAGAACATATTTCTGGCATTGTACAAGAGTTAACGGTAAAGCAATTCATGATTTTACAAAAAATCTTGATAGAAAGAATTCCACTCAAACAATGATATGCCCATTAGTTTGAATGGATCTTGTCAGCTTTCAGCTGCAGACTTTCTTTACCATAAAAAGATGGCAAGAACAAGCAGTAAAATTGAAATTTGATAAATAGAAAAATCTGGATATGTGTGAAAGAATGTAATCTTTTTCATTAAGAAAGGAGATATATATGCCATAAAGGGTTTCCATTTCAGGCTGCTGTTCTTTTCTAAATAGGCAACTTTCCTGTGGAACCCCTCTTTTAAATAGTCAGCCTCACTGTAGAACCCTGTGTTCAAAGTAGTAGCCCTTGTTGTAGAAACTCTGTTGAAAGTAGTAACCCTTACTGTAGAAACCCTGTTGAAAGTAGTAGCCCTTACTGTAGAACTCCTGTTGAAAATAGTATCCTTTACTATAGAAACCCTGTTCAAAATAGTAGCCCTTACTGTACAACTCCTGTTCAAAGTAGTAGCCCTTACTGTAGAAACCCTGTCTAAAGTAGTAGCCCTTACTGTACAACTCCTGTTTAAAGTAGTATCCCTTACTGTACAACTCCTGTTGAAATTAGTATCCCTTACTGTAGAAACCCTGTTGAAAGTAGTATCCCTTACTGTACAACTCCTGTTCAAAGTAGTAGCCCTTACTGTAGAACCCCTGGTCAAAGTAGTAGCCCTTACTGTAGAAACCCTGGTCAAAGTAGTAGCCCTTACTGTAGAAACCCTGTTGAAAGTAGTAGCCCATACTGTACAACTCCTGTTCAAAGTAGTATCCCTCACTATAGAAACCCTGTTCAAAGTAGTAGCCCTTACTATACAACTCCTGATCAAAGGTGTAGCCCTTACTGTACAACTCCTGTTCAAAGTAGTAGCCCTTATTGTAGAGCCCAGTTTTAAATAGTTGCCCTTACTGTAGAACAACTTTTCTAAATAGTTAGCCTTACTATAGAAGCCCTATTCTAAATAGCAGACATTACTGTAGAATCCCTGTTCTAAACAGCAGATACAGCAATTACACATGTTATCTTTATACAGTATCTGAGATAGTAATATCTCTCACTGTCTCATCTATCAGTAGTAGACTAGATACAGACCATTGAACAGGCATTTACAGCATACAAGCTTTTTGATGGAGCTCCAACAGTGCAATGAAAACATCTATTTTCTTTCTGAGAAAGACACATTTCCATTTTTCACTTGGAATAGATTGCTATTATGTGATATAATCTCATAATAAACGGGCATGTAGTTGACAGTACAGTGTGAAGGTGTAATTAAAATTCTCAGTAGCAGATTCCTGCAATGGCTGCATCAGTGTCTCCTTTTTCTTGTGCCATCCTTGTTTGAGAAGCCCCTACTGGAAAAGGAGATTAGGGGTATCTTTATGTACAGCACAGACCCATTTCCTTTTGTTTAAACTCTCCATAACACACTGGTTATTTTAATCAATGGGATAGGAAAGGCAATTTTCCAGCAGGGCTTGAAAGGCAAGCGTTACGGTATTTCCCAGAAACAAAGGGGGGGATAGCGAATAAAAAGTGGGAAAAGCATTGCTTCTATAACTTTGTAAAACTGAAATAACTTCAATGTGCGTTGCTTTCTAGTAGGATAACCATTGAAACACAGCCCAGCGTGTGGTACAGATGCAGCTTTTCACTTCCTTACAATACTCCCTTTCAGTTTTATCCAGCAAAATAATGTTTCCAAGAAGCTGTTTGCGATCAACAAACCCTGGTGCATTTCAGCATCTCTTAGACCAATGGGCCTAACCAATGGCAGCAAGAGCTATTTGCCCCTCATCTAGAGCAGATAACTTTTACTGACACTTCCAATTTCCACGTTTTTATGGCACAATATTAAGCAAAACCAATATATATACAGGTATGGGATCCTACCCATTACCCAGAAAGCTTAAAATTACAAGAAGGCTGTCTCCCATAGAGTCTGTTTTTAGCAAAAAAATTAAATTTTTGAAAAAGCTTTCCTTTTTTTCTCTGCATTAATAAAACAGTACCTTGTACTTAATCCCACTTACATATGGATTATTAGAACTGGAGGAACGGTTGTACCTTTTTTCCCCAGAAGTGAAAATGCTAAGTACTTAATGAATACCTCCCAACATTTCGGAAATAGAAAGAGGGACAAAAAGATTTGACAATGCCCGTTTTGTGGCCACATCCCCTAATTATCATGTGCTTTTTGCAAAATTTGGCAGGTTATGAAAGTTTGAACACATTTCTGTGGTTTTTATGTGTTACTACAGTTTTACTAATGAAGGTCAAATGCTCTTTAAGCTGCAAATCACAGTTTCCACAAAAGACCTGCTGATCTTAAATTGTCACAAGAGTATCTAAGTATCTTTTCTGAACTCTCTGCCAAAAGCCAATTGAGTTAGAAACTTTGTATTTCTTTCTGGCTGTTCTGTGCAGGAGATCAAAGAGAAAGTTGGGACATTTTAGTAAGAAACCCGGGACTGTCAAAATCGGGAATGTCCTGCGAAAAAGGGGACAGTTGGGAGGTATGTAAATGTTATATACATGAAGAATCTCATTTTGGTCTATGTTTTTAATTGTTACTATTTTCCTTCCTTTTCTGCCTCTTTCCAGCTTTCTTTGTCTAATATTCATCTTTTTCAGCAAATTGGTTTCATAGAGTTTACAAATATTCAGCTTTGTTTTCCAGTTTCCAATATAATTAAAGACCCTTGGACCCTAACACTATAATTTTCTGCAAGGCCGTGTCCCTCAACCCAAACACTTACATCTCCAGTGACCACCAGCTTCTTCATCTCAGCTTCCATGGGCACCTCTATTCTTCATCCCCTGCCTCTTTTATTATGAATTGGCCTATTCATACTTTCATTAATTTTTTCTCTTGTGAAAGGTCTAATGATTTCTACCCTGGAGTCCCTTAGGTCAAGTTGGACCACATTATCTAAGCCCTTATTGGTTTTAGTAACCTTAAGGCATGCTGCTGTAGACCCCAAGCCCTCCAGATGACAGACCCCAAATTTGTGTAAGAAATAAGGACATCAGAGACAGAACAAGTTGTAAACATTTGTAATGATCATTGTACTATTTATACAGTTACTGGCACCAAAAGGCAAAACATGTTTTTTTTAGTCTTTAAACAGATATCAATTTTATATGTACATGTATATATAGTATAGCAGAATATAAAGACCAAAGTAGCAATACTATATATGTTGCCCAAGTCAAGGTCAAACATCTTACATAGGCAAACTTTTAAGTTGTGTTATATATATATTTTTTAAATGCTGTAATATTTTCAATAAACTGGGGGGGAATGTCTCTGAACTAGAGACAATACGATGAGATCTGATGTCCAGTTCCCAGTAACATCCTGTGAGTCACTGTATAATACATCCCAATAGCCGCTGCCAGTGACTACTGTATGTCCTTATCCTCAATAGAAACTGTTGTCTAAGTTAAACTGTTGAACTTTACTTAGCATTTCCATCGAGAAGTTTCTGCTTTTCAAAAGAATTGGTCTTCGTTCTTTTTTAATGTCTTTTTCTGTGGAAAAGACAAAAAAAACGCTGCAAGCCTTAATTGGAAACCCAACAAGAACTCAATAATAGTAAACTATAAGCTAAGAAAAGGCACTGATGTATGGTTGTAATCTAATAAATATAACTATGTTTAGAGGCCAGGTATGGGAATTATAATCTTGGACCTGGAATTCTCCAGATAAGGGGTTTTCCCTATAATGTACCATTTTAAACATTAGAAATAGAATCATTTTGACATCAGCAAACTGGGTTTAGTAACATCAAGTGCAGAAAAAATCAATAAATAAAGAATTTGCATAAAGAATAAAATGGAAATGGCATTGCTTAATGGATAATGGGTTCTGAATTATAGAAACCATACCTTTATATGAGAACATTCAGCAACCTTCTGTCATTTGCCAAAATCATCAAGTTTAGTTATTTATATCACAGTTTATAGAAAGGCTTCCGCCATACTTTTAGCTCAGATCTTTCTCACATTTGAGTTAAAATTGAATGATCAGACACATAGGATTGGTTTAGTTGCACAATCCTGTCATTTTGGTCCAAAAGAATAACAAAGAGTTAGGCCAATGCCAGACATAGCTGATTCTGGGCCTGCGGATAAACAAAGGCCGATAATTAATCTCTACACTGGCTTCAGCTTTTCCCTGTGCCTGAACTAGGAGCCATTGCATTGCCAATATGGAGTTTAATTTTTGGCCTTAGTTTATCTCTGAAGACCGAGAATCAGCCATCTCTGACATTAGCCTTAAGCCAGATTCCATTACAACTGAAAGAGAAATTATTTTTCTTTTAAGTATATGCTAGTGAGCATCATCCTTTTTATATAATACAACAGAGGCCCAAATTGTAAGTTCTGTATTGACTTTTTATGGTGTCCAATAATGGCTATTCAGTCCTTCACTAGTTCTGTGATACAGGCATCACAAAAGGATTAGGCATTTCAGAGAACCTGATGTAAACTGAACCACATGAGGTTCTTTTCATCCATCGTTTTTTTGGCAGCCTTCCATTAGTTGAATTGGAAACATCTAAAGCACTAGCACTGGGATTTTTCAGTTGTGCATTTTCAGCTGAGAAACACCAGTCCTGGCATTTTTAGGCTTTTCCATTCAAGACAATGGGAGACAGCAGAGGAGATTTTGGGAGGTTTTCAGCTGGCTGAAGAGTTTCCATGTGCATAAAAGTTCACAAATCTTCAAGTTGTACCCCATAAATTGCTTGCTGATATAGTGTCATTCTTTTACACAGTCAACAAAGGGTGACGATCATGACCGAATAATGTTTCAGAATCTTCGGAATGAGACCGGAGCTTCGGCAAGTTTTGTGAGTTTCGGCGCATGTGCAGTTGTTGTGAGACAGAAAATTGCTCCAACTGCATATGAGCTGATACGCCGGTCTCATTCCGAAGATTACCGAAGAGAAGAAAATGGCCACTATGAACTCTACTGGGCAGAATCTGCACAGAGGGGTAAGTAGAGTTAGGGGCATATGCCCGGGGTGGCAGTTAGACTGGGGGTCTATGTAGGGTAGTGGGTAGGGTTTTTTTTATGAAGGGTTTGTTTCTCCTTTAAGGATGCACTGAATCCAGGATTCGGTTAAGGATTTGTCTTTTTTCAGCAGAATTCGGATTGAGTTGAATCCAAGTTCCTTGTGAAACTAAATTCGAATCCTTAAAACAACAAGGAAATTGTAGTGTTTATCCTGCACTGTGCATGCAGTTATTTTCATACCTTCCTTGCCTAAATTTTCAGGATTTAGGATTAGGATTTGAATTTGGTTCAGGATTTGCCCAAATCCTTTATAAAAGGGCCCCTGTATTGGGTTTATTTAAGATTTAAATTATTTTTAAGTAGACTTAAAGGGCTAGTTAAGTTAACTTTTAGTGTGTTATAGAATGGCCTATTCTAGCAACTTTTAAATTGGTTTTCACTATTTATTTTTTATAGTTTTTTAATTATTTGCCTTTTTCTTCTGACTATTTCCAACTTTCAAATGGGGGTCACTGACCCCTTCTAAAAAAGGCCACACATGTATTGTTATTGCTACTTTTTATTACTCATCTTTCTATTCAGGCCCTCGCCTATTCATATTCCAGTCTGTTATTCAAATCAGTGCATGGTTGCTAGGGTAATTTGAACCCTAGCAATCAGTTTGCTGAAACTGCAAACTGGAGGGCTGCTGAATAAAAAGCGAAATAACTAAAAAACCACAAGTAATAAAAAATGAAAACCAATAACGAATTGTCTCAGAATATCACTCTCTACTACATACTAAAACTACTTAAAGGTGTACAACCCCTTTAAGGTATGGAGATCCATATTGCGAAAATACTGGAAAATCCCAAGTCCCGGGCATTGTGGATAACAAGTCCCATACCTGTGTCTTCTTTAATAAGAGAGCAGCATTTACTGCCATATTTAGATGATTACAATTGACAAGGTTGAATAAAGACAAGCCTCACCTAAGTGCAGCCTCCGTTATATCATCCAACTCTTCATCTTGCACCAGGCTAACAGCATCTGCACTAAAACACCTTTCCAATTAGTCAGTGCAGAAAAATAACATTCCTTCCTGGCTCCTAAAGAACTAGCAATTATATATCTCCACAGATAAGCATTATCCTCTAATTAGCCTAATGGCTGTAACTCTGTATACCCTTGTGCTCTAGGAAAGGTATTGACTAAGGCTTTGTACACCATCCCCCTCTAGAGTGAGCTACACACTGCTCTCACTGACAATGAATAAATGTGAGTACGACATTCCCCCGGATCTTACTGGACATCCATGTGCAATTTATATGGAGGGGTATATGAAATGGCAAATTAAATCCATGTGTATGTTGTCAATAATAACCAAATAATAATAATACGGATTATCCTTTCTTCATAACTAACCTTCTACACTGTCGTTAATTTTGTACTAAACCTTTTGTACTTTTAAAGGATTAGTAATAGCAAAAAAAAAACCAAACATGGTCCATTTACACATACTTTATGCTTTATACGAACTTCCAAAAATTCTGCACCAGTGTGTGGTTGTACGTCTGAGTCGAAATGAATGTGAATAAAAAAAAAAGCTGAAAGTAATAATGAATTGGTGGGGGTGTAATATATTTAATATATATATCTATATACAATACCAACTAGACCAACTAGACTGCAACTATGGAGTGAGTAACCTTTTTGGAAAAACTGGATATGAATCACCAGTGTGTAATTGCAAATGAATATGTTCTTGGTATAACAGGTTGTTATAGTTTTACTGTGTGTTTTTTTTTTTATTCTTTAAAGGAGAAGGAAAGGCTAAAATTAAGTAAGTTTTATTAGAAAGGTCTATATAAATACACCCGTAACCCTCAAAATAATGCTGCTCTGAGTCCTCTGTCAAAAGAAACAGCACATTTCTTTCCTTCTATTGTGTACACATGGGCTTCTGTATCAGACTTCATGTTTTCAGCATAAACCTCCAGGGCAGGGCTTGAGCATGCTCAGTTTGTTCCTCTCCCCCTTCCCCCTCCTTCCCTCTCTGCTGTAATCTGAGCCCAGATCTATGAGTGAGCAGGGAAAATCAGGCAGGAAGTGATGTCACACCAAGCTGATATTGCAGCTGCTATCCTAAACAAACAGAGAGAGCTTCTAGAGCTGTTTACTCGGGTACGGTAAAGCATTCTACAGAATAAATAGCGTTATAGCTTGCACTACTGTGGCTAATCTATTGACAATAAACTTCTTTGCTAGCTTTTCTTCTCCTTTAAACAAGTATCCCACATTGGATGATATAATCTATTGAGGTCTAACCAGAGAAGTGCAGAGATGCGCAATTACATTCTCATGTGTATTTAATCCATATGTCTTGATGCATTTTAAGCTCTTGCTGGCCTTTGCTGCTGCAGAATTATATTGCACACTAGCGCTGAGTCTATTGTCAGCAAGCACTCTCAAGTCCTTCTCCATTACTGAAACCTCAAGCATAATTACATTAAGTGAATATGTAGCGTGCCTGTTTCTGCTGCCCAAATATACAGCCGTACATTAATCTATTTTGAATCTCATCTGCCATTTATGAGGCTATTCAGCTGGTGTTTTTTTAGTCCCCCAGAAGGCAGCAGATGCCCTGGTCAGACTTAATTACCCTGAGTAGTTCAGTATCATATTCTAAATTGTAAATATCAAACTGAAGAATGCTAACATTGATATCATGTGAAACATGTTGCTGATTTCAGTGTAAAATATTGTATGTAAAATGTATGTAAAGTGTTATGTTGGTTCATACAGCTTGCGACTATATACGACTCCAGCAGCATTCCGATCAGTGAATCAAACTTTTATTTGCGCCACTAGCAGAGCAAAGTTTTGGGCTATACCAGCCCTTTATCAAGCCTTGGCTTGGCTTGATAAAGGGCTGGTATAGCCGAAACGTTGCTCTGCTAGCGGCAGGAATAAAAGTTTGATTCACTGATCAGAGTGCTGCTGGAGTCATTATTCTCATGTGGAATTAACCTGTGCAGAGAGTAATACATTGTACTACCGATGCTTCAAACAACGTACTAGCGTAAGTGTGCCACTTTTTCTGACTTTGTCATATACTGTATATATATATATATATATATATATATATATATATATATATATATATATATAAATATATATATATATATATAAATATATATATATATATATATAAATATATATATATATATATATATATATATATATATATATATATATATATGATATATATATATGATGGGCAAATAAACTCGCAGACACAAATTTGGGGCAAATTATTGAAACACCCATTGACTTTAATGCTTTTGAACCAAATAGTCGCGCGTATAAAAATTGTCGCTCCCGTCAAAATTGACACACATCAACATTATTTTGACGCCTATTGACGTCAATGCGTCTTGCTAATTTTTCAGCACAGATTTGCCCATCACTATATATATATATATATATATCTATATATCTATATATATATATATATATATATATATATATAAATATACCTGTATTTACAGTATGTATAGAGAGAAAGACAGAGAGAGGTTATACATATGTCATTAGTTGGTGGATTGGGTATCCATTCAAAGTCGCAGCCATGATATGGTAACTGATGATGAACATATTCCTAACAGTACAACCCAAGCATCAGGATGGTCCTTGCTCTACATATTGCCACACAGAATAAGTCCGGCATCTCTGCTTCTTTGTGACACATGCACAAGGCAATGTCACTCTCAACTTTATTCCATTTAAAAAAAAATTGAATATGAGGCTTTCTTTTCTGTTGATTTGGAAGATTAAGAGAGCCGGCTTATGCTAATGTAGAAGGTATTGCGAAACCATAATCAGCAGTGATCTGCAATTGAGAAATATAATTGAATCTTCTCTCTAATGTACGATTGCAAAGTTTAATAGATTCACAGATTATGACTTCACCTATCATCAGCAGGACTGTCATGTGTAGTGCAGTACAGCAGTAAAGAGAACTGCGGCTAAAGCTATGTGTGTTTAAGAGGATGAACATGGTCATGTTACCATGAAACATATGGCACCCAAATTACACATTCCTACTGATTCTCTTCTTGGGTGGATCACACGTATGGTGATCATCTGAAACTGACCACTGATCTTATTATTCTGCATCTCTCCAAATTAGCAATCATCTGGTCTCATTTCTGAGCAAGAAGGCACAATTTGCCATTTTTGTCATTTCTGCTATTGGCATACAAAATATTGTAGATGGTATATTTATAATGTTTACAGTATATTTAATATGGAAATTGACATTGATTATAATGTTTATTCCATCTCATATCTCCCTTGGTTTATAGAGTGTCGTGTTTGAATGTTTGTTTTTTTTAATTTATGCACCTTATTTGTAAATGTATTGTAAAGTTAGCCATAACTACACCAATAGGTTAGTCCTTCTGGTCAAGCAATCTACCGTAATCAGAGTCACTTGTTCAGGTCATTGGTGAAATAATAGATAATAATTTAATAGCTGTAAATCTGCATACCTATCCAAAGGCCTTTAAAATATTATATAATCTCTTGCGTGGGGCAATATTTCACAGCAATGCACATATAGTAAGCTTTATAACCAATGAAACTACCATATCATTATACTTAGGGGCAGATTCATTCAGTGATTCAGTAAACTAATTTTGATTTTTATTGTCAAAAGACACCACATTAAACCATATTATGTTGACAGAATCAGCAAAATATTGAAACACTTTGGAATGGAGATGTTACGACACCAGTCACTACCCATTTGATTGAAAAGGGTGCAAGTTATGTTACTCAATTCTAGTTCCACCTCATAGACTACAGGGCTAATTTACAATGTGGGGGAAAGGGGCAAAACTGTAAAAGGCCATGTTTTTGTCCACAATGCAAAAATAACAAAAAATTCATGATTTTTCTTTATAAAATCTGACTTTTAAAAAAATTGAATTTTTAAGAATTTATTAAACCCTGAGGATGGAAAAGTCTGAATCTGAAAATTCATCATCTCAGACCTGTCGAGGTTGCATATAAGCCAATTATGTTTTGCTGTCCGCTGGGTTTCGTGCAATACCCTGAAGTTTTCGGGCAATAATAGGTGAAAAATCCAAAAAAAAACTGATAAAAAATCCGAAAAAATCAGGAAAATTTGATTTTTTTTCCCGCAAAGCAAATTTTCGGGAAAAACCCAAGCGGATTTGATCGGAGTTTGTAGCAAAAAATATTGAGATAAATTCGGACTTTGATAAATAACCCCCCTATGTGCATGATGTGTGTAGCCTTGTACCTTTATATGTTCATGGAATTCCTTCCTAATATAGTATTTTACAACATGTGTTCCTGTATCCAATATATTAGGAAATTAATATAGTAATCATTTATAATTAATATATAAACTTTACCAGCCGGATCCTACCTTCTTATTTGCACCAACATTTTATAAGCACAATAACCACTATGTTGGTCTTTGTGTTTTTGTATAATTTTTGAACTAGTTTATTGTATTAAGCTTGTTCTCTAATACATGCAACACTGCAACACTAAACAAATATAAAGCCCCCCCTAGCTTTCTTTAAAAACAATCAAGACCCAGTGTAGTAGAGCTAGGTATAGCAACTGAAATATGCTGTCAATGTATACAATAGCCAACCCTCTGAAATTCAGATATAAATGATAGCAATATTATTATAGGCAAAAGTTATTGTCTCAACTTGACACTAATCAGTTATAGCCCGATAAACCTGCTCATAAACAAAAGCTGGTTGTCTCTCTGTGCCCCCAGAACTATGTACATCTATAGAGACACATCTAGCAGGCACTCGCCTCGGGCTTCTATATGTAAACCAAGACGGGATCTATAGTTAATGATGTTGACCCTGACTCTCCCAACAGGGGATGAATTCAGTCTTCATAATATCTAGACAGCTGATATGTATACTCTGCTAATAATCTTATCAATGTCTTCCGTGGCTCACATTCATACAACACTTAGCAAAAGAATTAAGCACTCAGTTCGAGTGTCAGCAATAAATCCTTTGTTTTGCTGAGCTGACGCTGATTTTCGTATGAAATTAATATCAATGAGTATTTTTTATTCTCTCTTTCATTGTAAAAAGACTGATGTTTAGAAACTAAGTACTAAAATGAGGAAGCGTATATATAAACTAGGATATATTTTTATACATTGGCTTTATAAGAAAACATATTGGTATTTGTTTCAGTTCTCTGTTTAGCTTTTTCCTTTTTTTAATGGGAATTTTATATTAAAAGAAAGAATACTTTTTTACCACTGGTTCAGATGCAAGTTTTGGAGTTTTAAGGGAAGAAAAGTGCACCCCTTATGGTCCATACAAAAAGCACATGCACTAGTCATGTGCGGGTCAACTAAAATTCAATCCGTACCAGACTCAAACTCGACTTGCAACTCCATTTGAGACCCAAGCCCAACCCACCCATTTCTGATGTCACAAAGGGTAGAAGCCGGCCCATAAATCACTAATTTGCACCTTTACAGATTATTGGGGCAAGTTGTGTACACCCAATTAAAAATCTGGCACCAGATGACAAATGGTGGTAAGTACAGGGTTTATATGTCCCTAGCATCTTCTGGTGTTCCTGGCTTGCATTTCCTAAATGATGTACAAGGTAGGAAGGTGCATGCCACGGGATGTCCATGTCCTCCCCATATAGTTTGCAGCTTGCTCTGCATACATGAATGGCTCAGACTCTTTTCACTCCCAGGATTCCACCTACAGGCACCAGGAGTAAATCAAAGGACCATGTTTTTTACATTTTATATCTTTCCCAGCCATTGATAAGACTCCTTAGAAGTCAAATGATATATCAGGAGTGTGTAGGGTGGTTGTAGTTATATGGATTCACCTACTCCATATTGCTTTCCCAATTTATCGTCTATCTGTATCCCTCTATATGTCTTCCTGCTAAGTTATCTGTCTCTCTTTATACAGACACAATTACAGCTATGGGTCCTGTTATCCAGACTGCTCAGTATCAGGGTTTTCCAGATAATTCTACAATTCTATAATTTGGATCACCATACTTTAAATCCAATAAAAAATCAATTACACATTAAATAAACCCAAAAGAATTGTTTTGCCTCCAATAGGGATTAATTCTATCTTAGTTGAGATCAAGTAAAAGGTACTGTTTTATTATTACTGAGAAAAAGGAAATCATTTTACAAATGTTGAATTATTTGATTAAAATGGAGTCTATGGGAGATTCAGAGCTTTCTGGATTACAAACTCACGGGTTAATGGATACCTCTAATAGTATTTTATCACTAATTTTGTTTTTAGATTTAGAGCTCCATGGGAAACTCCCTTGAAACCAAGCATTTGTTTGCACTTCATTTGTAAGGTTGACATGTATTGTGAAGGTTAACACTACCATGGTCTCTAAATGTATGCCAGTTTACTTTAACTTGTTTGATTATGTATTCATTGTTTTCTTAAAGGTTTGGTTTATCTTTCAGTTAACTTTTAATATGTCATAGAATTCTATGCACCTTTTCAATTGGTCTTCATTATTTATTTTTTATAATTTTTGAATTATTTGCTTTCTTCTTCTTCTGACTCTTTCCAGCTTTCAAATGGGAGGTCACTGATCCTATCTTATTATATGCTTTGTAATGCTACGAATGTATTGTTTTTGTTACTTTTTATTCTCTTCAGGCCCTCTACTATTCATATTCCAGTCTCTTATATATATATATATATATATATATATATATATATATAGTCAAATACAAAAGTCCTCTGCACTCAACCCATTATCAATATATTTAAGACAGAGACATTTTGTGCATACTGCTACTAAAAAATGCCTTACCCTTTAAACAAAACAGGGATTGTTTGTCCATATATTGCAATATATTTAAGCTGGCCAACTACGTCACAGTCATCCCATATCTGGCCAGTCCTATGCTCAATTTTATCTGATTCATTAAGAATTCTGTTGCTTCATTATACATTTTACAAAGGGACAATACATGCATTTACATTTGAAGGCAGAGAAGTGTCAATAAACCAATGTTGTGTCATCATTTATTTCTATATCACATAAAAAATGGGATATGATTAACATTTAGGGTCTTAAATGTGTATTGTGGGTGGGCATGTGATCTGCGCAATGCCTGGGACCTGGCAAAGTGAGAAGAATAGAAGATTTCCTTCCTGGCAAAGGTTTAATGACATGCTCACAAAGGCTGCACTATACTTAAATTCATTTCGAGGCTTTAGATGAAATGATGACAGGGACTAACGTTAAAAATTTAATTCTATCTTATTTGTACAATTCTTGCGAGTCACATTCGCGAATAGTAGCGAGAGATTTAATGATCGCATATTTTTATCTTATTTTGTTTCGGTCGATGGCAATTTTTTCTGTTAATGTCGACTTAGAGCTAAAAGTAATTTAGTAATTGATTCTAAGCACGGCAGCTCGCCAATGCCCGCTCTACGTTGAGAGTAATATCTCTGCTAATTTTATCCATCAGAATGAGATTACCATGCTAATCTATTCCTGCCTCAGTGTTTTGGTCATTTGGGACACGCTGATGTAAATGATGTTATTAAACACAGTCCCTTTGGCCGGGGGAAGAAGAAAAATGAAGGAATGTAGAACAGGGGAAATGATTGCTCTGAAAAGAATTGTATTGACTTAAATGGTACGTTGCAAATGCTTTATTTTGCTGAAAACCTCCATCACAATCTATTGTAATACATTTTAAACATGACCCACATCTTTTATTCTCCTCCATTTGCCTTCAAAAAGAAGAAACTAGAAATGTTGCTCTGGCCAGAATTGATTTAAAAGCTATTGGTAAAATCTGACATTTTAGCCTGGTAAGATGAATGGCTTTTTTCTTGGACTTCCTAAATATTTGCCTTGCATAATACATAGCAACCATTATACTCTATTTCATGCAGAATATACATATATATATATATATATATATATATATATATATATATATATATATATATTCTGTGACAAATATAAACTTCACTTCCATCTAGATTATATATATTTGTGTGTGTGTGATGGTTGTGCTTTAAATCTTTTATTTCTTCTGACTTTTTACTTAAAAAAAGGGCTAAAACAGAAAGGGCTACTTCCTTCCTCTTCAGCTCTGCCACCAGATTTCACAGCAAGTGTCTTATAGTGGACCTTCATGAACCTAGATAGAAAATACAACCCTGATCACTAACAAATATCAGGGTTGTATTTTCTATACAGTGCACACAATTGCCAGTATCTACAATACATTGTGGGAAAGAAGAATGATCAACTGCAACATAATGGATGCCTACATTTAAATCTGAACATTATTGTATAGTGTGCTTTGATTATCATGTAACATAATTACACTAGTGGGCATGTACCTAAAAATTAAAAGATTAATGATCTCACAAATAATCATGAGTAATCGTGAATTTCCTAATATCTGATAGTATGTAAGAAACATCTTGAGTCGGTTTGAACTCGATCCTAGAAAATATACACGAATGTTCTCTGTAATTTCCCAAAAATCGATTATGCAATTCCCAAAATAAGACTACCCTATTCCTGTTTGGTTTCATTGGTATCTCGTGGAGTTTAACTGGAGAGATTCGAAGTACAAAAAACTTCGATATTCGACCATCAAATTAAAAAACGTTGAATTCGAATATCGAATTCGAAGTTTTTTCAGCGAATTTGGCAATCCTACCATCGGATAAAAATCGTTCGATCGAACGATTAAATCCTTCGAATCGTTAGATTTCATCGATCAATCGAAGGATTTTTATTCAATGTGTAAAAACTTAGAAAAAGTTTGTAGAAGGTCCCTAAAGGCTAACATAGCAGGTTTAATTTGGCGAAGTATTGAAGTCTAAGTTTTTTTAAAGAGACAGTACTTTGAATATCGAATGGTCGAATATTCGAACGATTTTTACTTCGAAGTAAATTCGAAGTCGTAGTATCCTATTCGATGGTCGAAGTATCCAAAAAATTATTTCGAATTTTTTAACTTTGAAATTTCCCTCGAATTCACTTCGACCCTTGATAAATCTGCCCCTAAACCTATTGATTGGAGTTCATTATATCAAAAATCTTGAAAATCAGGAAGTTTAGGATTGCAAAAACTTGAATCACACTTCATTGATCTGCAAATCATTCATAAATACAGGGGAAACTTAATTAGTTTGCATTAGCCTTATTAAAACCAAATCTCTGACATCAGCATTTGATAAATGTGCCCCTAACTTTATGAATATCGTCATTCCATGGATGCATTAAATGGTTTGTACTCTTATTAATTAGCATCACAATAATATTTCAGTGAATTACCTTCCAGAAACTAAGGGGGTATTTACTAAACTCCGAAAAAAATCATGATTTTTTTTTATACAATCTGACTTTTAAAAAATCACGAATTTTTCGGAATTTATTAAACCCCTAGGATGGAAACGTCTGAATCTGAAAATCCGTCATCTCAGACCTGTCGAGGTTGCATATAAGTCAATGGGAGAAGTCCCAATGATTTTTGGGTGAGCGCTGGGTTTTGGGCAATATCCCGAAGTTTTCTGAGTTTTCAGGTGAAAATTATGAAAAAATCGTGAAAATGGGATGAAAATTCAGAAAGATTCTCAAAAAATTTTTTCCCGCAAAGCAAATTTTCAGGAAAATGTAATAATGAATAAACGTAAAAAACCCGAGCAGATTTGATTGGAGTTTATAGCAGAAAATATAGTGAATAAAGTACCCCCTCTTGTAAAATGTAAGGATAATATAAGTTACCGAGGAGTTTCATGACCATATAAAAACACGAGGCCGAAGGCCGAGTGTTTTTATACAGGTCATATAACTCCGAGGTAACTTCTAATATTCTCATATTTTACAACTGTGGGTACTTTATTTATTATAATACACAAATTTCAGTGAGTCATGTGACAGAAATGACATCAGAACTCGCCGTTTATAAGGATATAATTTACAGGATATTCATGGCTTTTGTGTATTATATTGAGATAAATTCATACTTTGATAAATAACCCCCCAAATGCCAGTTCTGTGCTTTAGCTTCTGCTGGGGAATTTATGGTATTTAGGCCAAACTGAAGGAAATGTATTTGGTGTCAATCTAAACAGTTTGGTTTGGCGCTTGATCAACTCACCACAGGAATGAGACAGTGAAATATAAAGTATATTTTTGTCCACAGTTTTCTTCAGTCTACAGATAACCCTAGAGCAGACCTATACATTTTCAAAGTAGATTCTGGTTTAGAGCAGATGCTGTATTCACAGTAAAAGCATATTTTATCCCTCTCATTATTCCACTGATAACCTTGTTAAAAAATTAACGTTCTCTATCATTTGCCTTCAGCATTGTTCCAAAACCAGTGTCCATTACTGACAATGTAGCTTTGGGAAATCTGGGCTCTGCTGTAGCACCTCGGAAACAGAAGGCCTGTGCATACAAGGCTCATTTCATCCTTCTTTCCTTCAGACAACAAGGCTGAGATAATTCAATTTGACTCTTCCTATCTTTTGTCTAAGGCAGATGCCACGTTTACATCTGTTTTTTTCTGTTCCAAAGCTGTGTCTCCCTTAAACTTAGCAGATGTTCCCGCTATTAGGACACGCGCTGCTAAATAAATCTAGAGACAGAGAGAACCTGTTTTATCTCTTTCTAAATGTTACTGGGCCGGAAGGGCCGCACCTGAATTACTGAATCAAATAAAGGCAAATTAGTATTAAAGGATGAGCTAATCTTGTGATAGCACAGGTTGTATATAGAAAAAAGTTGGAGCACTGAGCAGCATGCAGCACAGATGATATGAAGGCACTTATTAGCTCACTGTATGCGCATATGTTCACAATATGGGCACTTGATACACATAGCTCTTTAAGATGAGCGGCTGATAGATGATATGTATATATACACCTCCACTGATTGACGTACACACGATCCTATGACGTCACATGCTAATTTTGGCGCCATTTTGTGTTTAAATATGATTTTTATTTGCACTGTGCACACCTCCTGAATAAGGCTCAAGTGTAAGAGCCGAAACGTTAGTGAAAAAATTAAATTTTTATTGTTGCATAGTATCAATATCCTGGATATTGATACTATGCAACAATAAAAATTAAATTTTTTCACTAAAGGGAGTGCTGGTCTGGAAACTATTGGTATATATATATATATATATATTAAGCATTTATTTTCTGTTAAAAATGTACATATATATATATTATTAGGCAATTGCTTTCCCAGAGTCCTTGCGGTTGCACTCACATACTGTAGAGCATTGGTTACTGGACACTCTTCAATATAAATGTGCTTAATATAAAACTAATACTTTGGTTTCGTGGATGACTTTAATAAGCTTCAGTTGTATATACATTTCAATCTAGTTTATTTTTTAGGCCTGTACAAAATATCATTGCACAGGTACAGTATGCTACAACAGCAGGTAAAAAGCAGGTACAGCTGGATGATCACCTTGCTTTCTATTGGCTATGGTGCAAATCCTGATTAGTGCTCATTGCTCCCTGCACTGGAATATGTCTTACTACACCAGAGAATCCACCCAATTTACTCTGATACACGTGCTGAGTGAATGAGTACTAAGGAATAATATTTTGCACCACTTTGCACTTGTGTCTATTTTTCTTGCATAGTCATATTCTACTGTGTGGTGCGGTGTCCTTTATGTACACTAATAATTATTTTTGAATTTACTTAGGACATTGGGAGTTGGTCGCTTAAATTCCAATACAGGTATGGGATCCCATATCCAGAAACCCATTATTCATATGACTCTTAGTCCATTTTAAGCAATCAATACTAATTTTTCTATCTAATAATAAGTAGAACCTTGTACTTGATCCTAACCAGGTTCTGATTTAGGGGTCGGCAGATGAGGCATGTGCTTAGGGTGTAATGCTGGAGGGGAGCAAGGCACATACCTGTCCTGTCTGCCTACCCCTAGTGACATTACCTCTTAACCCCTGCTTGTAAATCTTTCTCGCACATGTGTGAAGGGAAGGGGCACGTTTACCTCTTGGCAATAACTAAGCTGCATATTACTAGTAAAATAAATCTATTGGGTTTATTTAATGTTTAAATATTCTTTGTAGAGGTATGGTGAAACCCTCAGGTCTCGAGCATGGATAAAATATCCTGTATCTGTAAATTCCTCAGGTTAAGAATACTTTTGGCAGATTGTTCCCTCCTCATGCCATGAAGACACTAGACATAGAGTCACCAACAGTTTAGCTAACAGTACCCTCTGCCAGTCATCACCTTTAGGCAGGCTTGCATCATTGACCCATGGAGATTTGGTCTAGAAAACACTGAAATAAGGACATAGTAGGTGGATGGTCAGTTGCATTTCTGGCTATAATGTGTCAATGTGTTCTACAAGGAATACTGAGGTGACTGTACCTCCACATCTATGGTAGAACCGGGGCGTTTTCGTCTCTTTCAGTTTAATGCAATGATACCACCAGCTCATGATGTATTTTGTAGCAGGCACCATTGTCATGTATTTTGCTTGCTTCTGGCTAAAATGCCAAAAGTTTTATCTCTTCATTGAGGAATCTTTGCACAAACATAGTGAGTTCTATTGCAAGACTGTGTCACATACGAATCTGGCTGTTTCCTTAAACCAAGCTTCATAAGGGGGATACAAAAATAAATACTTGTAGCTCTGCCTAAAAACTGGATGACAAACAACTATAAAATACCATTTAAAAATGTAAATAACATTTATTAATGTGTCAGTCTTTAACAAAATGTGTGGGGCCTACCATTATATGTATAAATCCTCACCAATAATATTTATTACAGTGTCTTTTAAAGCCTTAAAAGCTAAGCCAAAAGTTAATAATTAGAGATCGCCTTGTTTCTCCCTGGAAATGACGCCCATAGACTTGTATGGCGGCATGTGTCAAAAAACAAACAAAAACGCCATAGACTTTTAGTGCCCGTTGGCGACATTTCGCTCACAGTGAATTTTGGGCGAAACGGGTCAAATTCCCCATCCCTATTAATAATGAAAGTTAAAACTTTAATAAAACATTAATTAAAAAAGATGTGTATGAGCTCATATCCAGTTAATTATCCAAATAACAAAAAGTCCCATTATCCGGAAAACCTCAGGACATGAGCATTCTAGATAAGAGGCCCCATACCTGTATCTCTTCATTTTCATTAAGACTGTATTTTAACATAGTTTGTCCTCCCGGTTTGTCCTTTTCTGCATTGTAAAAATGTTATAGCTACATCCCTACAGTACATACACGACGGCTTCTAGAAACCATATCATTTGCAAAAGTCACTTTTTTCCCACTAACAGTTCAGATGTAATAAGCTGCCCGACCTGCCATTAGAATACATATAAGAATGTGGAAATACTTCTCTTTGTTGCATTTGAAAATTAACTAATATTATTGTCGCCCTTGTTACTGTTACTTTCTGCTAAGCATTCTGGGTGCAGAGAGTAGACAAGAAATGCACACACAATCACCCTATAGACATGAAAAACTACAAATGGAAGCATTTGAATGGTATAATTCTTTTATTTTGACACATAAAAATGTCCTCAAAATAAGCCAATTCTTAAAACATGTAAGCAAGACAAATATGATGGGCTATTTCATTGATTATCCTGAGCCATTTGTTTCTTCTCCAGACGGCCCAGGTCTCCTATTTGTGTGGGTCTGTTGCAGGAGTGTCTATTAAGCAACTTGATTTACTTTGTGTGGTTACTTTCTATTGTCTTTTTTTAGCCTGCAACTGACATTTATTTCTGGTTGTCAGTTGTTAACCCAGTATCAAAAAAACATATGGACAGGGAGGGTTTTGGTTTTATTATTAAATTATTGTCTTTTATTGCTTATTTTTCTTTTCAGAGCCACTCCTATTCATCTTCTGTTCTGACATCCAAACTGCTGTCGGGCTGCTCCCTAGCAACAAGATAGCAGTTAAAACGTGAAGGCTCAGAGCTGCAGGACAAATTATGTAAATATAAAAAAAATAAAATAAAATGAAAAATCACTAACTGCAATTTGTCTTGGAATATTGATATCTGCATCACTTTACAGGTCAGTTTTAAGGCAAACTAACCCTTCAAGGTCCAATGAAGTCAGTACAAGCCTGTCTGTATCCATTTCCATTCATGGGTTTGTCATGTGACTGTCGTGTGAGCAGCTGTTACAGTAAAAAGTCTTCTTTTTCACTACTACATCTGGACTTAATAGTGGTCCTCCCACGCATTTTTGTCTAATGAACCACAAGCAATTGCAGGACTTAATTAACAAACTTAGACACGGTGTCCTTTCCAACATGCTTCCTACTAGACAGATGTTCTACTTATTTATCTACTTCCGTTAAATGCCGCCTGAAATCAAAGCTGAGTTCCAACTCCTGTTACCCTCATTCTTATATAGGCATTTTGCATACACTGGCATATACTTTCTAGATTTCCAAAGTGTGCAAGACCATCTTTACTTTGCATGTTTTTATTGTATATCCAAATAGGATTAGTTAAAAGTCCGAAAATATTTTACCTGATAGAGCCCGCATTCCGGTTGGGGGTAAAAGTAGTTTTTTTTAAAAAAATTGCCCACCGTCAGCGGTTCAAATGGTCATGTTTGGGACACACGCTTGTGCATAATGAGCGACTTCTGCAACTTTGTAGCTCATTATGCACATGCGCTCTGCACAACATGGCTGCTTGCGAGAGCTACCTTCTGGTGCAAGTGTCCTAGCACTGGCGGGGCCAGTTTTTTTTTTTTTTAAAAGCTACTGTTACCCCAACCGGGGAGTGCAAGTTCTGTAAGCCCGCACCTTTGGGTGGCAAAAATAATTTTTTGGGCAACAAGTGCCCTTTAACCCAGTTAAATATATAGCAATAAGTCTCCACCGTGTTGCTTGAAGGAATCCCAGTGTTCAGCACAGGTTGTCCATGCTTGCTGGAACTGAAAAGCCATTGCATATTGGGAATGAGTGGGGTAATATTCAAAATATCTAAATTTGTGATGATACTTATATTTATCTTAAAAAAATGTCCAGTTCATGAAAGCTCCTTATTAGCACTTAGAGTTCTATAGGTGGTGATTTTTACCTTAGCGCTAGGTAGGACATTCACATTCTCGCAGAAGACCCCTTGACAATAAAATACCATTGTTGAACTAAATAATAATACATATTTTAGCCTTGTCTAACCACTGTTGGATTCCCTTTATGATTTGCGATGGAGGTTTTCAAACAGTGGCCCTACTTGTATTGAATCCCTTTCAAAGGGTTTAATAACACCCAGTTACAACTGAGTTGCTCAGGCCCCTTGCCTATAAATTGGACAGTTCCCATAATATCAACCAGTCACTTCTTCAAGTCTGTTAAACAGGTCGGAACTCGCCACATGACATTGGTGGCCCAGATGCAGCAGTCCTGAGCCCGTGGCAAGGAGAGAACTCAAAGAAGCCAAAAAGTTGCAGGTTAACTGAACATGTGTTTTTAAAAAATGTACCAAGGAAGATTTTTTCCCTTTTAATTGACATGTTGGTGCAACTTTTTTGGCGTCTTGGATGTCCGTCCTACTTGGATTGGCTGTGCAAGCTGACCACAAACTAGCCAGGAAGGGGTTAAAAGGTGATTGTCTGGTGCCTGCGGTAACATTCAGACTGATGGAAGTGAGACATTATGTGAGCCTTGACAAGCGTTTTCTCATGAATTGCTGCTCCAACACAATGGCATTCTGTTTGCTGTTTTGTTTTCCTGTCTTCTAACATTCTTCGTGACTTTCAAGGGGACAGAAAGCTCCTGAATAGCAAATAAGGGAGAAAAAGCATCTTTTAAACGTTCTGAACTTATTTTTTTTTTGGAACTTTTCACATGGCATGTTAATAACTCATACATTATTTCTTCTAAATGTTCACTTGTAGTGTGTATTCTCATTTATAAATCAGAGCAATGAATGTAGAAGAAACGGGAATATAGATATATATATTTGTGTATATATTTGTGTGCATGTATGTATTTAAATATACATATATATCTGTATTTCTCTGTCTCTCTGCCCCTCTATAATCACCCATTGTTATGGCAATTAGGGATGCACCGAATCCACTATTTTGGATTCGGCCGAACCCCCGAATCCTTTGCGAAAGATTCGGCCGAATAACGAACCGAATCCGAACCTTAATTTGCATATGCAAATTAGGGGTGGGAAGGGGAAAACATTATTTACTTCCTTGTTTTCTGACAAAAAGTCACGCGATTTCTCTCCCCGCCCCTAATTTGCATTAGGGTTCGGATTCGGTTCGGCCTGGCAGAAGGATTCGGCCGAATCCGAATCCTGCTGAAAAAGGCCGAATCCTGGCCGGATCCCGAACCGAATCCTGGATTCGGTGCATCCCTAATGGCAATAAAACTACAATAGAACCCCACTGATAACATATTTGTCTATGCTGAATATTTCTATTTGGAATCCCACTGAAGGTTTCCATGATCAAAATGGTTCTATTTCCCCTGAAATAAAGTTAATTTTTCACACATGCACTGCAATGTTCTATGTAAGCTGTGTGCTCATGTGCGCACACACAAGTTTTGAGTCCAGCACACATACCAAATTGTGGTGCGCACAAAGAATTTTGTGTGAAAACACCACATTTTTATTGTAGTCTGACCTGAGTACAACGATTTTAAAAAACTGCACACAAATGTTTATTATGTGCATACAAGATACATTTTTTGCACACATAGCCCAGAAGGATAGATAGATAGATAGATAGATAGATAGAGTAGATAGATGTTAGATAGATAGATAGATAGATAAATAGATAGATAAATAGATAGATAGATAGATAGATAGATAGATAGATAGATAGATAGATGATAGATAGATAGATAGATAGATAGATAGATAGATAGATAGATAGATAGTATATAGTAGATAGATGTTAGATAGATAGACAGACAGACAGACAGACAGTCAGACAGACAGACAGACAGACAGATAGATAGATAGATAGATAGATAGATGATAGTTAGATGATAGATAGATAGATAGATAGTATATAGTAGATGATGATAGATAGATAGATAGATAATAGATAAATGGTATATAGTAGATAGATAGATAGATAGATAGATAGATAGATAGATAGATAGATAGATAGATAGATAGACAGACAGATAGATGATAGTTAGATGATAGATAGATAGATAAATAGATAGATAGATAGATAGATAGATAATCGATAAATGGTATATAGTAGATAGATAGATAGATAGATAGATAGATAGACAGACAGACAGACAGATAGATGATAGATAGATGATAGATAGCATATAGTAGATAGATGTTAGACAGATAGACAGACAGACAGATAGATAGATAGATAGATAGATAGATAGATAGATAGATAGATAGATAGATAGATAATAGATAGATGGCATATAGTAGATAGATGATAGATAGATAGATAGATAGATAGATATAGATAGATAGATAGATAGATAATAGATAGATGGTATATAGTAGATAGATGATAGATAGATAGATGGATGGATAGATAGATAGATAATAGATAGATGATAGATAGATAGATAGATAATAGATAATAGATAGATGGTATATAGTAGATAGATGATAGATAGATAGATAGATAGATAGATAGATAGATAGATAGTATATAGTAGATAGATGTTAGATAGATAGACAGACAGACAGACAGACAGACAGTATATAGTAGATAGATGTTAGATAGATAGATAGATAGATAGATAGACAGACAGACAGACAGACAGACAGACAGACAGATAGATAGATAGATAATAGATAGATGATAGTTAGATGATAGATAGATAGATAGATAGATAGATAGATAGATAGATAATCGATAAATGGTATATAGTAGATAGATAGATAGATAGATAGATAGATAGATAGATAGATAGACAGACAGATAGACAGACAGACAGATAGATAGATAGATAGATAGATAGATAATAGATAGATGATAGTTAGATGATAGATAGATAGATAGATAGATAGATAGATAGATAGTATATAGTAGATAGATAGGTATAGAAAGATAGATAGTTATAAACTAAATGTGACCATACATTGCATGGTATCAATTAGCCCTTGGGCCAAATAATGTATGACAACTGACAACAATTTTTTTCCCACAGGTGAAGTGGTTTTGTTTATTGTACTCCAATACACTCGGGTGCAAGGCCATTATGTTGATAAACCAGTGAGACCTAGGCCAAAAATAACCATTGATATGGAAGATAGAAAGACAAGATAGATAGCTAGAGAAAGATAGCAACCTCACTAATAGATCCTTATGTTGCCTTACCTTGTCTTATGTGGAGAGCTACATTGGAATCCTGGTAAAGGTCTTCATGATTAAAATACTCAATGAAATATGATAGAATAGGTAGATAAAGAGATAGATAGATAGATGATAGTTAGATAAATGATAGATAGACAGACAGACAGACAGACAGACAGATAGATAGATATAGATAGATACAGCATATACTTGTATATATGGCGCATTGGTATATGACATTTACAAACCTGTCCAGTCGACAAATCAACATATATCCATATCACATGAATATTGGTTGGGATCATCAGAACACTATACACCTGTTTTATTGGTACGTCGGCTCAGCTAAATGTTGGACCATAAGGGAAAGGGCATTAGAAGAGACATAGATGGTAGATCAGCAGACAGATAACACACATATATAAATATTGTTTTTCAAGCATGTCTGCATCCTTGTATAGAAATGAACAGACTTCTTTTATATTTAATAATATTTCCAATAAGATTCAGATCATTTACAACAATAAAGGTAACAAGAATCTATAAATATTGAACTTAACCCAGCAGCAGTTATAGAAATCCACATGGCAATCAATGAATGGAGCAGGGCTTGAAATACTCAATGTTAATGAAATTATTTTGACAATATAGGAGTTGGCATCTTATCCAATATCTATCCAATATTTCACTATAAAATAGTACATACAAATGTTGTATTTTATAAGGCATTGTTCCTAATTTCCCATGCATGTATGACTGGTACGAATCCAAGCAACCAGGGAATAAGCCTGTTACTGGGTAAACTGATTCTGCGATGCACACAAAGGCCTATTTTGGATTAAGAATACTAAGGATTTAATTCTATTTGTGCCGCATGGAAATCAGAAGCTTTTTTTTATCCACACTTGAATTTTATTAGATTATTTCTTTATGTTGTTTTTTTTCCCTCCCAGACGCGTGGTGGAAGGCTGGTGAAGCAGTTGGCCTTTAGTTTGAATAATCAAATTAACCATTTGGTACAACTTTTATTGAAGACTCGCATGTAAAAAGAACAACTTGAACAAAAAAGGGGGCTGGGATCTGTTAGGCTTGGGCAGAGACAGTCCAGCTTTTATTCTTAAATGAGATTTCGCATGACAACAATGGATTTTTACAATGAAAAACAAACCTACAAATGCCACAAAAGAGATGAAGTCCATTGATTTTTTTAGCTCACCGAATATCACTGAATAGGTTGAAAGCTACTGGAAGAAACAGAGATAATTCATCTGGAAGGAAAAGAGTGAACTGTTGGACAAGAGGAGCCTGGGCAACCCCCAATCTACACAGGTTCCACATTTCCGACAGCGACCACTACCCTGAACCAGTAGTAATAACAGAATGCAGATGGGGACAGTGATTGTCAGTAGCCTTCATGCTGTACACAGTCTATGATGTTTGTCCAAAGCCAAGGCATTCAAATTATCAAATTGCAAATTATCAAACTGCAAAAAACAGAGGCTAAGACCTTGCTTGAGTCTTTGCTCTCCAGAAAGGGCTGACTGCAGCACAAACTGTATAATGCTAAACAATCTGTGTTGGGAGAAACTGCACCAAGGGTCTTACTGGGGTGGCAGGACACCGGGAAAAAACCCAGTGGGCCTCGCCAACCCAGACCTGCGCCCCACCCTAGGTGCTATACCCTTACTTCCACCCAGGCTCAGATCACACCCACAACAAGATAAAAAAAAGTTTTTGGGGGGGGAGGGGGTTGTGAGGAAGGGTTAAGGCTGGAGTGGGGGGGCCAGGGATGGGCCCCAGAACCCCTAGTCTCAAATTGCCTGCATTGGTTCTGTGGGGATAAAGTGTTTTTCTGTTGTCTGTTAGAGACCATAAAGTAAAGAAGAAATAGAGTGAAAGAAATATCGGAGAGAAAGGAAGAAAGGTAAATGGAAAGCCAAGAGAAATAGGACAACCCCAATATCAATGGAAAATGTAAAAACAAAATTATTTGTACGTAGAAACTTGATTTTATATAGAGGTAATTCCACCCCTACTGTATATACTGTCTCTGGCCAGTTCCATGTTGGCTACTCTCAAGCTCAGAGAGCACAAATGGCCCAGTGAAATGCAAACGAACAGCAAAGTACATGACTGCGATTGTCTCATATAAATGTTTTGTTTAATAAGACTGAATTTATAATGATAAAACAACTTGATGAGCATAATAATGTACAAGGATATAATATACAGTATGTTAATAAATATACATGAATAAATGAATGAATGAATACTGTCAGTATATTGGTAGAATGTTTTATCTTCCACTTTTATCTGTATAAACAGTTTCTTCTTACAGACTGAGCCCTGATTGGCTCCTTCAGCAACAGAGATCAGACTTTACCCGAACTCTAATCCTGTCTGTCCAAACATGGGAGGAATCTCCTCTAGAATCCTGCACCAGTAAGTATCATACCACAGCTAGACCCCCACCCCATGTTGAATCTACATGCTCATATATTATTTCATGCTCATATATTATTTCATCCATGTTAAGTAAATTACCTATCGCATCCACTATCGCTTCTCTGCCTTTTGGCTAAGATCAAGTGTAGTACTGGACCTTTTAGCCGGTACCCCTTCTTATGATCCTATGTGAGGAATGCGAAACACTTGGTGTTTTGGCTACTAAGATCATGTGTAGTCAGATACACTTGATCCTCTGGTATATGCCAAAAAGTGGAAGCTTGACGAAAGCGATGCGCTGTGATACCAAATGGGAGGGGTGCTTGATTCACTTTTTTGAGGCTTGCATAATACACACGCACTTGCTCAATGTTGCTTCACTTCCCAAATCCCCGGCTGATTGGCTAGGGGGAGAATTCTTCTCCTTTCCTCTTCTTTCTTTTTATTCGGCCGCCAGCTGGAGCCTTACCAAGGCAATAAATGGCATTGCACCGCTCACTCCAGGACCTTTTTCATGTTTGGTTTGAGCATAGTCATAGTCCCTTTGGCTGGACCCCAGGCCATGACACGCCCTGGGGAAAGCTTCGGCAGAACGCAGGGTAGACGGGACTCACCCTAGCTTCGGTGAAGGGAAGTCCAAATGGCCCTAAACCCCTTTGGGGGGCGGGGATGGTGGGCCCACCATAGTTTTGGCAAAGGTGGACCCACCCGCTCAAGCTGTCCTTTGGCCGAGCCTGGGACACTTGGGCTATGGAGCCCACGCCTTCGGGTAGGACTCGGAAAGGATGATTCAATATCATCCACTTGAAAGTCAGCATATTGATGTAGCCACGACATTATCAGCCAAAGATTTCATGACTCATAGTCATAATTGCTAATTAAGAAAATTGTACATTTAGTTCACGGGATTTGCACTACAGATTACATTACACTGAATACATACAGTGATATAATTTATATAAAATACAGTTATTTTATAGAGACATTCAAGCGGAGCAGTTAAAATATAAACTTAGGGTTGATGCAATATGACCAGCAATGAGGATTGTGTTCTTAGGACAATGGCATAAATAGCGGATTATCCACTTTCCTATAGATATTTTTTATACAGGCGGAGGAAAGCGGATCCGCTGTTATGCGCACACCGCCATCATTGTCAGCCTTTGTGGAGCTACATGGAGAAGATATTGATGCAAAAACACTAATGTAGCCCCCCACAGGCCAACATCCATTATGACATACATTTACCCAACCCCAATCAGTACTAGGTTTTAGTAGGTGGTCCACATTTAAGTTAACTTTTAGTATATTATAGAATGTCCTGTTCCTAGCAACTTTGCAATTGGGCTTCATTATTTATTTTCTATAGTTTTTTTAAATTATTTTCCTTTGTCTTTTGTTTCTCAGGTTTTCAAATGGGGGTCACTGTCCCTGTCATAAAAAAAGGATTGCTCTGTGAGGTTAGAATTTTATTGTTATTGTTACTTTTTATTAGTTATCTTCCTCATCAGTCCGTCAGCTATTCATTTTCTACTTTCTCATCCACACCACTGCCTAGTTGCTAGGGTAAACAAGACCCTAACAACCAGATAGCTGCCAAAACACCAAACTGGAAAGCTGCTGAACAAAAAAGCTTAACAGAACTGAAAAATCACAAAAATTATAAAATTAAGGTCAACTGCAAGTTAATTTAGAGGTGAACTATACATTTAATTGTTTGCTATATCTCCCCAGGTGGGACCAACATAGACGTGAGGACTTTTCAAATGTCATAGTCAACGATCCAGTTTCTTCAAGCTTTTTATAGGTATTTTTGAGGTTACCACAAACACATGCTATTTCTTTTACAATGTGGTTCACTCTAAGACGGCAATAAACATATGGCAGGCTCTCAATCCTGACTGTTATCTGTGAACTATGAATATTGGTTGGTTTCGGATTTGGGCAGGTTTGATCCACTCTCAGTTGGGACATGGTGAAGTGAGGAAGAGTCTCAGCTCTTTGCACAAGCTCTTAGAACAGAGAGGCAGCCGTACTGTGTGTGACCCCATCTACTCTCTCTGCCCAGTCCAGGGTTGCCAGGTTTATATTTCAAAAAATCAATTAAGTGTCTGGAATTTTTCATTCATCATTTTCTACATTAAAGAGGCCATTTTTACAATTTCCCTGTAAGTTGGGATATATATATATATATATATATATATATATATATATATATATATATATATGAATTTACATAACAAACACAGCTGAAGACATCCACATAGGTGCTGACCCAGCAGCAGGCTTGCACGCTTAATTTGCATTAAAAAATTGGGCGGTTTTGAAAGTCCAAATCCGCGGCAACTTTAAAAACTAGCCCAAATCAGTATGTTAGTGGGTTTGGACTTTTAAAACCCGCCACTAATTTTTAAAACTAGCCCAATTTGGCGAGAAACCCACCAACCTGGCAACCCTGGTCCAGTCAGTCCATGGGCCTATTAGTCAGAGTTTAACTAGATCAGCTTATGTATGGCCACTTCAAGATTTGATCACAGCTGTGGAAGGCAAAATTGCACTAAAGTAGCTTACTACAAAAGCATTTGATAAGCTTCAAACCTGGGAGTTGCACAAACAAAACCATTAAATAAACAAGAAAGGTACAATGGCATTGCCTAGATCATACAAAAGGTTATTCCAGGGTGGAATGAATAGCAATCAGAATGACGATCAAAGATAGAGAAGGCTGAGATATCTTGGGTTACTGGAACTGTGGGAATGAATCTGATATCTAATCTCACATCTCATGCACATCACTTGGGAGGCACAAGCTCTGGGCCAGCCATATATTTTAATACAAATATAATTAGTTGGAATCAGGTTTAATGTAGTATAGCCCAAAAGAGAGGCGGCATGATAGGATTTTTCACCTGAGATTAAAAAGTAATATTGCTCTGCTAATACAGATTATACTTTTATATGATTAGGACCAAAATTGTTGGAGGTGATTTTTTTTTTTTGCTCTTGTTTATGGGTTTATCTGGTACCCCAAATTTCCCTAAACCATAACTCTTAAACAATTTTAAGGAATGGGTATGACTGGGAGATACATATCACATAAAACATGTTAATAAATAGGGGGGAATGTAGCCCTAATAGTAAATAATGGTATAATAAGTATTTACAGTCAGGGAAGAATTATTTTATCATAATGCTATATATGAATATGCAGTAGATATTCTGATATCGTTGTAGGCTTTATCTGACGTTTTTTTCACACTGACACTTTCTTTCATATATGTGTATGAGCTAGAGTTGCTGCTTCTTCTATATACAACAACAGCACTGTAGGTGCATTTCCTATGGTCAACTATTCATTGAGTGTGTCGCTGCCAGCCCAGCTCCACAGATTGATTTGCAGGGATTGCAAAGAAAAATTTATTTTCTATTGCATTTATATGCTGCAACACAAATGCAAGTATGTATATATATTTATATTGTGTATATATATATATATATATATATATGAACATAAGATCAGCACTCTCTGTAATTTGGTGAAACTGTGTTGATTTTTTTCACAAAATATCACATCTTATCCGACGTTTCAGTCCCACAAGGGGACCTTTCTCAAGGATGTGGGACCAAAACGTCGGATAAGATGTGATATTTTGTGAAATAAATCAACACAGTTTCACCAAATTACAGAGAGTGCTGATCTTCTGTTCATATATTATTCTAACGTGCACCACTGGCTTCATTCATCGGATTGAGTGCAGGCACTGTGGGACTTTATATAAATATATATATATATATAAATATATATATATATATATATATATATATATATATATATACACATACATACATACAGGTATAGGATCCCTTATCCGGAAACCCGATATCCAGAAAGCTCCGAATTACGGAATGGCCTTCTCCCATAGACTCCATTTTATCCAAAAAATCCAAAATTTTAAAAATGATTTCCTTTTTCTCTGTAATAATAAAACAGTAGCTTGTACTTGATCCCAACTAAGATATAATTAATCCTAATTAGAAGCAAAACCAGCCTATTGGGTTTATATATTATATATATGTTTAAATTAATTTCTAGTAAACTTAAGGCATGAAGACCCAAATTATGGAAAGATCAGTAACCCGGAAACCCCCAGGTCCCGAGCATTCTGGATAACAGGTCCCATACCTGTATATATATATATATATATATATACACACACACATACTTGCAATCTTATGCATGCTTTAAAATATTCAATAATATTGCCTGTTCTGTATATATATATATATATATATATATATATATATATATATATATATATATATATATATATATATATACACACACACATATATATATATATATATATACACACACACATATATATATATATATATACACACAATATATATACTTGAGCAAAGTATTTAAATATCATATATTTCATATATTCTTGATATTAGGCCAAATATCAGCAGTCTTAGGCTTTGCGATTCAGAGAGATTCAAGTCTGGAAAGTTAGCACAAAAATAATCTCCTAAATAATAAATATATATTTTATATTATTATCGCATAATAACACAAATAATTACATAAATAACATTGCCTAATTACATAAAAATAAATTAAACTTCTGGAAAAGTTAACACATGATCTCCTAAATATAGAACATTTTATATTATTATTATTACATAACAACTAATTATATAGATAATATAACATAATTTACATAAAAATGTATCAAAGTCTGGAAAAGTTAACACAAACATGATCTCCTAACTATATAATGTTTTAAATTATTATTTGATATTAATATATTATATATATATATATATTTAGTTTGGTGTTCGATTTTCCAGACTCTCATTTTGTATAAAATATGATAAAATGTTCATATATCTGAGATATTAATTGCAGTCATATTTATTTCACAAAGCTGCGTAAAATATCCAAAATGACTTTGCTTATAGATTTTTATCACCTGCTCTAAGTTGCCAGTTAGCACCTCATTAAAATTATTTTTTTCAAATAATGTGAACAAAAATCCATATTGCTATTATTGCTACCTGCTATTTAATACAACAAATGTGGCTTTGTTTTATTCTTTTTGCATTTTTTTCAGATCAGGAAACATATAACTGCTTATTATTACTGCTATTTATTAATTCACAATGACGTAACAAATGAAAAGGCATCTAACAATATCATGTATAGCCTATAAATAAAGCAGTATTTCTAAACAAAATGAGCCCCAATCACTGGTGAAACGTTACCTTGTTATAGAAACCTATTGTGAGACAAACTCCCCTTCTCATCTGCTTAAAACACAACATTTACATTTCTACGTTCCGGAGCAAATCAACTGAAATAATGAAATTATCTTTTGTTGATGTTCAGAGATAAAAAGAGACAGTAAGTTAAAAACAGAAAATACTTAAAAAATAATAAAAAAAATATTGTTCCTAAAATGTTTTTATTGTGTATAAATAAGAGGCATACAACAGGTATTATTTGTAAGTTACTAGTCTTTATGCACAGATTTTCTTTTATGTTTATATTAATAACAGAAATTCGGACTATAAACCAGTTTTTTTTACGCTGCAGAAAATTAGAGAATGCCTTTTTTTCCTCTTAACTGAGAACACAGTACTGTAACAAATATAGGAATTAAATATATACAAAAAGGATTTGGCTATTATGGGATGTTGGGAGCTTTAGTTATGACAATTGAAGGGTTGCAGGTCCGATGTATCTGTGCAATTGATTTGTTTTTTTTATTCATATAATGTGTTTTAAAATCAGTAAATGGAGGTAAAAGCCGATATGTGGTATTCAGCTGTCAGTAGATGCTGGAAGCAGAAATCCAAAAGCAAGCGAAGGGCCACAGGTTGGGCAGCACACGTAGACATTGCTCCCAATTCCCCCTGTTATACCTGTCCACGGCCCTTCCCAGGTGCTACAGGCACGGCTACCACTATAAGCCTCTCTGTGCTGCCGCCATTAGGGTTGCCACCTGGCCGGTATTTTACGGACCTGACCGGTAAAAATGATGGTTGATCCCAATTATTAATATGGAAAAAAAAGATAAATATATAGGAAAGACAGTATTTTTTTCCGGAAAAGGTGGCAACCCTAGCTGCCATAGACACATAGTACATTACTGCTGCTGTTCTACTATGGCAGGGGTTCCCAACCACCGGGCTACGGACAGTCCTGAACTGGGCCGCTAAACCTAGCCCGCAATTAACCCAGCACGTCAAATTAGACCCCCCAACCATTCCGACCCCCTCCCAACTCCCGGACCCCCCATCCTTGCAAAATAAATTTCCTTTACACCGGTCCCTGGGGACCACTGTACTATGGGCCCACCTAAAATCAGCTCTGGTTTATCCGGTTAAAATTACCCCCAACAGATGTGCCAATAGCAGAATTTAAATCTCACTCAGTAACTTCCTTTGCTTCCTGGATCCGCTCATTCTAATTACTGCAAAAACTGAGCCCTAAAAAGAGCAACAAATGAGGATAAGAGAAATGCCACGATGGGTTTCTTGTATTGTGAATAAGCCCTTAATTGCTCCAGAGGTTAATAGATAGCATCCAGAACAATAAGTGCATTGATATTCATGAGCCGGATAACACATAGAGATAAATCTGTGCTGTAAGTGTGCTCAGAATCCCATCAGTCTTTCCAGACCTTTGCACACAAACTACAAAAAGACTGATGTTAGCAGCGCCATTCTCCTCTCCTGTCTGGCCACCAGAATAGGAGCACAAAGGCAGAGAAGAATCCAGCTATTTGTCATCAAAAACCCTGCTCTCATTTATTTTCTCCCATCGCTGCCACCATGCTGCCCACCAGCAGCCACCAAACATTTGTTCTTTATCAAATCCACATTGTGCCGCAATAAAGCTATCAGCCTGTGCCATAAAACTCTCACGCGGGGGGACCCACCGATTACTAACATTATGGCTCATTGTGGCTCAAAAGTGCATCTTTGTTTTTAATCAAGTACTTTATTTTGTCAGATGCAATAAAACAGCACAGAGTTCGAGTCCTTGTTTGCTCTATTGACTCCAGCTCTGAAATAAGCTGCTTGCATGGTAAATACTGTACGCTGTAAATCCCCCCCATTAAGGCTTTATGACTTAGTTACTTTAATTATACACTTGTTACAGACCACATAAAGGGGGTAATGAATGCAGGAAAACTAATTATCCACATGTTAGCATCATGTAAAATACCCTGCCTTTGTTTACAAGGATTCTTCTCTAAAGAAAGTCTCCACTGGTGAATGGGGGGAAAGGAAAGTCAAGATTCCAATATGTATTGCCTTTACCCGGCTGTATCTTATACAGAACTGACTGCACAAATGAAATAGTGTAAAGGGGAAATTAAGAGAATAATAAATGATTTCTGCCTCCCAGGACCCTCTGCGGGGTGGGGAACTGAAATTGCCCCTTTATCTTGCATGGCAATTTCAGAAATAGAATTATAAACAAATATAGGGTGTCCCAGTGACATATTTATCAGAGCCAGCCAGGGGCAAAACAATTCCTCCATGTTTATAATATATTTCTGCAGCTTTCTAAGGAATGTTTCTAATGACAGACAGGAAATAAACAATTAACCCCAGAATACCTCCAGCCATACCTTGGATAGGAATAAAAACCTGTCCTCATGCTGGGGGGAATTAAAAAGTGAGATTGGATTATAATACTATTTATTGCTCTATATGAGGAATATTTTCTTCCTGTGTGCAGCTGGTTTTGAAAGAAAAATAGAAATATGCAAATTATGGGGACAATAAAGACAGATATTTATTAGTTGTATTCATTCATTGCTGTGTGGTAAATCTATCAAATGGGCATTACTGTTCCTTGGCTTAATCCCTTTCTAGAATTGGTAAAA